>NC_056727.1:457135676-457235676 GCF_019279795.1 Protopterus annectens | reverse complement strand
GGCAACATTTCAGTATTCTAGCTTTTTTCATACAAACACTATCTTCAGTAAAGTATTACAACTTGTTTAATGAAAATGCATTGGTCCTGCAAAGCCCGAATAATGACAGTTTAACATTAGCAAATAACAACGGTGTCAGTAATTTACTTTCCTCCACAGAGAGACACTGCACCAAGCAATTATAGCTACCTTTTTTGACTATGTGCAACTGAAATATCAGGTTGTAGTAATAATAATGATAACAATAACAATAATAATAATAATAATAATATTTATTCACCCCCCCACTAAACACACACACACACACACACAAACCACAATTACAGTCAAATTGTATGACTGTGTCTACCACAAATGTCTGCTTGTTATCAAATAAATGAATACATATATAGACAATGGCCAAGGAATGCATTTAGATTTGCTGCTGTCAGAGTCACAGTGCAACCAATTACAATCCTCTTCTTCACACACACACACACACACACACACACACACACACACACACACACACACACACACACACACACACACACACACACCACAATGTGAAAGAAATATGGCCCATTTTATGACTGTCTACACCTCAGATGTCTGCTTGTGATCAAGAAAAGGAGTGAAATGCATAAATAATGGCCCAGGAATGTATTTCTTATTGTTGTATAGACTGGCTGGCAGTAGCATGAATAGTGTTATTACAAAACAAATAAATGCCCACTTTTCACATTTGTTGGTTTAGAACAAACAAATAAGTTCTTAAAAAACTTACTTCTGCGCTTATGCTTCCACATCCATGTCCACTTCTTTCATTTTTCTGGCTGGCTTAGAGCAATGGGAAGCAGCTGCTGCTTCTCCTTGCTTTGTACAGCAGCTCAGCCCATGTCATCTAATGCGACATTTCTGCCTCTTCCAAAAGTTTTAGAAAATGCATGAGCTATAATCACCTTATCCTCCTCTTGTAAGTGTAACACTGCACTGACCCCTCAGTTGCTTAATTGGAAGGTATAACATGTATGGATAAGTAGATATGGGGCATAACATTCATAGGATTTGGGCATGTCCATGAGACATTTTTCTTTTTCTTTTTTTCTTTCATTTCTTTTTTTTCTTCTTGTTTTTTATTTTAATCCATTTGAATATATTTTACTGAGTTTTAAGACTATGAATTAGATAGCCAAGAAAGGAAAAGTGATATTTTGGAACAATGACTTGTAATTTTTACTATATTTTTATGTTGGACTGTAAGCAGTTGGGATATATTCCTAAAGTGTCTGGATAAAATGTTTTGTAAATGGTTTTGTCTGACCTATATTGTTCAATTCAGTTTATAGTTTAAAAAGAAATTCCAGAAGTACTTTGAAGAACATTTAAATAAATTTAAGAGGTACACAGATATCAGGATACTTCAATGGTGTGATGATCACAACACTTTAATTGAACTAGTTATAGAACAGTTATTTAATTCAGTAAAATAACCATTACTAGGCTCAATGGGACCTTGTGGTCTCATAAAGAAGAGATGGAAGACATAAGGCAGATTCTTTTTTGGCTTATAATAACTCTAAAATGATTTTGCCTCATCACAACAGTGATTGTCATTTTCTTTCTCAAAATCTAAATGCATTGTAAACTTTCACAATGACTTTCTCTGTTACATAAAGAAACATAGCAGACTGTATTTTTTCAAGCTTCTTAGAAATACATTTACAGTCAGACATAAATGGAATCTCTGGATCCACTATTCCCAGTTTTCAAGCAAATTGCTGTATATGATGCAGTACTTGAATAAAAGATGAAATAATTTCTGGCACCATGTAACATTAGGGTGTTCGAGATGGTTTAAACAAAAGATGGACATAGACTGCACATGGATAGTTTCATCAGAACTCTTGCACAGGCTAGAGGTAGCCTATATCTTAAAGCTATACACTGATTGCTCAAACTACCAAACAACTTGTCATTAAACAATAATTTGTTAAAGGCAGCTGAAAATATATAACACATTAACAGTGCTTGAAAGCAAAAAAAACAGAGCATGAGGTAAATATAAATCATTCATACAAAGTTTTGCTGTTATGATAACAACAAATCCATGATTGTGATCAAGCAGTTTCTACCAGATCTGTATCAGTCAGGAAATGACCAGACATACTTATGTGGAAAAAAATGCTTTACATTAAATAATGTTGAAATCACTACATACTCATAAACTATTTCTACCTGAGCTGTAAAAATCTTCTCCTTTGATGACATGTATCCTAACCAAAAATGTAACTACATACTTGAATGTACATAAAAATATAAATACACACCACAGTTCCAGGAATCAAAAAGCACTCACCAACTAGGCTTAGGCCTCACTCTGGCTCTGAAAGTATAGTAATATCCATGCTATGCATGTTATTTTAAGCCTTGTTCTTTACTTATTTTTCTTTAACCAGACTAGTTATTAACTTTTATACTGATTATTACACCTACATTTTGTTTTCCTTCTCTATGTTAACCTGTTTACCAACATATTATCTAACTCAGCTGCTATCATTTTATATGCTGTATTGCAACTACATTTGTATTGCAACTACATTTGCTTTGTATTAAGTATATTTGTATATTTAGCACTATTCTATGAACAAATGACCACTGTGATTACTCCCTGCTTTTTTTCTCTTGAAATGTGTAACATACAAATTAATCTTTGTATAATGTAATTATAGTTTTACTTCCTCGGAGCTTATCTCCCTGGGCCTCTACTGAAAATGGACATATATCCAGTTAGACTAGCTCGGTCAACAAATGTAAAATAAAATAAATAAATAAATAAATAAATTATTCACCTCCCATACGTTAGTTACCAGTCTCCAGACTAACTACTACTTAACTAGTACTACTGCCCTGACTTTTAAGTTTGCTATGCACCTCACATCTCAGCATGGTCTGCAGTAAGGTGATATGGGTGACTGGAGCCACCGAGGTCCATGTAAGGAGTAAAATTGTTAGATGGTGATATAGCCTGCTATGAAAAAAAAATCTAGTCTATCTTACAATGTGTGGAGCAGTTTATTGGAAGTGATCTCAAGAAAGAAATTTTCTCAGATAAGATCTAATAATAACTATTCTTATACAGCATTAAATGACTTTGGTCAAATTTGCTTTCTTCTTCTGTTTTCTTGTGCTGAATTTTTGATGCCCATCTACGCTATTGAAAAGTATGTAAATTGGACACATGACACCAGATCAAGCAGCTTCCAAGAAAACTATAACATATTAATTGCTAAAAACAACATTTAGCGACACTGAATAAGCAATTCTCCAAGTGGGTGTTCTTCCTTCATGCTTGCTGTAGTGGGTATATACCATCTATATGCATACTTACCAAATGTAGTAAATCCAAAGTAGTTTTAATTAGACTGCTGAACCATGATTCTTCAAGTCTATTCTAGTGAATGCAAATTTTATAACTTACCCAAATATTGCACAACGTGAGATTTGGTTATTTTCCCATATGAAATAATTTTACAAGTTCAACTCATATGATCGCGATTTACCAAAAAAAGAGCCCGATCAAATGATGTCACAACGATCTAAAAAGATACACACTGTCTTGTTGATAAAGGAGCTATATGGTTTCCTCAAAAGTCAAGTATTCCCTGCGCTATTTAGTAATATGATCTTAAAGCCAGTATATTTAAGGAGTGGGGTGTGTGTGTGGGGGGCAAAAAAATGCTATACTGGGGGCCACAGGAAAGCTCTAGCAATTGATAAATATGAATAGTTGCTTTATGCATACCATTGTTTTGGCTTTACATGCATCCATCTACTAATGATGTCATACAATGTGTGCATACTATTGCATTGCTAACTAGTGTAGGCTATAAAGTTCAACTATGAATTGTTTCAGTGGATGAGAATTATATCACAAATTATATTTCATAGACTGTTAGTATGCACTGCAAGTCAAAAACATACAGCCCTAAAAGATCCAAGCTTCAAATGTATTAATATACAACTTTCACTAATTTCAGTCTGTTGGTCTACAAGTCGCAGTCTATTTGTTTCCTTGAGGAACTGAACTTTCAGAAAGCAATGTTTGACTAAGCAGTCATTTAACATTTTTATTATCTAGTATTTAGGTGTTGAATAATGACTGATTGTTTTTTTTTTTTTTTTTTTTACAGTCTAGTGCTCACCTCATTAATGTTATGTTGTGTACCATGTGAAATACAAACTTATTTAAATAACTAATGCTATAACCAGAACTGAACCTGGACTTTTGATTAGTGACTTACATTGTCCAGTACATTACTGGAAACCTACTGTTTGTTAGTTGACAGTTGACCAAGCTTCAGAACATTGTAACTGAAAGGTGGCTGCATATTGCAATGACAGTAATACTTGGAAGAGAACAAGGAGGTGAGTTTTGTGTTTTCACCGATTTCTCCCTCTTCTTTGAGTGAGTCTGTATGAAAGCAGATTTTTATACACACACACACACACACACACACACACACACACACACACACACACACACACACACACACACACACACACACACACACACACACACACATACACACACATATAGTTTCCTTGTATGAGGGTTTGCTTTCATATCAGGGATGCAGGAGGGGGCTTGCTCACTTCAAAACATAATTAATCTTTGTGATTTGGGACCTTGGAAGTGTCATTGTTTTGAGTAGCAACATCCCAAAGTTTCTAATACTTTCATGTTGATTAAATGAGACATGGTTATTCATAGTAAATTAATGCATTACCTGACAGCACACCTCTCAACTGTCCCTGATTTGCAAAAAGTCAATTTTGCTGAGTATTTTTGTCCTACCCATTATAAAATTTTTGATTTTCTGGTAAATCTCCGAGGATTGCAGTCAGTGAAGTCAGGCATTTAAAAATTGGCCCTAATTGTGAACCTTTGACCCACAATATTTTTTGGCTTTGTCCAGAATTTTTGAGCAAAGAAGTTGAGAGGAATGCCTGCTTGTATATTAGCATTGTATTGTACAAGTATTTGTTCATTTCCTAGTAAACTACCTTATTTTCTGAGTTTGGTTTTCATACACTATTAAGTGTGTTATCAAAACATTGCTAAGGCTCTTTAGAGCTACAATATTGTCAATGACTTTGCACCAACCATTCTAGTAAATTCTAGTCAGATCATACAATATTCTTCAGATAATGTAAAGAATGTTTTGCTTTTTTGTTACAGATTCAGCATATCTACCTCCCTTTAAACAGCATATCAAATTACTACAGAAAATGTTTTTCTTGTAAAAAGCCTTCTACATGTAGTTGTTGGCTGCTATTTCTTTCTGCCATGTTATTTAGAATATTTCAGTGTGTGACAAAGGGAGATACTGCCAGCAAATCTATCTGGAATTTTATAAATAATTATATGTTCTTTGTGAATATCAACATGATCTATATTTATTTTTATTTAACATTTGTTTACCAGGAAAGTCTGACTTGGAACAAAGCCAATTTTCAGCTGAGGCCCGGGGAGAAATGCTCCAGACGCATGTGTTTGAAATGTGGGAGGAAACAGGAGCAACAGGAGGAAACCCACATGAACATATAAAGGACATGGAAACTCCCCACAGAAGGCACGCCAGCCGAGAATCAAACAGCATAACCTCTTGCTGTGAGGTGACAACACTACCACTGCACCACAGCACCGTACAATATATAATGTATAAGATGCTTGTGTTACAAATGTATTAGAACAGTATGTCATGTGTATATCAAACTGGCATGTGCAGACGTGTCTTAAAAAGGTATTTTATAAAGTGCTTGTGCTTAAAATGTAACCACAGTGTGCACTACTGGAATAGAACAGAAATGTACATGCACTATTTTAACTGTTTAAATGTATATATTTTAACAGTGGAAACTGGAATACAGGAGGTTGACTTCAGAAAAATAGCTGAAATGAAATTACTTTATAGGATATGCCAGAGACATAATGTCTGTGCTGAGAAGCTTTCTGTATTCTCTTCTGAGTGAACTAATTACTACCTCTGAAAGTATGAACGAATGCAATTGTTTTATGATTTCCAGCATCTGCTGAAGATCTGATAGATGCAAAATACTGCCAGATTCCAGCAGTGGGGCTTCTCCTGGGATAGAGTCAGATGACAAGAAATGATGTCATTCTGCAAGCTATCCCAGCATTAATATTTGAGATATTAATTTGAAAAGTATCTTAGAGAGACACAACATTCTGTATTCTGTGTTGGATCTGACAAGATCCATTGACCACACATCTGCCATTCTCGGATGAAACAAGTTTCTAGGGAACATACAATTCTCTTGGATATGGTCAGGAATATAGCAAAGCTTAGTTTAAATATGTTCTTTATTGAAACTGGTGCTGCGGTAGCATTGTCGCCTCACAGTTAGACGTTGCCCTTCAATTCTCAGATAGAGCGTCTTCTGTGTAGCGACATGCGTGAATGGGCATTTCTTCATGAAGGTTGTGCGTTAGGCCCAGCAAGCCAGTATGTAAAAATCTACTGCCAATCATTAGTGGACCGGAGTTCCGCTGTGGCAACCCCTAAACGGGAAAAGCCGAAAGACACAAACAAATTGAAACTGTCCTGCAATGTTGTTTTAAACATTTCCTGTGATTTTGAACTCTGATGTTATTATGATTATATACTGAGTATTTTCTTGTTCTTTTATTATTTATTATTAAATATTTTTAAACCTTTCATTGTGGCTGATTTGTCTACAGATATTTAAGTTTTTTTTAAAACAATTTTATTAGAAGTGCTGTTGAAAATACAATCAACATATAAAGAATGAACCATTTTAAATTATGTGAAAAAACAATCATATACAGAATTAAACAAATTTAACTATATACAAAATAGTTCACCATAACTCTTAAATATCTGCTGAAATAGTTTTTATATATACAATATTCACTGTAGAAATAAATCATTTTTGTAACAGTTCATAAACTTAGTTCCAACTACTATAAGTAGAAGTATTCCTAGAGCATCTATACTTGATGGTCGGTTTTTCCAAACAAATTTCATTAAGCAGATTTTTAAATTCTTGTAATTCCTCATAATTATTTTTCTGGCTATAAATAATATAGACCAAATCAAAGGGTAATTGGATGCTTTTATACGTGCTGGTACTGGAGTATTAAATAATATCAGAGATTTAGATAAAGTAAAGTTATCTGGAAATATTGCCTGCATAAAATCATTTATATCTTCCCAATTTTTTTAATTCAGTACAGTCAAAGAACATATGAGACCAATCAGCATTCATTTGCTTATTACATCTCCAGCAATTTACATCTTTTTTTTTTTTCAATTTTACTCATTATTAAAAAAGTAATAAAAGATCTATTCAAATATTTCCATGTAAATATTTTCCATTTGGGTGAGGAAGTAATTAAACTTGATAATTTTAATATATTAGTTTTATCTTTATCCGTAGGAAGTTGGCCATTAATGAAATAGAAAGAATGCCAGTAACTGCCAGGGAAAACATCTAAGTCAGACTTTATAGCCTTATATACATGTGATAATTTGTTAGTATTTGAAGATACACTTTGAACTGAGAAAATTTTATATTGTATTAAATTAGGTATTACTTTCTTTGCTGTTGAAGACATTAATTCAATATTACTTAAAATAAACCTCCTTCCTTCTTGCAAATCTAACCAAAAGAGTGAATCAAATTCATATTCAGTACTGAGAGAATTAATTGATTTCAATTCATTGTTAGACATCATTTGGTACCAAAAAGTTAAATTTTTCTGTTGAAAAGTGGACCTTTTTATAGAATTAGAAGTAAAAAGAATTTCTTGTGTGTAGGCTATGGCAAAAAGAAGAAATGTAATCCCAAAAGAAGAGGCCAGCACCCAACTCCTGTGACATAGGCAATGCTATTTTATTTCAAAATGAAACAGCACAAATTATAACTGTACACCAACATGGTTGTACCGGTTTCGGCAAAGCCTTCCTCAGCAACCAAACATGATGCAACAAATGAAAAAAACACCTAACATGCTGTCTTCTTACTTATAAATAGATTTGTGCTAAATGCAAGGAGCACCCTCTAGTGCAAATATTAATAATGCACAAATAACTATCTACATAAAATAAATATATAATTATATATCTAAACAAATAAAATAATATATAAAAAAACACAATATGGAACTGCATACTTCAAAAATGACCTTTCAAACCCGGAGGAAAAAGGGCCCCTAATTTGATAATCCACATTTTTTCTTTGTTGGTAAGCATTTCATGTAAAACATGAGGTTGTTTATGCCTAACCTTAATATGATCAATGACCATGAAACAGAAATTGCCCATAGGGTGTATAGAAATGTGTTTATACAAAGAACTAGACCCCTTTTTATTTTTAATATCACTAAGATGTTCCCCAATCTTGACCTTAAAAGGACGCAAAGTTTGTCCAACACAAAAGGCTCGATAATTGCACTGGGCCAAATAAATCACACAGGAAGTACTACAATTGGCAAAACATAGAACATTGTAAACTTGTGGACAATTGTGTGAGGAAAAGGTCTGACATTTTAACACCCTATGGCAATAGGTGCAATGACCGCAAGGGTAGCAACCAAATATTAAACCTCCAGATAAATTGGTTTGAGTAGTTGAGCTTACATCCTTATTATAAACCCTCTTATAGTGACTAAAAAGAGATCCCAAAGACTGCCCTTTATGAAATGAATAGTGACACCGATCCCCTATATATTTCTTAAGCACTTCATCCGATTTTAACAGGTGCCAATGATTATGAATAATATTCATACATCCAACAGTATTTCTCCCATAGGTTGTTACCAATCTGAGCACATCTGAATTAACAGAATCCCGAACCCGATAGGATAATAAATCAGTTCTATCTTGCTGATTTGCAAAGCGATTGGCCCTTGTGATGTCACCCCCTAAGTAACCCCAACTCTTAAACCTGGATATAAGGTCCCATCTGTGATGGTCTTATGTGGAAGTGCTGGAAAAAATCCTTTTGACATGAAGGAATTGAGACTTGGGGATATTCTTAATGACATGCTGGGGGTGGAAACTGGTAGCATGTAATAGGGTATTGAACTGAGGAAATTTTATAAATATCTCACTCTCAAGAATGTTGGTATCCGTTCTTTTTACCAAAACATCAAAAATGGTATTTCAGATCTAGAATAAGTCAACTTAAATTCAATACCCCATACATTGCCATTCAAATATTCCAAAAATTCCATAAGGAATTCCGCATCAGCTCTCCACACCATCCAACAGTCATCAAGATATCTCCTCCGTATGTCCATTTCATTGATATAAATATTGTAACCAATATCATAAATCACCTGATCTTCCACATACGCCATAAATAAATCTGCATAGATGGAGGCAAAAGATGCCCCCATAACGGTGCCCTGAATCTGCCAAAAACATCTGTCCTTAAAATAGAACACATTATGAATCAGGACCTGTTCTGTCATACAAACCAGAAGGGTATTAAAACCAGGCTTTTAAATGTTGGCCTTATCCAACCAATATTGCAGGGCCAAAAGTACTGCCCAATGGGGAATATTGGTATATAAGGAGGTGACATCCAAGGTGCACAGAAGCCAATCAGATTCTAGTTGTGTCTCTGAAATAATAGAGAGGAACTGTGTGGTGTCCTGAATTATTGAACGTGTGTAAACCAAAAGTGGTTTTAAGTACAATGTAAGAAATTCAGACAGATGTTCTGTCAAGAAACCTCTGCCTGATACTATCGGTCTACGGGGTGGTCTTATGGGATCTTTATGAATTTTCGGCAGAAAATAAATGTACTGCCTGCTAGGATAATCAACCTTCAAATGATAACATACTTCATCAGTAACAATGCCCTCATTTCTAGCCATATCTAAAAAATTATCAATATCCTTTTTAAATTGCATAGTTGGATCCACTTGCATTTCTTGATAATGATTGTTAATAGATAGCTGATGGTCACTTTCAGCTTCATAGTCCCCCAAATCCTGGACCACCACAGCTCCCTTTTTGTCCGCAGAAAGGACAACAATTTCCTTGTTGTTAATTAACTTTTCTAAACATATTCTCTGATGTTTATCCAAATTATCCTTCAACCTGTCCTGTTTATATAAATATAGATGTAAATCTTTAAGGACAGCATTTTGGAATGTATGTACAATGGGTTGCATAGGTGGCCTGAATCTGGAGGACCTGAAGTGGAATTCCCTAAGCTCAGAGGCAACATCTGTACCATGAAAAAAACATTTTAAATTCAAATTTCGACAAAATTTTACCACATCCTCTGCAAAATAATGCTCCTGAACAAAAAACCCAGGCACAAAACTCAGTCCTTTATTTAGTACATCAACTTGTTGATCATCCAATGTTACAGAGGAAATGTTGTGCACATTATTGATTTTGAATTCTAGATCTTTGTCATCTGTTGAAGGATGTCCCCCAGACCATCTGGATTTATGATGCTTCCTCCCCCCTCATCTCTGGGACTTATGCCTAAAGGGACCTTACTAACAAAACTTGACTCTAAATTATTCCCTTTAGAAATAGGGGAAGCGCTAGTATGAGCTTCTTCCCAGTCCATATTTGAGGATGAATCCTCGCCCGATGGTGTAGATTCCCTACTCTTTTTTTTTCAAAATGGATTTGGGCCGAGTGGCTCTCATTCTTTTAGATACATCCATAGGCATACCAAATTTGACCCTAGGTCGCATATCGAATAGCTTTCCCCTATCATAATCACCTACATCCCTGGTGAATTTCTTGATCTTTTTATCATTTAAACCTAAATCCAATGTGGATAATTCTTTGCCAAGTTTCTCAATGTTATCTTTGTAACAAGAGATTGTAGAGTAAACCTCCACAGTATTGCTGACCATTAATACATTGGCAATTTGTTCCTCAACCTTCCTCTCATAAAAGCTACTCAAAAGATCCACAAAGGTCATAGAAACAAGTTGCTGGGCATCTGCCCATTGCATTAGAAGACATTCATCTGGTTCTGCCACCATGGGCTGTAATCTAACCCTAAGTCCTCTAGGTACTATTTTTCACCATTGATAGGCCCTGAACAATTTTAAATGCCAAACATTTTTACGAAGTGAAATAAGATCCTTAGTTAGTTTGGCAAAAGCCAAATTACAGTCTTGGGTGGGATCCTGGACACCAGGAACAGCATCATTTGAACCTGAGGCTAGGCCAAAAATGCCCAAATCCTCTGAGTCTGAAGACAGACCCTTAATAAGAATTGCTAATTCCATCACTGACCAAAAATGACCACAAGGTCAATAAAAAATACAAAAATGTATCTAATATCACGTATAACTAATGTAGATTCAGCCCAAAGTATGTTCAATGAACAAATGGTTGGACAATCAATATATCAATAGATATAATTAATGTAACCAACCATGAATATTAAATGACCCCAATTACCACCATTGTTGATAGGTCATATTAACAAAAACAACTTTTGTGTTCTGCATCATAAACATTTAGGAAAAATATATATTTTTCACTCACAAAAAACAACAGACATAGGCCCAATTGGGAACCATTATAGCCAGCAAGCTCAATAGAGCTTAAATTGAGCTCCAAAAAGCTCTACGCTATGTAACCAAAAAGGGCCAAAGACCAATGTTCAAACCACTATAAATGGTGATAATAAATATATATTTGGTCAGTGTTGTAAAAACCAAGTTCATAATAAATATGTTCAAAAGAGTTTAACTAGATGTCCAAAGAGCCACTTTACTTGGTATATAAACGCATAACTCATATGCTAACCTGGGTCAAAAAATCAAATGTACCTAAGATTATCCCTTTCAAATGTATGCCCTGGGTCCATTTGCCATCCCATCACAAATGCCCCCATCTATGCGGATTTATTTATGGCGTATGTGGAAGATCAGGTGATTTATGATATTGGTCACAATATTTATATAATTGAAATGGACATATGGAGGAGATATCTTGATGACTGTTGGATGGTGTGGAGAGCTGATGTGGAATTCCTTATGGAATTTTTGGAATATTTGAATGGCAATGTATGGGATATTGAATTTAAGTTGACTTATTCTAGATCTGAAATAACATTTTTGGATGTTTTGGTAAAAAGAACGGACACCAACACTCTTGAGAGTGAGATATTTAGAAAATTTCCTCAATTCAATACCCTATTACATGCTACCAGTTTCCTCCTCCAGCATGTCATCAAGAATATCCCCAAGTCTTAATTCCTTCATGTCAAAAGGATTTGTTCCAGCACTTCCACATACGACCATCACAGAAGGGACCTTATATCCAGGTTTAAGAGTTGGGGTTACTTAGGGGGTGACATCACAAGGGCCAATCACTTTGTGAATCAGCAAGATAGAACTGATTAATTATCCTATCAGGTTCGGGATTCTGTTAATTCAGATGTGCTCAGATTGGTAACAACCTATGGGAGAAATACTGTTGGATGTATGAATATTATTCGTAATCATTGGCACCTGTTAAAATCAGATGAAGTGCTTAAGAAATATATAGGGGATCGGTGTCACTATTCATTTCGTAAAGGGTGGTCTTTGGGATCTCTTTTTAGTCACTATAAGAGGGTTTATAATAAGGATGTAAGCTCAACTACTCAAACCAATTTATCTGGAGGTTTAATATTTGGTTGCTACCCCTGTGGTCATTGCACCTATTGCCCTAGGGTGTTAAAATGTCAGACCTTTTCCTCCCACAATTGTCCACAAGTTTACAATGTTCTATATTTTGCCAATTGTAGTACTTCCTGGGTGATTTATTTGGCCTAGTGCAATTGTCGAGTCTTTTATGTTGGACAAATTTCGTGTCCTTTTAAGGTCAGGACTGGGGAACATCTTAGTGATATTAAAAATAAAAAGGGGTCTAGTTCTTTGTATAAACACATTTCTATACACCCTACGGGCAATTTCTGTTTCATGGTCATTGATCATATTAAGGTTAGGCATAAACAACCTCATGTTTTACATGAAATGCTTACCAACAAAGAAAAAATGTGGATTATCAAATTAGGGGCCCTTTTTCCTCCGTGTTTGAACAATCATTTTTGAAGTATGCAGTTCCATATTGTGTTTTTTTATATATTATTTTATTTGTTTAGATATATAATTATATATTTATTTTATGTGGATAGTTATTTGTGCATTAGTAATATATGCACTAGTGGGTGCTCCTTGCATTTAGCACGAATCTATTTATAAGTAAGAAGACAGCATGTTAGGTGTTTTCTCATTTGTTGCATAATGTTTGGTTGCTGAGGAAAGCTTTGCCGAAACCGGTACAACCATGTTCATGTACGGTTATAATTTTTGCTGTTTCATTTTGAAATAAAATAGCATTGCCTATGTCACAGGAGTCGGGTGCTGGCCTCTTCTTTTGGGATTAGGGTTTGGTGTTTGGCTGTGCCCACGCCGTTCTTGCAGGAGATGGTTTGGAATCAAAAAGAAGAAATTACCAGCCTTTATATATATTATGTTTAAGTATAAAAATTTTAAAGGATTATAATAAGAGTGTTAAATAATTACTTTTAAATTTCTGAGACAAGAAAGCAGAGAACTGATCTTTCAGAATCCAAATAGAGGGGTTATTTATAAATGATAATTTTTGTGAATTAATATTATTTAATGTGTCCACCATTAACATATCTATTATTTTTTTCCATTTAGCTTGATATTTAATATTTATTAAAAGAGATATCGTTTTAATCATGGATGAGACTGAGTAAAATTCTAAATTTGGCATAGCTATGCCCCCATTATCCCAATTTTTCATATGATGTGTTAATGTAATTCTGGGTTTATTTGGATACCATAAAAATTTATGAAACATTATGTTTATTTTTTTAATTATTAAATTAGGGGGTGGTAAAGAAATAGACTGAATAATATAAAGTATTTTAGGAAGTAAAATCATTTTAATAATAGTGAGTCTTTCTTTCGTGGAAAAGGAATTTTATTCTATCATTTAGTCAAATCTTCAATTGTTTGTTAGATTTTTATTATAATTAATTTGTGTGATATTTTTAATATTTTTGCTGTTATGATACCTAGATTGTGAAATTGATCAGATTGTGCTAAATAGTCTTTATATTCATCTTGAAAATTAAATTGCTTTGGTCCACTTAAGAGAATTTGTGCTTATTATTGTTAAAGGTTAGATCTGATTTTATTTGAAAGAGATTCATGTTTCTAAAAAGAGCGTGAATAGATGTTTTTTCATCAGCAAGGGTTAGAAGAATATCATCGGCAAACATCTGTATTTTAGAAGATAACTTGGAATTGAAGTTATAACCTACTATATCATTATCCCATCTGATTAAATTTGCTCATGGTTCTATAATTAAGGTGAATAATAAGGGGGATAGGCGACATTCTTGTTTAGTGCCCTTAATTATTGGTATGCTCTGAGAAATACTATTGCCTATTTTAATGTATGCTAGACTACCTTTATAAAGCTGAAAAATGAGATGTATAAAGTTATGGGAGAAGTTTAGTTCTTCTAAAAGAGTGAATAAGTAGTCCCAATTAACTGAATCAAATGCACAGTTAATGTCTAAACGAATTAATGTTAGATTTTTATTTAAATGTTTGACCGATTCAATTAAAATTAATGTTCTTTTAATGTTATCAATAGAATTCCTATTTACAATAAATCCTGTTTGATCTTCATCAATCAAATTTGGTAAAATATATTTTAATCTGTCTGCATATATGGACATGAATATTTTATAATCAATATTAAGTAAAGAAATGGGTCTATATGAAGAACATTTGGTGGGGTCTTTATTAGGTTTAAGTATGGGAGTAATAAAAGAATATTTCCAAGAGGGTGGGATTTTGTTAACATTTTTTGAGATATTGAAAACTTCATGTAATAAATTTAAAGCTATCTTAGGTAATATTTTATATATTTCTGGTATTAGAGATATTTACATTTTGAGTGTACTTACATATTTATTTGGTGACACTGTGTGGGCTACTCCTAATAGCCTTGCTCTTGGACAAACTAAAATTTGTATTTATATTAATATTACACAGTAAGGGGGTACACCCTTTGTTAAGGGCCTTAAAGTAGCTGATAAGGAGTTAACTGGTGGCAGTGATAACTACCTTATAGTCTGGGCAAAAGGGTGTACAGCTAGTAAACCCGTGCAAGCCTTTCCCAGGTGTGTGTGTGTGTGTGTGTGTGTGTGTGTGTGTGTGTGTGTGTGTGTGTGTGTGTGTGTGTGTGTGTGTGTGTGTGTGTGTGTGTGTGTGTGTGTGTGTATGTGTGCGTGTGTGTGTGTGCATATGTGTGTGTGTGTGTGCGTGTGTGTGTGTGTGTGTGTGTGTGTGTGTGTGTGTGTGTGTGTGTGTGTGTGTGTGTAAATCAAACCTCAAAGAGTGTGTATGCAAGCTACTTGGGCCAGGAAACAAAGCACTGGTTGGACAGAGAGGGTGCTGGAAGTCTTGTCTTGGCCACTCAGCTGAGATCTCAACTCTATAGCTGTGCCAGTGAGGAGTTTTACTGGGGAGCTGTAGAAAGAGGGAGAAACCAGCCTCGGACTAGCTGTGGTCTCTGTGTGTTTTTAAGAGAAATTGCACTTGATGCAGAGAACTGCATCTGGAAATATTGTTTGTGTGTACTTGTTATCCTCCCAGTGTACATTCCCCACTGTTGGCAGTGGTGAGGATCGAGGTTCCTTGATTACTGGTCCAGTGGTGGAGCGTCACAAAGTGAATTATAGCATGAATATAACGTCTTCCTTTTTTTCTTCTTTTCTTTGCTTTTCAAATAGGTTATGCAAGACTGGTTTAATGACACTTACAAACCATAATTAACAAAGGGTCTATGCACAAATTTAATCATTATTTGTAAGAATAAAGTGCTCATCTGCAAACTTGATTTAGAAAGAAAAAAAAACACATTTTATAAGTTTTAGGGTCAATACTAGGCTATTCCAGGATATGATAAGGAAAGCCTGAGGCATGGAAAATTATAAGGTAAACAGCCATTCATTTGCAGCTGTTTACCACACATGTAAGTTGCCTGTGACACATCTCAAGTTACAAGGTCAAACTTCTGGCCTAGGAAGTAAATTCCTGTAATGCTTTAGTTGTGGTGACTACAAACACTGCAAATATCTGAATACTCTGAAAACTGTTATGCCAGTAAACAAACAACAAGTCTCTATTAAGCATTTTATTTGCTATTTACAGTCAGTGCTGTGCACTCTGCTTCGTGTTCCTTTTCTGCTGGCTGTTTGTGGTAAATTTCTCAAGTGCAGTTTGTGTAACTGAAAACTTTTCATGAAATACTTTCATGTAGGAGTGAAAAACAACTGTTAGACCTGCAGTTTGTCATTCTAGTCCACTACATGACTTTATTCTGGTTGTATAGTTTAGTATACTGCTTAGAATCATTGACGGCATTGTTAAGATATGCTAAATAATCCAGAATTTGTAGCTAAAAGCTTATAAAAAAGTTTGGTCATAATAATTTGCTGATAGCATAGAGAGCTAAGATTATAAAATGTACATACGCTTTGTCATGTGTCTAATTATATATTAACTTCTACCAGCAAACTATATGAGTTTAACAAATTCACTTAACCACACTTTTCATGAAATTTTCAGATAAAAGAAATTTTAAGAATCTAATGGATAAAAAGAATTGCCTATGATATTTTATTGCAGCTTAGAATCTGACTACATAATATTAGTGTTTTAGCAGGTGAATTTGTTGTAACTTTGATGTCTTTATTTTAGTTTTAATGAATAATTTATACTATTATTTTCTGAAATATAGCTAGGTTAGGCATATGTATGTTAAGAATTGTCTCGATATACACTGTTTTGAAGGAAGAATACATTCAGTATGCATGTTTTTCAGTCCATTTTTATTTTTGTTTAATAAGAGTATCTCCTCACAACCTTCATGCTGCTCACTGACCTGAGTCACTGGATGGGTAGGGGGGCCTAAAGGGAGGCACTTCAGGTCCTTCCATGACTTTTTCTGTCACTCCAGGAGATGGTTCAGTGAGCAAAGCTGACTACTGTTTCCTTTTAATCTTATTTTGGGCAAGACATTTCATGGTCCTAAAGCATGTTCATTTCATGGAGCCATCGATGAGTGATTTCAGTGTCAAGTCCTTTAGGTTTTATATATATATATATATATATATATATATATATATATATATATATATATATATATTTAGAAAGAGACAATTCCAGGTTATTTAGCACAGGAGATTTCATGAGCTTTTATTAGTTTACCTTGAGTGGTAAGGGTGCTGAGTTAGGGGCATGTAGCAGCCTAAAACATTTTGAAACTACCTTGTCATGTTTAATCCTCTTACATTTGAAATATTCTAATTTTATTCTAAAGAAAAAAAATAATAACTAAACAAACATTCCTTGTAACTTTTAGTAGACTGGTGTAGTTAATCACGTTAAAGATTAGACTGCATTAGAAGGTGATGTTTTGTGTTTGTGCTTCCATGACACAGTGATTATTTTCTGTATTATATGGAGGAGTGGTAAGGTCAGGAATTGTTTTAATTAGGAAGCAATCTCATGGTTTGAAATATTTTGAGCTTCTATTATATCTGGTTGATCAGTTTGTGTTCTCCATATGCATCTAATGAAAGGGCTATGGTAATGTGACTGACCCCCTTCATAGAATACAGTCTTATGTGTGCTCTAACATGTTATAGTGCTGGAGGTATATACAGAAGGGGTTCAAGGAAGTCTTTGAGGGGTTTCTGCTTGGAGTGTGGAATTTTGTGATCAAGCAGTATTCCCATGGCTTTCAGTTAGGCAGAGCAACCTTGGTATGCTCACACTACAATTTTTTTTCACATCCACCATTTTCCGCAGGTGGTTTAATCACAGAACAACTGGCTAAATTTGTGGATCATAAGCTGAAAACTATTTTTAAACAGTTTCCACATGTCATCAGGGATTCACAGGATTTTTTGGTCAAGCTCAGAACAATGGTAGTTAAGGAATCCAAAATATTTGAAACTTGTGATGTCATTAGTATAATTCAATGAAATAGTAAAAAATACATGCTGACTTGACACCTACAGATATTTCCCTGGTTACTGATTTCATGGAAACAGTTTTAAACAACAATTTAATTTAATTCAAGGGTTATTATTACAAACAACTCTGTGCTGTCACTATGAGTGCATCTTGTGCCCCCACCTACGCTAATGCTGTTTTATTAAGATGTTCATCTTGGAAGTCTACAAGTGTTGTTCATGTTATTTCCATTACTTGGAAGACATCTTTCTTATCTGGACAGGTAACAGTGAACACATTTCAAATTTTGTTGAACAGCTTCATGCTACTGCTGGGTTCCTTGAGTTCACACACCATATGAGCACAGATTCCATCAATTTCATGGTAATCTTAATTAGTAAAAGGGAAAAAGGATTGCTGGAAACTTCAATCTACCATAAGACCACATTCTGCAACACTTTTATTCATTTTCAAAGTCACCACCCACGCCATCAAAAAATAGGGGTAGTGAAAAATCTATTTATTCAGGTTACAAGGCTTGTTTGAATTTGAGAAGTTAAGATGCTGAACATGGCTACCCTGCTAAAATTATTGAAGAAAGTAGTACGGCTGTCATTAAGGAAAGGAATGGAAAATAAACTGCCAGTATTAAAGCAGGTATTCAGATTAATGCAGAAGAACCAGGTTCAGCCCAAACGCAGAAAACCAACTTGAATTTACACAGCATGGTGCTACATTACTCAGTTGATACTGTCAACATAAGATGGATTTTCAATAATAACTGGCATATATTACAATGCGATGAAACACTGAAACTACATTTTGATAAACTTCCCATGTTTATTTTTAAGAATCCTCATAATATCAAGAGGATTTCAGAGAGATCTATTGATGTTAAAATGTTTGCTATTCCTAAAATGGTAAAATGTGGAAGTTGCCATCATTGTTCATATATAGAGTCTGATGCAGGTGGATGAGATGGACCACTTGATTTACTTGGAAAATGAGCAGTATATGGAAAATTCTATTGTTTTTCCAGTAAAGTAATTTACTTGGCTTGGCATGCAGCATGCCAGGCATACTACATTGGAAAGACCAATAACCCCCTCAATAAAATAATTTATCAAACCATCTCCAACATCAACATGCATGATAATGAAAGTGCCTTGGCAAGACATTCAGAAAAATGTGCTAGTTTTTGTTAAATTTAAGTTTTGTGTTTTGGAACAAGTTCATTACAATGGTATGAGGGACTGGAAATATATTCTCTTACACAGAGAGATGATTTGGTAAATGTGTCTCATTGCTAGAAATTATCCTGGCTTGAATAAGGGTGTTTCAATAAGCAGTGAACTGAAATATAGAGGATCTAAAATTTAATGTGTTTTTTATACTCTATATAGATCTATTTTACTTTTGTTCAGCTTTGTTTTGTTGGTTCCTTATCGCTGCAACAGTGGTGATTGGTGGAATTGCACTATCATCATGTACTGATTGGTTCACTCAAGGGGGTATAACTGATTTAAAGACATTTCCTATTCGACACTACTCTTTGACTGTTGATTGGCTAGAATGGAAATTTTAACATATGTGATTTGTGCATTTTTGGGGGGGTGTATTCTCTACAGATGTATTCTATATTCTTTCAGCTCTGTCTTGGTTCTGTATTGCTGTAATAGTGATGATTGGTGGACAATGTATTATCATCACCCACTGACTGGGTTACTCAAGGGGTTATATCTGCTTGAAGGACATTTCATATTTGACATTACCCATTGACTAGTGATTGACTAGAATGGGAATTTTAATATATTTGATTTGTGCATTCTTTGGGGCTGTGTACTATGAACTCCTTTTATTGGATGAGTATATACACTCTATTATTCAATGGTTCTGAATAGGTCTAACGACATACACACTTAACCATGATTACAGTGTTTTTAACTACATTAAAATATTCTGTGTTAGACAGTAAGTGTACTAGTCTTTCATTTTTTACTTCTACAGTAAAAATATTTTTAGTAGTAAAGAAAATCAGAACTGGTGAGGTGATGCAATTACATGACCTACTTAATTTTACCTGTCAAGCCATTTTTCCATGCAGGATCTTTTTCAAATTGGTTGCTTACCTGCTAAAAATTGAGAAAAGCAAGAGCCATTGGGTCTGTATCCCAAACAGAATAAAGGAAGACATTAAGCTTTGCAAAACCTTTTGGGGGAAATTCAGTGGGGTAGCATTGTGCCAGAGTTCTTGAATGTCCTCTAAGCCCCTTCAACTGTTTACCAGTGCAGATGCAGGTAAAAGCATATGGGGGTTACTTTAAAGGCAGGTGGTTTGCATTGGCATGGCTGTCCTCATGATCAGAACACAAAACGCAGTACATAACCTTTTCAGAAATTTTGCTGATTTGGGTTGCTATCCTAATCTAGAAGGAGCACCTTGCTAATAGAAGGGCCATTTTCTACTCCAGCAATCAGGCAAGTAGTTCATGCATGAGTAACAATGCCTTCCCACTCTAAATGGATACATTAAGTTTTGAGGTCAATGGTCTTATTAAGCTTGCAAATCAATTTGACTTTTACAGCTAAATACATCCTAAGGAAGATCAGTGGCATCACTGATAGTCTGTTATGTTCTCTCATCTCCAGATTTTAACAGTTTGCTCCAGAAGCACAGCAGTTTGGGGTGCCTATGCCACCAGAGGACTGATAACTTGGTGAAGACTAACTCTCAACCTTCTGTCCAGGTCATGAGCTGCAAGTACCAAGAAATCATACTCAGAGTACCTCAGTGCATTCAAGGCCTTCCATTTCAGATTAACTGCACGAGAGACATTGGTCTATTCCAGATACTGTCCATTTTCTGGTTTAAAGATGTTTCTTGAAAAAAGCCACTATTACAATGTACATTCATTTAATCACACTTAAAATAGACTGTCTCGTTCTATTAATCTTTCAACAACAACCAGCACTCTTAAGCTCTCATAATAAAAATAAAGATACATAAGGTGGAAAACATTCCATCATAGTTAATTTATTGAAACATCAAAATGTTCCGAACATCAAAGGTGTATGAATAAATCCAAACACCGCAAGGTGTATGTAGCATATCGGTTTCAGCTCACAATTGTTCATGCATTACATTTCTCTTAAGGGAATAAATAATAAATTACCTTTGATGGAATGTTTTCTACCTTATGTATCTTTATTTTTATTATGAGAGCTTAAGAGTGCTGGCTGTTGTTTGAAATTTGACTTTTTGCCTTTTGGCCAGGCACCTTGCTGTACTTGCTTGGGATTTGGATACAGTAGTATTCTATTAATCTTTGAGACATCATCTACCATTTGCTAGTTTCCAAAGTGCTAAACAGCTGCAGAAACATCAAAGGGTGGTTTCAAACCTCAGGAAGCTCTTAAGCAGACATCTGTTAGGATCCGTCATATTAGGGTTTTTAGCTTCTTCTTCTGGTGAGTTTTAGACTTTTATAGCTTGGCCGACCCTGTTCTCATGGTTACAAGTGGGTACCTACAGGGTAAGTGAGTTACTTCAGTCATTATTATGAGGGGGATGCAATCCTAGCCAAAGATTCCATTACAATTTGGCTGAAGAAGTCAAAAGTTTATTGAAGTAGCCAGGGCAGCAAATTTGCTTAGGCAAGGTAGGAGCCTATCTTCATAGGTTCATAGATTAGTACTAAGCTAACTGCTCTTGCGAGCCATTTTAAGCTTAGCCAATTATCCCTTGTGAGACTCAAACCCTGCAACTTGTGTTTGTAAGGCAAACACCTTAACCATTAGGCCACCCTCCCAACTTGATTTGGCACAAAATGGCACCAGATATATGCCCTTCATAGGTGTTTCTTCACCTTAGTTCAGGTCATGCTACTACACCCATAGATGTCACTGCAAAACGTAATAAGGCTTTGAGATGTCAGGGTATTTCATCTTCAGGATTTTCATAATGCTCCTTCAGAAATGGTAGAACATCAGACCTGGTACATGAAGGGCAGTCTGTATAGGTTTTGAAGAGAAGAGGCAGATGGGCATCTGATAAAATCTCATAAAATCCTCCAAAGCCAGTTATAAAAATAAAATCGCCACTGATTCCAAAGACAACCACAAAGCATTCTACAGCTATGTCAAGAATCTCAATGGCAACACTCAGATCTGCTCTGAGCTACAGCACAATGGCACTAAATATACAGAACCAACCGAAATTGCCAACATCCTGGCAGATAGGCTCAGTGCTAACTTTACCCCCCTCTCACCCTCCAAAGGGCCCATCTTAATACTGGAAGAATGCAAAGCCCTGTAATCATAGATGAACAAGTAAAGACTGCACTCTCCAAAGCCAAGAACACAGTATCCATGAGACCAGACAACATCCCAGGCTGCGTACTGCATGAATTACAGAACGAACTGTCACCCCACCTAAGTACCATGTTCAATCATAACCTCACCTCAGGCTATGTGCCTACTGAATGGCGCACAGTGACAGTTATCCCACTCCACAAAGGGGGTGCCACCACAGACCCCAGAAACTACCGACCCATTAGCCTGATGGACCTGGTCTGCAAGGCCATGGAACGTATCATCTTGGAGCTTATAAACAAAGACATAGGTAACCTCCAAACCCTGGACCCTACTCAGTTTGGGTTTGTAAAAGGTAGATCATGTCTAGTAAATCTGATTGACGTCTTTGAAGCAGTCACTAGAGTGGTAAAAGAGGGCAAAGTAGTGCACACAGCCTATCTTTATCTCGCCAAGGCTTTCAATACCATCCCCACTCTGGAATTATAGATAAACTCAGTAAACTGGGCATAAATCCATATCTCACAAGATGGGTGGCCAACTGGCTCACTGATGGAACCCACACAGTAAAAGTAGCTGACTCCAAGTCCAACTTCAGACCAGTAACGAGTGGAGTACCACAGGGTTTGGTCCTGGGTCCTGTCCTGTTCGGCATCTACTTCTCTGAAGTGCAGGCCAACACAGAAGGTCTTTGGCTAACAAAGTTTGCAGATGACTGCAAACTGGGAGCCATAATAGAATCACCTAATGATGTAATGATGTAGACATTCTACAAAACGGCCTCACAGAGACAGATGCTTGATGTCAAAGTCATGGCCTCAAGCTCAATGCCAAGAAGTGCATTGTCATCTCCTTTGGGGAAAAACTCAGTAGCCATGAATTACCACATAGGTGGTAGCTCACTAAAGACCGGAAGTGTGATAAGACACCTTGGGACACAGGTGAACAGTAGTCTCTCCTTTGACAACCACATCACCACAGTAGTCAGGAAATCCTTCTACATGGCACACCTCATCACAATAGGGTTCTCCTCTAAACAAAAGGAGGTAATTGTTCCTCTCTACTCATCCCTCCTCAGACCCATTATAGACTACAATGCCCCATCTGACAAGACACCTACAACAATTGGAAAGGTCACAGAAATACCTCACTAAGAGGATTACTGACCTCAAACAGATGCCATATGCAGACTGTCTCAAAAAAACTCCAGCTTTACTCCATCACATATCGCCTACTCAGAGGCGATCTCTGCCTAACATACAAAGCTATGTCAAAAATGGAGCTGTTGGACATGCTACACTTAAAGAAATCCCAATCTCTCCATAGCACACGCTCAAGGGACATAAACCTTGTCAACACAATAAACAGAACATGCTGGTGGGATAGATTCCTGTCCCAGAGACTTCCCATACTCTGGAACAAACTGCCCATTCATGTCAAGAAAAGCTCCTCATTGGCCCTCTTTAAGAAAAATCTTGACGACTAGATTGGAAATATAAAATTCACCCCAGGGATCACTTCTGTGGCACTGCCCGACAGGGGCACAGGAAAATAATTTTATTGGGTGACGAAAGCCAGGAAACCTTTTTGGCTAGGCCTATATAGGACCCAGGGCTGATAGCCTAGTACCTACCTATTAACCTATGAACCTATGATGCCTTCTTGTCTTATGTTAGGAAAACTAGAACATTCTAATTTGCAGGTAAGTAGATCCTACTGGATTTAGATCACTCCTTAATTTAGAGAGTGTTTTTTAGAGAATCTGTGGAGAAGATTGGCTCAAGTCTTCACTTCGACACAAGCGTTTGGTCTGTCCATTGGTTTGGTTATCCTGGGCTAACTTTGATGCAGTTATGGGATGTCTGGTAATATAGACTTTCTCACTGGCCTAACCGCAGCACAGTTTTTATTCATCTCATTGGAAATTACTTGACTTGAATACATAAGAAGATTCTTCTGGCCCAGATATTAGTAGATTTGTCTAGCATGAGTGCATGACACCCTGAAACATTGTTACTTTAGTCACCCATTATACCTATGTTCCGTTGACATGTGATAAACTCCACTGGCATAGATTTGTTCAGATGTTTCATTACCCATCGGATTGCAAGGTCAGCCAAATCCTTAAAAGTTGCATCATCAGACACTCAGATTTGTCAAAACCTGACAAGGACTTCTATGAGAAAGGCAGAGTTCATCTAAATGCATTTGGACTAGGTTTGTTTAATCTTCAGGTTTTATTAGTAATGTGTAACATAATTTCTGACCAAATTAATTGAGAAGTTAGAATGTTAATTATACTTGTTACTCGAATAATTAGACTACATGATTTGTTTCATTACTTTCAGCTTCATCTGTGTCATTTAAAGCATTTTAGCTTGTATTATTATGGCTAATGAATATTAATTGTCACTGTCAAACACTATTCGGAGCAAATGTAGAGCACCTTGTTATTATGTTTTGATTGTTCTTTTCCCATGCAGGAGGCCAATGAAGGAGGGGTACAACACACTGAAACTTATTGAGGAATCTGGTGGCAATGGCTACAATGTGTGGTTATTGACTCAGGATGGTAGGACAAGAGTAACTTACCCTCAAGCTTCTTGTCGCTTGCTGAGCTGAGTCATTGGGTTGGGCTGAGCCCAAAAGAAGGTACTTAAGCTCCTACCATGATGTTTTCTGTTACTCAGGGGGTCAGTTCAGCTGAGCATCCAGCCTCCCCTCCCCTCTTCTAATAAGATGCTCCTGTACTTGGACGTTGGCTGGTTTCACTGTGACCTCACCCTCCCTCATATCTCCCCATTTTGGTTTATTGGCCTCTTCTTGAACCAGTTTTGGGTTAACAGTATATTATGGTTTGGTCTGTCTCAGTCTGGGTTTGACTTGTAATTTCAATGATCAGAGTGGGAATGGTATACACCACTCAGGAACCAATATGCCTGCATGTCTGCATATCTATCTATCTATCTTTATATAGAGACAGATATGGTAATGGACTAATGTTTCTCATGGTTGATAATATAACAAATGAAGTGTGATTCATTATATCTGCTGGTTATATCAATGAATACGTTGGTTGCAATTGCTACAATATGTGGTTACTGACTATGGATGGTGGAATCAAACACTTTATTCTTATTACTTTGATAAAAAGGTTAAATTATCTAAGCTAAAGCTCATTTGTTTGAGAGACCTAATAAGAAACATTACATAAATTAATTTAGTTCTGTTTATGTTTTTGAAACATGAGTAAGCATAACGGTTCTGGTTGTCTTTATTGCTACAAAAACAAAGCCTTCTTAAAAAAACTTCCAAGTTTTCTAGAAGGCCAATGCTTACTTGGGCTAAAGGGAAGTCTCTGTGTTCACCAGTGGGAGTGGTTAAAACTGAACAGCCTGCCTGTCCCTGGAGGAGTGGTTACTACCTAGAAGTTGTAGTTTTATTGGCCATTTTGTGTCAATTCTAAACTCCTTGATCTGTCTCTCTTAAAACCCGGCTGCCTCATGGTTTTGGCGTCTTTTCAGGCTTGCTAGTTGTTGCTGAAGCACCTACCAAGGGGAGAAAACGCTGAGAGAAGAAAAGGAGCCACTTTTGTGATTTTAAGTATTTTCTTCTGATTTTTTGTTAAGTTTTACTGCTTTGCCGCCTACTTTTTGGCATTTTCTGGCTTGCTAAAGTTTATATCTGTATCAGTAACAGTACTTGGAACGCATCTAGAGCCTGTTTACTGCATTTCCTGTGTTGCACTTAATTTACAATCATTTTTTTCTCTAAAAACTGCATTTTACCTGATTTTGGCCTAGCACTCAAGTGTGGGGTCATTTATTGCATTGTTGTGATTATTTTGCTGCTTGTGTATCTCTGCTACCTTTAACCTACAACAAAAAGAAAAAAAAAATCTTGCTTTTTTCCCACTTTGTGAAAGTTAAGAAAGTTCAGTTACAGATTTGCTGTTCTGAACTGTTTGGAAGTTTCTAGAAGGCCAGTGCTTGCTTGGGCTAAAGGGAAGTCTCTGTGTTCACCAGTGGGAGTGGTTAACACTGAACAGCCTGCCTGTCCCTGGAGGAGTGGTTACTACCTAGAAGCTGTAGTTTTATTGGCCATTTTGGGTCAATTCTAAACTCCTTGATCTCTCTCTCTTAAAACCCTACAACTCTCTTTTTGCGCAGTTTTGCGCACTGAGCACCGTCGGGCAGTGCCGCCTAAACAGGTTTAAACTATTCTAGGCTCCACAAAGTCTGTTCTTCACTTTTTCCCTTAGAACTGTTCAAACTCTCAAAGTAATCACTCTATTCTCTTTCTAAAGCCCTGCACTTGCTCAGCTCTTATAAGGAAACACTAACTAAAGCACTACACCCTCCTTGACTTCTCATAAGTATTAGACTGATCAAGTGAAAAATCAGTTCCCTTCCCTAATCTGATCAGTAAAAAACAGTTCCCTATACTAATCTGGTATGTCCAAGGGTCAGTTTCAAGGTTACTCTCCAGTCCAGCTGGTGAATCTGGGAATTTTGAGGCAATGTTACAATTGCCTTATGTACACAGACAACCTTCTCCTCCTTCCAACAAACTCTAATACATGTGAGAGATGCAGTTACACAGCCAAACTGGAGGCAGAGCTCTCTCAACCCAAGACTGGCACAGTCAGTCAGGAGGAAAAGGTAACCACCCACACCACAAATCCAGTCTCACACAGACCTATTGCATCTACATACCCAACACATAAACACACAAAAACATACTCGGAGGCTCTAAATAAAAATCTGCCTAAACAGCAAAGCAACAGCCACCCCTCAACAATACCCATGAATCACATATATCACAAAATCAGTGTGCCTCACAGTCACAGCCCTTAAGGCCAAACAACACACCAAATACACTTGTTATAGGGGACTCTATTGTCTGGCACACTGACGTCCCACTCACCAGACTGAACAAGGAGAAGGTCACTGTAAGCTGCCTCTCGGGTGCCAGGATCCACCACGTAATGCAAGCACTCAGGTCACTCCAAAGCAAGTACAAGTATGACTCCGTCATTGTCCATGCTGGTGTGAATGACCTGAGATGTACCTCCCTGGACTACATGAAAAAAGACATAGAGGAGCTCTCTGACCATGTAGCCCAGGCTGGTAGGACCCTGACCTTGAGTAGCATCTTGCCCTCACCAAGAATGATGCCACAGTATAAAGACAAAATGATCAGTTTCAACAATTGGCTAAAGTATTGGTGTCATTCAAAGGGGATCCAGTGTCTGTCAGCCTAGGATGACATGCTCGACAAGCCACGTTGCTTCGCTAGGGACGGCTTGCACCTGTCACCCTTAGGCTTTCGTATACTGGCCAAGGCTCTTGCCACCCCATAGTGCCTTTTTAGGCAAGGCTCAAAGGACAAACCCACTTCCATAGACAACCCAAGGATAAAAAAACTAAAGGTAATGCTACTCAATGCCAGAAGTCTAAACCTCAAGATGCACGCACTCGAGGCTCTCCTCAGCATGGAGAAAATCGATGTCTGTGCAGTAACAGAAACCTGGTTCAAGGCTCCTGAGAGCACCCCAGCACTACCAGGTTATAACTCATACCATGTGTTTCGGCCCCAAAACTCGGACCGAAGCACAAAAGGAGGGGGAGTTTCTATATTCATTAAAGATACCTACACCTCCAGGTTAGTGGCACTGCACGAAGCATCGGAAACCATCCATGTGCAACTAACAGCGGGCAAAACTGCCTTTCAGTTTGTAGCCTGCTGCAGAACACCCTCCCTATTACAGGAACCCCACTTGGCATTCCTGAGAACACTGGAGAATATGAAAGTCTCTCCAAACACTATGTCATTGGGTGACTTCAACTACCCAAACATTGACTGGGAAAACTACTCAAGCCCAAACACCCTCGCCCAATGGTTCCTTGAATTTATAAACTCTAATGCAATGGAACAACTGGTCACCACTCCCACAAGAGGGAACAACATATTGGACCTGGTCATCACCAACATGGGGACTCTGTGTTCCACACCAGAGGTAAACCCCTCATTGGTAAGATCAGACCATAAACAAATTTCCCTGGACATCCATATCCCATCCCCACCCCAGCCAAGGAAATCACTGTAAAGAATTTCTCAAAAGCCAACTTTGCACTTCTCAAGACTGAGGTGGAATCCTTCAAAGCCCCTGGGCCAGAGGATAATACAGCCCAATCCGCAGAATCCTTTACAAATGCATTCTATGAGCACCTGCAGAAATGCATGGATTGTGCTATCCCAAATAAAACCAAGACTCACTCCTCCAAAAACAGGAGACTGGTCTAGTGGACCCCGGCCATAAATAAGCTATACAACAGAAGGAGGAAGCGACTACATGACAAAGCAAAATCCCAAAAAGGGAAGGCATCTCTGATCAGTATTAGCAAGAAACTTGGATCCCTCATAAAATCATCAAAGGCCAGTTTCGAAAGAAAAATTGCCCTAGACACTAAAGATAATCACAAGGCCTTCTTTAGTTATGTCAGGAACATGGGCGGAAACTCCCAGATATGCTCTGAATTGTTGCATAATGGTACAAAATATACCGAACCTACAGACATAGCCAACATCCGGGCAGACAGATTCAGTGCAAACTTCTCCCCCTCCCTTCCATCCCAAAGGAGCAAATGCCTATCCCAACTGAATGTAACATCCCTGACATCACAGATGCACAGGTGAAAGCTGCCCTCTCCAAAGCAAAAAACTCGGCATCTATGGGACCGGGCGGTGTCCCAGGCTGTGTCTTACACGAGCTCCAAGAAGAACTGAACCCTCACATTAAGTCACTGTTCAAACTTAGCCTTACTACAGGATATGTACCCAAAGAATGGCATACAGCTACAGTGGTCCCACTCCACAAAGGTGGTGCCAGAACGGACCCGGAAACTATCGCCCCATAAGCCTGACTAGTCTGGTCTGTAAAGCTATGGAGCGTATTATCATGGAACTCATAAACAAAGACATTGGGAGCCTCCAGACACTGGACCCTACCCAATTCGGCTTTGTTAAGGGCAGAGCTTGCCTCTTAAACCTAGTTGATTTCTTTGAAACAGTTACGAAAAACATAGATGAGGGCAAGGTAGTCCACACAACCTACTTGGACCTCGCAAAAGCCTTCGACACAATACCCCACTCAGGCATCATAAATAAGCTTACCAGCTTAAATATCAACCCCTATATCACAAGATGGGTTGCAAACTGGCTCAGAGATAGAACCCACATGGTCAGAATCACAGGTGCCATGTCCGAATCCAAACCAGTTACAAGTGGTGTCCCACAGGGCTCAGTTCTGGGACCTCTCTTGTTCGGTATATACTTCTCTGAGGTTCAGGCTAACACGGGGGGATTATGGCTGACAAAGTTTGCAGATGACTGCAAACTGGGGGCCATAATAGAATCTCCAGCTGACACAAGCATCCTCCAAAAGTGTCTCACAGAGACGGATGCTTGGTGCCAGAGCCACGGCCTCAAGTTAAATGCTAAAAAGTGCATAGTCATCCCCTTTGGGAAAAACAAGGTGCCCACAAATTACCACATAGGTGGTAATCCATTAAGTACGGAAGAAGTAATTAGAGATTTGGTGACCAACGTAGATAGTAATCTCTCCTTTGATAATCACGTTGCCAAAGTGGTTAGAAATACCTTCTATATAGCCCACCTTATCACAAAAGGGTTCGCATCTAGATCAAGAGAGGTCATTGTGCCCCTCTACTCGTCACTCATCAGGCCCATAATTGAATACAATGCCCCTTTTGGGATGTACCTTATCCGACACCTGCAGCAACTGGAGAGACCCCAAAAGTACCTCACCAAGAGGATCATGGGCTACAAACAGATGTCTTATGCAGCTCGACTAAAGAAACTCCAGCTCTACTCAGTTGCTTACTGCCTACTCAGAGGTGATCTATGCCTGACGTACAAAGCCATGTCAAACCCAGAATTAATGGACATGCTCTACCTCAAAAAATCCAAGTCCCTTAGAGCTACACGCTCCAGGGACCTAAACCTCAGCACAAAAATAAATAGGACATGCTGGAGGGACAGATTCATTTCCCAGAGGCTCCCCTCACTCTGGAATAGAATCCCAATTCATGTTAGACATAGCCCCTCGCTGACCCTCTTCAAGCGAAATCTGGATGCGAAATCGCAAATTCACCCCTGGGATCTCTTCTGTGTCCCTGCTAGACAGAAGCACAGTAAACTAATCTTAAAAGGGTACCTTCTGTGACCTACTTTACAGAGGCACAGTAGGCTAATCTAATAGGGAGGCGGAAGCCAAATACACTCTGGCTAGGCTTATAAATGCCCTAGGGCAGATAGCCTAATATCTACCTATGAACCTATGAACCTATGACTATGCTGACCTTCTCTTTCTAAGGAGATTAAAAGAGGAAACAATGTATTATTTTAAGATGTTAAAATTTACTACTACATGGGCTAAAATATCATCTTGGAAGTAGATCGTATCTTACTAGATCCTTTACTTTAACAGCAACAGTATAAATGCAGCAGGGATGATGGGTAGCCTTCAGTGACCATTGACTGACATAGACATGATAAAGCCATGCAGAATTTATCCAGGTACATGCATACTTCAGGGTTATTGCTATCAAACAATTTGTCCAAGAAGAATATATACATATTCGGATTCACTATACAATCTCGAAGTACTGAAATGTCGAATTTCAGTATTTCGAGACTGAATAGTCGAAAACCCACATACACGAAAACCCACAATCACGAATACCACAACCACGACCATTCACACACACACACACACACACACACACACACACACACACACACACACACACACACACACACACACACACAAACCAAGACATAATCACACACACATACACCTACCTAACTAAACAAACATAACAACACACAGAAATACACCTAACCTACCTATAAGCAGGGGGGCTAGCCCCCCTGCACCCCCCCCACACCCCCATACTTATATATTCTAACTCCGAGGTCGCACTAAACACACAGACACACAAAAAACACCACCGCACACGCACACACACTAAAATCCCTACCCAATATCCTCAAACAAACAACACTTACTTGAAACCCCAGATAAATCCACAAACCACACCACACGTAATAAAAACGACACCACAATAGTGGTGGATTCCACATTTCCAGATTCAACACTTCCACATTCGGCATAGTGTAGTTTCGAGTAACAGCACTTTCCACTATTCGGTCTTGACGTACTGAAATTCGAGATTTCAATATGTCGAGATTGTCTAGTGTATCCATATATTCTTGTCAACAGTGCAAAATGGAATATTTTAAATAAACTCCAATCATTGTATATAACAGTACAGGTTTCTATTTCACATTTAACGATATTGATGCTACTGCACTCAAACAAAGCTATATTTTAAAAATAAAATAAAGAATGATATGACCACTGTCTCTGTATATCTGATCTTCTTTGGGGAATAATTCCTTCTGTACTATAGATCTACTTGGAGGCCCAGTTTGAATAGTGTCCATCTGCAGTTTTTGACTACACAGTTTTCACTCTGTTACGACATGTATTAATATTTATTAATGGAAAGCGATTATCTGGGGAGTTCCGTTTTTAGTGGAGTCCTTGGAAAAAATTTCCAAGGATAGGCATAGTGCGCTGACTGTTGTAAAGAAGAGTGACAGTGACTGAACAGCAGATGCATTAATTGATAATTGACAATACACTTTATTAATTTTCAGGCATCAATAATATGTCACCACAGGTGATGTGCTTTAATTTTCCTGCTTATTAAAAACCGAGCTGTATTCTAAAGCTGCATCTGAACAATCCTCATACCATTTGCTATTGTTCTTTCTTATGAGATTCTTCACTGGTTGGCTAATTTACTCCATTTGTCATCACAATAAATTTGATTTTTCATGACATGTTTGAAGTTACTTTCAACACCAATCTTTTGAATTTCCAGCTTTTGTATTGTGGGCCATTGTCAGATTTGATGTCATAAGCTATCCCCTGTTTCGTAAATACAGGCTTTAATGAAGTGAGCACATTTTAACTTGCTGCATCTATTAGATTGATTACTTCAGGGAACTTGAAATAATATTCTAAACAAATAAGATTCATGGGTTATTTGAACTGGGACATACTGTATATGTGTTCACACTCTTCCACAGGTAAAGATGATCTTCAGTACCATGATGACCATGGATCATGTCAGTTAACATCTTTGCTTATGGAATGTTGATATGATTTACATTGAAATACCACAACTCTACTCTGCACTATTAGTTCTATTTGAGATGATCTGTCTGGCTGGGGCATTATAATTCTTGCTTTCTCCTCTCTCTATTTGCACATTCTCATTTAAGATGTAATTCAGGTGTCTTCTTAATAATTTGTCTTCTCAGTTGATTGGGAACTATTATTTTCCTTGGAAATAATTTATTGCTTTGATGAAAGAGAAATAAGACTGAATTTCTTAGTGTTGATTTTTGCCCAGGCAAGACTCTTTTGGTAACAACTTTCAGTGATTGCATTTATAAATCACTATCACTGCATTTCTGTAATTCTTTTACTTTTTCTCCTGTCCTTGAGAACAGCAATATTACCCAAATAATCGCTACTTCTTCTAACCATCATTATTGCAACTCTGATAAATATGTTCTTCTCAACACATCTTCTATGCATATGTCCTTGCCTGGACTGCATATACCTTTCTAATTGTAGTTACATAGTTTAAGTAATGTTATTTTTACACAGGCTGGTTGAATGCTGTTTGAATGGCTTTGCAATCTGTTTCCACCTGAACATCTTTACAATAAACATAGCAATGGAATTTTTCACATCAGTACACTTTTTCTAATGGCTGATTTTCTATCTAAGCATACATCTTTTATATCTACAACTGTTCTTTACTCCTATATAGTTGCTCTGCAAGATCTGTTGTTTAAATGTATCTGTTGTACTATTCTGACTAGCATACACTTGTACCATCCATAAGTTAGTTAGCTCATAATATTTTAACATTGGTGCATATGTGATTAGTTTATTGAACATTTCCAACATGTTTTCCTGTTCATAGCTCTGTATTTCAAGATATATTGTACTCTAACATATTCCTTAGAGACAAAGTTATCTCAGATGTGTTCAGTACAATCTTTGTAAGAGACTGCATCATTCTTTAAAACCCATGTAATAACCTACTTATCTTCAGGTTTTGGTATTTGCAAAATTGATCTTGCTTTTTCTGTATCAGGGTCCACTCTCTTTGTTGTTAGAAATGATCTACATATTTCAGACTTCTTTAATTTTACATGCATTCTATTTACTTGAAATTATGCCATATTAATGTATTCAGCTGCTAGCAGTCTCCTTCATGCTCTTCCTATGTCAGATCCAATGCTAATGTATCATCAGCACTTACTAAACCTTTTTATTACCTTTGTAACTGCTCAGCAGCTCTTTGCATTCCTCTGATGCTTATGAAATACAAATCCCTATGAACAGTGTATTAATGTACACAGTAATGAGCTATGTTATTTGCCCTAAAGCCTATTTTGCATATAGGAATTCAAAGAAGTTATCATATAGAATAGCTAAGACTACTTCATTATCTACAAACAATGACTAATTCTGTCTTTTACTCACTTTCTTCTGCTTATGCAGAGTAATGCAAGTAACATTAGTTATGTTTTTACCCATACTTTTGGCTATAATTGTTTCCTAAAGATAGGTATCATTCCATTCACTTCATTTCTTGACTTAGTCTTACTTTAAGTAGTGGTGGTCCATTTCTTAAAACACATATCACTGTCTTTATCTGTATGTGATATTTTCCTAGCAAACTTCCTAAGCCTATAAATAAACCAATCCAATCATTAGCAACATCATTGTTATGATTCCTCAAAGGATTTGCAATGTTTCTGTGACTGTGTAACTGATTTTGAAAACATGCAATCCTTGTTCTCACACTATAAATTTGTTTTGCCATCCTTATTACAATCTCAAAACCCAAACAGACTAAAACATTAGCAGAACTGCCACTTTAAGTGTTACTATTTTAAAAAGGCTATTGCACTTCTTATTTTTATATTTATGTGTGCAGTTTTGACCTACCAATTCCATCCAGTGGACAAAGTATTTTTAACAAAGGAACACAATTCACTTATATGCATCTTAGAACTTCACTGCTTTAAAGCAACTTAGACAAAAGGGCAACAGTCTAGGGTGGCTGCAGTGGTGCAGCGGTTAGCATTGCCACCTCACAGCAAGAGGTTCTCTGGTTTGATCCTTGGATGGGGTACCTTCTGTGCGGAGTCTGCATGTCCTCCCTGTGGTCATGTGGGTTTCCTCCGGGTGCTCCGGTTTCCTCCCACATTCCAAAGACATGCTGTAGGTGGATTGGACACTCTAAATTGGCCCTAGGCATGAGTGTGTGCATGTGTGTGCCTTCAGTGGAAGGTTGGGCACCGGGCTGGCAACTCAACACCATAAAAACTCCACTGCCAATCATGAGCGGACCAGTGATCCGCTGTGGCGACCCCTAACCGGGAAAAGAAGAAGAAGACAAAAGGGCAACAGTCTGACTTGCAGTCTTGTCTAAGTACTTTGGAGTTATTTTCAATGCAGTGTTGAAACTGAATAGCAGATTTCCAGATTTCTGTTTAATATTGCCTAATACTTTTCAGCACATATCCTTCATTTTACAATTGTTTTTGCAAAATGTAGAGTCAAGCAATAATTCTACAAAATGACTTAAATACAAAACAATTATTTCCCTAATACTTATAGCAATGCCTACCACATGCAGCTTAAATTTCCACTGCAGTATTTTTTCTTGTGCCATGAGCATTGTAAATTGGTCTTTTTCATAGTAATTACCTTAGCAATACATTCTTCTATTTCCCATTGTGTGCCTGTTTACCTTACTCTCAGTTTATTTTATGGCCTTCCATTTATCAAGTAGTTCTTTATCTGTACAACTGCAATTTCATTTTCTCTGCAAGCATGTAGAAATTTGGGAAAGGTCAGGACAGCTCTTCCTAAAAGTCTGTCTCTTGATTCCTCGTTTCTTATACCACAAACAAGTCTGTCTTTTATTAATGAATGATTAATTCTCACCAAATTAAGAGTCTTTGGTGCTGTGACTAGCTGGCAAGCATTTAATCAATATACCCCATATATGACATCTATCTTAGAGAAGGCTGCCATTGTCCTTCCATTATATACACACATGGCTTTGTGGAACTCAAAAACACCAGACAGTTTCTGTTCTTTGATTCTTGCTAAAGTGATAGATATGGTGGCATTAATGGTTTTATAGCCTATATAGATTCAAGGCAAGACATAGAATGGACTTTGCTCTGTTTTCTTCTCTTGATTACATCAGGGGTGAAAAAAAAAACAAATAACCTGCAATGTTTCTATACTTCTTAAAAATGTTTGACCATATTAGCTACTTAGTCCTGGCCAACAAGCTGTTTTAAGCAAATTATAAGCTGGCTTGTATATAATCATTTGGGTTCCTATCAGCAGACCGAAGATGCATGTTTTCAAATGCATCTTGGTCAAACTGACAAAACAGAAACTGCAAAATATCGAAGTGGCATGTAAGCAAATTCTTTCCCTGGGAAAGAATTTGCTTGGCCGCTTCGGTACTTTGCCGTTTTTGGTGGTCTCGGAGTTGGTATATTTAAGTAGGGGGGGTGGGGGGCACAGCCCCCCCCATCGGGAGGTATGGGGGCAAAGCCCCCCACTTAATCTCATGTTTTAATATGCTTACTTTTTTTTTTTTGTTGGAACAGCGATTTTTTTCCCTTGGAAAAAAATCGCTGTTCTGACAGTTCGGTTTTGTAAGCTTTCTCTTACATGGGGTCGATTAATCACCGTTTGCTTACCTAAGCATTCAGTGATCTAATATAGACCCAATAATTCAAATGTATCCACATATCCACTAACAAAGTCATCATATGGAAAGAGTGTATGTCATCATTATTTGAGATGACAAAAATGACATCACAGGTCTCTGTATTCTTAAAGAAATGTGATGACATTGAGGGGCCCTGCACATTGTTTAATATAGAGATGAGTGGGAGTCACTTCTTTTAGTGCTGAACAATGCTGCAATGGAAAACTTACTTCTGATCTGTAAAGTTGATAGGGAATAAAAACTTTGAAACTTGCAGAAGAGGGATATAGTGTTGCTTCATTCCAAAACACCCCTTCAGACATTTTGCAAGTATGTGGACTCTTCTAATTTCAAACTGTAACAGCTAAAACTTCAGTCTAGCCCTTGCTTTTGAATTGTGCAGTGGACTTTCATTTTTTTTCACTAAAAACTCAATCCTTGACTTTGCTGTCCATTAGTTTCTTACAATTATTCATTCTTTAAAAGTCAGAGCAGACTCAATTTAAGTAAACTTTTAAGCTAACATGATAGGTAGGACCAATAGGTGACAGTATTTTATTATTATTGCTTTAAAAGTCAGAGCAGGTTCAATTTAAATAAACGTTTAACCTGACATGATAGGTAGGACCAATAGCTGATATTTAGTATTTTATTATTATTGCTTTAAAAGTCAGAGCAGGCTCAATTTAAATAAACTTTTAAGCTAATATGATAGGTAGGACAAATAGCTAATACTATTTTATTGCTATTGCTTTAAAAGTCAGAGAAGGCTTAAATTAAGTAAACCTTTAAGATAATATAATGTGTAGGACCAATAGCTGATAGCTAGTATTTTTCTATAGTCATTCATCTGCGTAAACCTTTTAATTTCTATTTCCCAGTGCAACTCTTAAACTGTTTTATGTTTAATTTTCAAAGATGCCTGGTGCCAGAGCCATGGGCTCAAGCTTAATGCCAAGAAATGTATAGTTATCCCCTTTGGAAAAAAAACATGCACCCATGAATTACCACATAGGTGGCAGGACACTAAACATCGAAAGTGTGATGAGAAACTTAGGGACACAGGTGGACAGTGGTCTCACTTTCGATAACCACATTGCCACGACAGTCAGGAAATTCTTCTATGTGGCACACCTCATCACTAAGGGCTTTTCTTCCAGAAAAAAGGAGGTCATTGTCCCACTGTACTCATCCCTCATTAGACCCATTATAGAGTATAACGCCTATTTGGTATGTACCTCACAAGACATCTGCAACAGCTGGAAAGGCCGCAGAAATACCTCACTAAAAGAATCATAGGCCTAAAGCAGATGTCATATGCTGACCGTCTAAAAAAACTCCAGCTATACTCTGTGGCATATCGTCTACTCAGAGGCAATTTCTGCTTAACATACAAGACCATGTAAAACCCTGAGCTGTTGGACATGCTCCACTTAAAGAAATCCCAATCCCTCAGCACCACACGCTCCAGGGATATAAACCTTGTCATCACAATGAACAAAGCATGCTGGAGGGATAGGTTCCTGACCCAGAGACTCCCCAGACTCTGGAATAGACTGCACATCCATGTCAAGCAGAACACCTCCTTGGCCCTCTTCAAAATGAACCTTGACGATTGGATGGGAGATAGGAAATTCACCCCGGGGATCACATCAGTCACATTGCCAGACAGGGGTCCAGGGAAGTAAATATTGTGGGAAGAAATATCCAGGGAATTGTTATGGCTAGGCTTGTATGGACCATAGGGCTGATAGCCTAGTACCAGTCTATGAACCTATGAACCTATGAAGAAGCTGACTGGTTTTATGAGGATCTGCAGGAACTTGTTGAAATATCTCCTATGAAAATGTGCTACAGTTCTGTTTGGAGTTTGCCAGCAACTATGGCAAATATGACAGAGGTCATTAGGCTGGACAAAGTCTATTTATATTACTATCCCAAAAAGTGTAGCATTAAAGAGTGTTGAAATTATAAATCAGTTATACTTGTTTCACATGGTAGTAAGGTAATGGACAAGAACATGCAATCTATACTCCAGTAATATTTGGACAGCAAACTGATAGTTGTTCAAGGTTGTTTTAGAAGAGGCAGAGACACCAGAAATCAAATTGCCAGCATCCATTGGACAATGGAGAAAGCAATGGAGTTCAAAAATATTTGCTTCTATTGCATTGGTTAATATAAAACTCATGATTGCATGTATAATAAAAAACTGTGTCAAGCTCTTAGGGAGGTGGGTAAAAGAGGTCAATTTATTTACTTGCTGAGGGACCTGTTTTCAGAAGAAAAAGTAATATTCAGAACCAAATATGAAATAATAAGTGATTGCAACAATGGGAAAAAAGGGGTTATGGATGGATGGCTGGAACATGACATGGCTGTATATTGTCATTCTTCTTATTTGATTTATTTGTGAAATACATCATGTAAAATGCTGGGTAAGATGAATGAAATACTGACATCAAATCTGTTGGGAGAAATATTAACAGTCTTAGATATGCAGATGATATTACACTGATGGCTAAAAGTGAGGCAGGGTTGATGGACCTATTGATGAAAATAAAATGCAAAAAGCTGGCATGATATTTGTTGTTTGTCTTTCGGCTTTTCCTGGTTAGGGGTCGCCACAGCGGAACTCCGGTCCGCTAATGATTGGTAGTTGGTTTTCTTTTTAAGGGGATCCGCATTGAAAATACAAAACACAAAAGGCAAAATCTTGCTTTACATTTTGGGTTTCCTTACTAGCTATGAAAACTGCTTCAGTTGTGCAAGGTGTAACCCAAATTAACAACATTTCATAAAGCAAGCTACTTATGAATCTCATTAACATATTTCTGAGGCTGTCTACTGCTGGCATGATGCATAAAAGACAGTTCCACCTCTGCAGCACTCGTACCAGTGACCACCATACTACCTGACTGTAGACAAATGACCTTCTTGCAAAATAGCTCCTGCAACATGCAAAGCACTTGTTAATAACATACAGCTGCAAAGAACACCCTGCATACAGGGAAAAAGTATGAAAGAGCAAATGACCAACATGCAAATGTAACTGTACGCACAGACAAGTGATAAGTACACCAACTCCAATTATATTTAAACTGATTATATCACTTTGTAGCCTACCAACTAAAAGTTATAAATGATTTCCATAACTGTATGTAAATATGCATAGAAATGTCAGAATTATTGCCTGTAGATGTACTTTGAAACACTCGTAAATACAGGCTGTATGTATTATTATCCATTCATGATGTCAAGATGATACATCAGTTTATTATTTGAGAATTTGCTTTTACTAATGTCCAGTTCATAGGTTCATAGGTTCATAGGTTGGTACTAGGCTATCAGCCCTAGGGCCTATACAAGCCTAGCCATAACAATTCCCTGGCTATTTCTTCCCACATTATTTACTTTCCTGGACCCCTGTCTAGCAGGGCGACTGACGTGATCCCTGGGGTGAATTTCCTTTCTCCCATCCAATCGTCAAGGTTCCTCTTGAAGAGGTCCAAAGAGGCACTCTGCTTGACATGTATGGGCAATCTATTCCAGAGTCTAGGGAGGCTCTGGGTCAGGAACCTATCCTTCCACCATGTTTTGTTTATTGTGATGACAAGGTTTAGATCCCTGGAGCGTGTAGCTCTGAGGGATTGGGATTTCTTTAAGTGTAGCATGTCCAACAGCTCTGGGTTTGACATGGCCTTGTATGTTAAGCAGAGATCGCCTCTGAGTAGACGATATGTGACAGAGTATAGCTGGAGTTTTTTAAGGCGGTCAGCGTAGGGCATCTGCCTTAGGCCTGTGATTCTTTTAGTGAGATATTTCTGAGGCCTTTCCAGTTGTTGCAGATGTCTTGAGACGTACATACCAAATGGGGCGTTGTATTCTATAATGGGTCTAATGAGGGATGAGTATAGTGGGACAATGACCTCCTTTTTTCTGGATGAAAAGCCCTTCGTGATAAGGTGTGCCACATAGAAGGATTTCCTGACTGTTGTGGCGATGTGGTTATCGAAGGTGAGACCACTGTCCACCTGTGTCCCTAAGTCTCTTATCACACTTTATGTGTTTAGTGTACTGCCACCTATATGGTAATTCATGGATACATGTTTTTTCCCAAAGGGGATAACAATACATTTCTTGGCATTGAGCTTGAGCCCATGGCTCTGGCACCAAGCATCTGTTTCTGTAAGGCCCTTTTGTAGAGTATCCACATCATTTGGGGATTCAATAATGGCTCCCAGTTTGCAGTCATCTGCAAACTTTGTTAGCCAGAGTCCCTTAGTGTTGACCTGTACTTCAGAGAAGTAGATGCCAAACAAGAGCGGCCCCAGGACTGAACCCTGAGGTACTCCACTTGTCACTTGTCTGGAGCTGGATTTGGAGTCGGCAACTTTTACAGTGTGGGTTCTATCAGTAAGCCATTTAGCAACCCATTGGGTGACATATGGATTAATGCCCAACTTAGTAAGTTTATCTATGATTCCAGAGTGGGGGATGGTGTCAAAGGCCTTGGCAAGGTCTAGATAGGCTGTGTGGACCACCTTACCCTTGTCCATGGCTCTGGAGACTGATTCAAAGAAGTCAATCAGGTTCAGGAGACAAGATCGGCCCGTCACATACCCAAACTGGGTGGGGTCCAGTGTTTGAAGGTTGCCAATGTCTTTGTTTATAAGTTCCATGATAATATGCTCCATGGCCTTGCAGATAAGGCTTGTCAGACTGATGGGACGGTAGTTTCCGGGATCCAAGGTGGATCCCCTTGTGGATTGGGATAACTGTAGCTCTGCGCCACTCAGTGGGCATGAAACCTGAGGTGAGGCTATGATTAAACATGACACTTAGGTGGGGTGCCAGTTCATATTGTAGTTCATGTAGTACACAGCCGGGATGTCATCTGGTCCCATGGATGCTGTATTCTTGGCTTTAGAGAGTGCGTTTTGTACCTGTGTGGCTGTTATTACTGGAATTTGGCAATCTTCCGGTATTGAGATGGGCCATTTAGGGGTGAGAGGGGTGAAGTTGGCACTGAATCGATCTGCCAGGATATTGGCAATATCCTTCGGATCAGTATATTTAATGCCATTCTGGTTTAGCTCAGAGCAGATCTGAGCATTGCCATTTAGATTCTTGACATAGTTATAGAATGCTTTGTGGTTGTCTTTGGAATCTTTGGCAATTTTATTTTCGTAACTAGCTTTGGAGGATTTTATGAGGCATCTCAGTTTCTTACTGAGGCTAGTAAGGGAGTTTTTTGCATCCTGGGATTTTCCTCTTTTCTGCAAAAGTTTCTTCCTTTTGTTGTAAAGTTTGTTTATGGCAGGGGACCACCAGATTGGCTTCCATTTTTTGGATGAGAGCATTTTGGTTCTATTTGGGATGGCACGATTCATGCATGAGTGGATGTGCTCGTACAGTGTAGGATTCAGCAGTTGAACTTTCAGTTCCCGTCTGCATGGGTGTCATGAAGTTTGTCACTTCTGACTTGAGTAGCATGAAGTTGGCTTTGGAGAAGTTTTTATGGTGGTTTCTTTACTGGGGGGGGGGGGGGTGGGATGTGGATGTTAAGGGTGATTAGCTTATGGTCAGACCTGACTAACGAGGGGTGACCATAGGTATGGAGCATTGATTTCCCATGTTGGTAATGACCAGGTCTAGGATATTGGAGGCCTGGTGGGACTATGGATTAGTTGATCCAGGGCGTTGGAATTTATGAATTCCAAGAACCATTGCGCAAAGGTGTTGGGACATGAGTAGTTTTCCCAGTTAATGGCAGGGTAGTTAAAATCACCCAGTATTAGGGTGTTTGGTTCTATCTTAATATTTTCCAGTATGTTTAGAAAGGTGTAGTGAGAATCTTGGGGTATGGTGGGGGATCTGTAGCAGTGAAATGATAAAACCTATTGAAATGTAAACATAACTGCTCCTGGCCTGGGTCATATTGTAAAGGGTTCATGGGCTAGGCAACCAACCTGGTTAACAAGAAATAAACCACAGTAACTGCCTTTGCACAACAAAATGAGTGAGTGCCAGCTATCATGCCATCATAGTAATGAGTGTGGCAGTGTCTGCTATCACCCGTGTGTCTATTTAGACTTATGGGAGTCCCAAATCAGTTTCAGCATTTTTGTTTTGCACATCTTGTTGGATGCCTAGATCATGCAGAGCTGTCAGATTTACATGCAGAGGTTATATGCACTTACCTACTTCATTAGTCAGCTTCCTCTAGCTAACATAAGGCATGCCATGGCATAGCAGCTTCCAAGCATTCATTGTCTTTGAATTGTAGGTATCTGCATTCACCATGGTATAATGTGCAAATCTTTATGGACCTTGGCTAAAGACTTAATGAATCCTCCCAAAGTCAGAAGCGCTCATGGAGAAAATGAGTGTTGTACTCCATCTCTATATGAATGAGAGAGATTATGTGGGAAAGCATGAGCTGGTCAGTTAGCCTTGGATACCGAGCAACATGATGGAATCAGTTCAGAAGAAAAGACTGGAGTTCACATTTCGCAGAAATTTTACAGTGTACACTAGAAGAACAATCCATTAAAGCTAGATTCTTCATTGTGTGATACCTTAAACCTCCTGTAAAAGAGGCCCATGAGGTTTATGCAAATGATCCATTAAGAACATGCCAGTGTTTCAGATACATGGCTTCTGAATGCCCATAAGCTTTTAATTTTCTTAATTATTTATTGGTGCAGGCTTATTTAGAAGCTCTGTGTTTCTAAAATATGGCTAATCAGCCTGCTTATGCTGTACTAACAAGCTTAGATTAAGAGTGAAACATGGTGTGATGCCCCTGCACTGGTCCAGTATTTAAGAAGCCACAATTCTTACCACTAGCAACAGCTAGGGGATGTACACACTGGGAGGATGACAAGTACACATACAGTAAAGTCCAATTTCCCTTAAGAGCACACAGAGATCACAGTCAGTCTGGGGCTGGTTTCTCCCTCTTTCTCCAGATCCCCAATAAGACTCCCCACTGGCACAGCTATAGGTTTAAGATCTCAGCTGAGGGGCCAAGCCAAGAACTCCAGCACCCTCTCTGTCCAACCAACGCTTCATGTCCCTCCCCAAGTAGCTGACACATACACTTTGAGATTTGATTTATATGCAAGCACACACACACACACACACACACACACCTGGGGAAGGCTGGCACAGGTTTACTAGCTATGACCACTTCTGCCCAGACCATAAGATAGTTTTCACTGCCACCAACCCCTACTTATCAGCTACTGTAAGGCCCTTACAAAGGGCGTCCAATTCTACTGTGTAATGCTACTATTATCCAAATGGTAGTCTGACCAAGACTCCCAAGGCTATTTAGGAGTGGCCTGTACAGTGTCACTAAATACATATGTGATTACTCTAACAGCTTAAATATGTCTCACACATATCAGCAACAAAGATAGGTTTACATATATTTAATAATAACAAAAAAACAAGACAATACTCAGTAAACAAACATAGTTACTTCAGAGTTCAGAATGACAGGAAATATTTTAAAACACCATTGCAGGACAGTCTCAAATAAATACAGAAAACATCTAAATTATCTTTGCTATATTCCTAACTATATCTAAAAAGAGATACTATGCCCTAAATCTTAATTACAGCAAGGCAAGTGCAGATGGTGATGATGAGTGGATGTTCTTGCTAGGTCCAAGACAAAATGCAAACTGCCCAGTCTCTTTCTGAGAGAGTTCTTAAATTAATATAAAATATTACAGCTGGCTTAACTTGGATGACATCACTTTTTGTCACCTGACTTCAGTTCCCAGGCTAAAACAGAAACTAACAGAATTTAACATCTCTGTGTGAACAATACATATCTTTAAGATGTTTGCAGATCTTGGAACTTGTAAATCAATAAAACACTTTTATATTTTAAACCTAGTAATTACTTCTCTCTCAATACAATACAAAAACTTCTAGCTCTAGACATTGTGTCTGCTACACTGAAACTGAGAGAGAACTTTTACAGCACAATCGTAAAGCAATTTATTGATTTCAATTTCTTTTCTTGAAGTTTTGCAAGTTAACCCTTTTATGTACTAGTTTCTATTTATTTAACATTTGTTAACCAGGAAAGTCTGACTTGGAACTAAGCCAATTTTCAGCAGAGGCCTGGGGAGAAATGCTCCAGATGCATGTTTTTGTAACATGGGAGGAAACTGGAGCACCATTAGACATCTCCACAAACCAAGAACCATAATGAAGGCAAGGAGCAAGCAACACCAGGAACAGAGAACCAGAATTTATTGAAAACCTTAGCGTTTTCGTCAGATTATATCCACAGACTTCTTCAGAGGTATTAAAACCAACAAACATCACTTCACCTTTTAAATATCCCTCCAAAAACAGTCATGTGACATAATTAATTAACAATTAAAGGAAAATCCACCTAAAAAAATATATGTATGTACAAAAATACAATGCATATAAAAGCACTACGTAGAACAATGTATGAATAAATCAGTTAATAAATATAATGAATGTTGTTAATAAATATTATTAATAAAAATATTCACCTGCAGTTTAAACATTTACACATAATAAGAGTGAAGTTTTAAAACACTGCTAATAGAAACACATTCATTTAGTCCAGGATAAACACAAGCATTGACAAAATTCATTATATTTATTAACTGTTTTATACATTCATTGTTCTATGAAGTGCTTTTATATGCATTGTATTTTTGTACATACATATATTTATTTTTTTACGTGTATTTTCCTTTAATTGTTAATTAATTATGTCACATGACTGTTTTGGAGGGATATTTAAAAGTTGAAGTGATGTTTGTTGGTTTTAATACCTCTGAAGAAGTCTGTGGATATAATCTGATGAAAGTGCTAAGCTTTTCAATAAATTCTTGTTCTCTGTTGCTTGCTCCTTGCTTTCATTGAGGAAACTGGAGCACCCAGAGGAAACTCACACAAATGACATGCAGACTCCACACAGAAGGCACCTCAGCTGAGAATCGAATCGGAGAACTTCTTACTGTGAGGCAACGACACTACCTCTGCACCACTATGCCATCCAATATTTATGTACTTTATTTCAGTTTGATGACCAAGGGAGTCCACTGGGCAAAGAATAACCCATTTTCAGTGGAGGCCTGAGGAGAAAAGCTCCATTAACAATAACAAATGCATTAACAATAACAAATATGCATATAAAGCAGAGATATAACACATGCTGAGAGTACAATTAAGAAATAAGAAGAGATAACATTTGTATATAGAGTAGCTGTAGTGTTAGCAGATATTAATTCTGTAAGCACACTAAACCTTAATAAAACATTTACAGAGGTAGAATTTCTGCATTTAGAAAATATTAAAGGATGCAGAAAGAATATTAGAGATGCCTGTCAAGTAGATGATATACTCCACACTGAGGGTATGATTAAGTACATATGAAGAGATGCTTTTGGTTACAGATTGGTTGTAGTGACAGTGAGCAATTATACATGTAAGAAACTAATTCTAGCATACCTTACTGAATACATTTCCAGGCTTAAGAATATCAACATTTACATAGATATAAATTTCAGGTAATAAAAATGAGAGTAGAAAAGCAGTCCAGCAGTAATCGTAAAGTTTTGTAAGTTAGGAGAATGGTAGGATGGAATTAGTAAGCAGAACTGAGGAGTTGCAAGTGGGTGTCAATAGGGAGAGGCTGTAACTGCAGGGAAAAAGAAGATGATTGAGGGGGGCTCATGTGGGGGAAGAGCAGGGGCATATCCATTTAGAGGATAGTTAGGAGTGTAGGAGGGATTTGAAGTTGGTGGGGTTTACAGCATTTTGACGGGAGGCGGTAGTGAGTTTCATAGTTTGGCTAGAGAGTATGATAGCAGAAAGTGGGCTGGGGCTGGAAAGGTTTGTGGATTCATAGGAGGTTTTGGTTTTCTGATCAGAGTGAGCAGTTTGGAATATACGGGGTTAAGGTGGTGGAGACAATTAGTCAACTGGATGGCTTGAAGATGAGTTTATGGGCTGTGTTGAGTTTTAAAAGGGTTAGGTAGTTAGGTAGCTCTAGCCATTGTAGGGATTGGAGGGAGAGGCAGTGATAGGAAGAAGTTTTGGAGTTGGTGGCAAATTTACTGATTTCATTGTAGCAGGATTCCAGTTTGGATTGTAATCCAAGTTGGAGGTTGGTGAGCAGGGGAGCACCATATATGAGAGAGGGGAGAAGGTAGAAGGAAGCTAAGATCTTTCTGGTGGGGGAAGTGACATAGCAATTACGTCTGTAGAGCAGTCCTAATTTTTGATGGGTTTTTTATGGCATTTTGAATATGGATGTCGAATTTTAGATGCTCATCGATGATGACAGCAAGCAGCTTTGTATGAGCTACAATTTCAATGGGGGTGTTATTCTGGCTTAGTATAGCGAAGGAGGTATTGTCAATGAAGGATATTCTGGAGGGAGTAAAGATCATTAGTTTAGCTTTGTTTGTGTTTAGAGCAAGGTGGTTATTGCATCCAAGTTTCTGTTTTAGTAAAAGCTGACTGCGTTTTTAGTAGTAGGTCAGAGGGGGAGTTAGCAGTGCAGATGATTGTAGAATCATCTGTATACTGAATTAGAGACGTATCGGGGTTGGTGTGGTGAAAGTTACTGATGAATATGTTGAAGAGTAGGAGGCCTAGAACAGATCCTTGGTGAACATCGGTGAGGTGTGTAAGAAGGCAGAGGTTGAAGATTTCAATTTTACTGCTTGCTGTCTTTTGGAGAGGTAGCTAGAGAACCAAGATATGGTTGAGGGAGATAGGTTGAGAGAGAATAGCTGAGATAGGAGTATGAGGTGGGAGACAGTGTCAAACACTTTGGATAGGTCAAGAAACAGAGCAGATACAAGTTAGGCAGAGTCATGAGCATTGTTGATGGATTTCAGGAAGAATAGAAGGGCAGTGATGGTACTGTGGCCAGGATGGGAACCATGTTGGGTGGGGGTAAGGAGGTTATTATGCGTTAGATATGACATCAGCTGAGTATGAATACATTTTTCTAGGATTTTTGAGAGTGAGGAGAGGATGGTGATTAGCCTGAAATTGATGGTGTCCTAGTTTATACCTCCCTTGTGGAGTGGAATGATGAATGTATGTTTCCAAATAGAAGGGACATAGGTTTCTTGGATTGATTTGTTTATTAAAATGGAGATTCTACTGTTAAAACATACATTTGCACAGGTATATAGTTTATGTGCATTTCTGTTCTAAGTCAGCAGGGCATGCTGTGGTTACATTTTAGCTCAGTACATATACACCTCTGTATAAATCATATCAATATTCACAAATGACATAGAATTATTTACAAAATTCCAGATAGCTGGGCTGGCAATATTTCTCTGTATCACATTGCTTCCCCCCAAAAAACTCATGCTAGTTTTTCAAGTAACCCTTGAGAAATGTTGCTTGAGAGGGTTGAGCCTATCTGGGAATATCTTACCCATTCCCCGTCTTGAGAGCCCATCTGCACTGGCATTGCTAACCCCACTGTGATGCTTTACTCTTGGGTCTATATCAGAACATCGAAGTATTAAAACTTCGAATGTTCTGATATCGAACACTATTCAGCGAATGCTAAGAACAGCGAAGCTGCAGAACAACAAATTCTTTCCTCGGGAAAGAATTTGGTTGGCCGTTTCTGTGGCTTCACTATTCTTAGTGCTGTGGTGGAAAGTTACGGGTTGGGTTCAGGTAAGTGTGCAATTGTTTGTATGTTAGGTTTAGGGGCGGGTTAAGTGAGTTAGGGTTAGGGTGCGGGTTAGGCATGTGTGCAATAGTGACGGACCTTAGGGTTAGGGTTTAGGTTAAGGTAAGTGGGTAGATAGTAGTGTATGTTTAGTTTAGTGTAGCGTTAGATGTAGGAATTTAAGTGTATGTGTGTTGTTGCTGTTTTTTTGATGTGCTTGTGTTGTGTGTATGTGTTTCGGAGCAGCAATTTTTTTCCATGGGAAAAAAATTTGCTGTTCTGAATGTTCAATATTTTCATGTTTAGATGTTTTGGTGCCGATGAAATAGTGTTCGCTATTTTCATCTTTTGATAACATGATATAAATGCTTACTCTCATATCATATCCTTGTAACCCTAGGCTCCACCTTCTTTCCATACAGATAAAGCTGAAGTTTCTGCAGTGTCCACACTATGGCTAGGCATTCCTTTTCTACAGCTGCATATCATTCCTCCTTGGGTTGGAGCCTACAACTGAGATATACCACTGCATGCTCTTCTTCCTCTGAGGAAACCTGGCTAAGTACAGCCCCCTTCCAATGGTTTGAAGGATCCAACTGCAGAAAAAATTCTTTGCTGTAATCTGGACTGGCTAACACACAGGGTCCTCCCAACGCTCCTTTAAGCTTCTGGAATGCCTGCTCACATACTGTGGTCCACACTACCTTATATGGATTATTTTACCTTGTGAGGTCTGTGAGGGGAGCAGCTATGGTACTGTAATTGAAGACAAACTTTCTGTAGTACCCTGCTGTCCTTAAGAATGCCCTCACCTACTTTTTGGTAACAGGGGCAGGCCATGCCTGAATGGCTTCCATTTTGGCAGGTTCTGGCCTGATCTTACCACTCCCCATTCTATGTCCCAGGTAGGAGACCTCTGCCATACCCACCTGACATTTGCTGGGCTTACGGGTCAACCCTGCCCTCTGTAGTCTGCCCAGCACCTCCCTGACTTGCTGAAGGTGCTCTTGCCAGGAATGGCTGCAGATGGCAATATCATCTAAGTAAGCAAGGGCAAAATCACCTGCTCCTGTTAGGATATGATCTTCCAACTTCTGGATAGCTGCTGGGGCAGTTTTCATCCCAAAGTGCATATTCGTGAACTCATACAAGCCAAAAGGAGTCACCAAGGCTGGCCTCTCTCTCTAGCACCGGGAGTCAAGGGCACCTGCCAGTAATCCTTGGTAAGATCAATGGTGGTAAGAAACTTAGCCCCACCCAGCTGCTCTAGGGCTTTATCTGTCCTAGGCATGGGGTAAGCATCTGATATGGTATGACACTGTATATTAATCAGATCAGACAATAGTAGTAGAAGTAGCAAACTTACTATATAAATAAATAAATTGAATAATGAATAAAATAAAATAAAATGGAAGGCCAGGAACATTAGAAGTTTTGTTGAATTTAAACCTAGACCATATGAGAAAAGCGCTAAAAGATGTGAAACTAATTGTACATTTTGTATATTTATACAGCAAGGTGATAGTTTTTATTGCCCTTATTTAAAGAAGATCATTAAAACCAGTGCATGTGGTGACTGTAACACTACAAAAGTAATTTACAGGGCACAGTGCATTAAATGTGATGCATTCTATGTGGGCAAGACTGTAAATAAACTCAAGCGTAGGATTTTATGTCATCTGTCAGAAATCTGCTCTGGATGTAAAAATAATGCACTAGCTAAACACCTTTCTCTTCATAAAAGACACACAGGTTTTAAGTTCCAGATCCTGGATCACATAGACATGAGTGATCTTGAAGGAGACATCCCAAATATTCTGGAGAAACATGAACACATGTGGCAATTAAAGCTGAACTCTTTTAGGATGCCTGGACTAAACTACTACTGTTCAATTAAAAGTGCACTGGAACTTAGAAAATTGCCACATTGTTTACATGACTAATTGTATTTTATTTTATTTTATTTTATTCTACAAATTGGTTTTAAATACCATTTAAATCAGTTGAAATTTAAGTGAATATTTTGTTTCCATCATCATACATGCATTTTTTCTTATTTTTATTTTTTTCAGTTTATATTTTTTCCACTTTATTCAAAATGATGTGTAATAACAATACTAACTAATTATACAATTATATGTATTTTTATAGATTGTTTTTAGGGTTCTTGTACACATACCTGAAGAAGTCTAGAAGGACGAAAGCGATCTTTGTTAACAATAGGTTATGAAAATAGAAATTGATTTTTACATGCAAAATGTATATGTATATATTTATATATATTTTTTGATTGCCAAATGAAGTAAGGTTGATATATTTCCACCCATGTAGTGTATTGTCTTGGTTAAAATCCCAGACTTAATAATCTACTTAATAATCTGGTTAAATAAGAGGTACCGCAGTATTATAAATTTTATTTAAGGTACATAAGGGTTATATATTATTATGACAGCTACTAAGTAGGGCAGGACCAGCTCGAATGTCACACTGATGGGGAATGGATGTGAATATAACATGTGTACCAATACCACTTTGTTTTACAGCACAATAAACCACTCCCATGCCTGATAAAAAGTATATATATATTTAGAAAGCTTGTGAGGAAATTATTACTCTATTTTTTTTTACTTGGATCGCTTGTCTGTGTACTTAATAAAGGATTTTCGACTGGAAACAGACTGCCTGCCTTGCTTGGATTACTTTTGAATACTTAATAATGCTGTACAATTATATATTTTCTATTATTATTTTTTGTTTTGTTTTGACTTGACGAGTTTAAGTTCGCTACTTCTACTACTATTGTCTGATCTGATTAATATACAGTGAGTGACTAACTAAAAATATATGGACTGAAAATCTTCTACACAGAGAAGTTTCTTACACTGTTTTGTTTTTGGACCCACTACACTTTAGTGGGTTATTTTGAGACTTCAGGGATATCACGGAGATTACTTGCTCTTTTACTTTTTTCTAACCTCACCTCATACCACACTCAACTCATCCTACATCCCTGCACTCCATCCTCCTTCCACTACATTACACACTCCAACACCCATGACACCTCTCCTTTATCACCCTCACTCTTCTCTAGTACTGAATTTACTCACCCCAAAATCAAACTGGCTCCCACGATATATCCACTTAACAGAACTAAACAAAAATGTCTTTCTCCCTTCTTCTTTATATCATTTCTCCTCCACCCTCTCAACACCCTCCAACTCTCAGGTGACATTCACCCAAATCCCGGCCCACACTTTAACACATCTACTCCTATTACAACATCACAAACCTCCCTACACACTAGTAACTTCATTCCCAAACATCTTTGCTTTTACTCTATCAACATCCACAGTATCCTTGATAAGATAACCACATTTCACTCATGGATAGCCCAATACTCCCCTAACACAGTTAGTCTCTCTGAAATGTGACTCAAACAACACAACACTGACAATGAACTTCTCCCCCCAGGATACAACATCATACACATTGACAGAACACATAAAAAAGGTGGAGGCATTGCCATTATGTACTCAGACCTCCTAATCCTAACCTCCCCCATCCAACCCTCCTCCCTCCTTTCACCCAGTAGAGCTCATTATTGCTAATTACAAACGCAGCAATCATAAAACCCTAACTATATTCACCATCTACATACCTCCTGGAAAGAACATACCCTTACTTGAACATATTCTTAACTGGATGTATGACAACATACCTAATGAGACCATAATATTAAGTGTTAACAGCAATTGGTTTACCCTCTGCTCTATTTCCCCTACCACCAGCATAAACCTATATGGATACACCCAACTTATCTTTTCTCCCACTTTTCACCATAAACCTACTAATACTAGTTCTATCATAGACTGGATTCTTGTCTCTAATCCTAACCCTATCACCACCATGAAACATTTCCTGATTCCATCAGTAACCATTTTCCAATATGCATTCTACTATTCTCCTGCCACCTCTCCAGACCCCACAAATTTAAAGAATGCTGAAAACTAACCACCTTTGACACCAGAGACATTCAATAATTCTCTCTCAGCTATAGAATAGTCATTTCTCTCTTTCTTACCTCTTGACAAAGCTGTTTCACAATTCAACTCCATATTTCTTAACACACTCAACTCTCATCCCCCTCCTAGAACTGTCAGAGTCATGTTTTCCCTGGCTCACCAACTCAAGTCAGTCTCTTATCCACAAAAGAGATTCCACCTGGAAACTCTGGTTCAAGACAAAATCTCCCATAAACTGCCAAAATATAGGGAACTATAGAAACCTACCAAAAAGCACATTAACAATGATAAAAGAAACTTCAAACACAAACCCCAAACTATACAATCCAGAAACCCTAAAAAGTTTTGGAACACTATCAACCAAATTCTTCACCCAGGAAATCTCTCAACACCCAACCCTTGCCCCAATAACACACTCCAAGAAACTACTTCCATCTTCAATTCATACTTCATTGACACCTTAAGTCAACTCATACAGACTTCAAACCCAGCCAATTCCTCACCTCCCACATCTCCCTAACTACAAAACTCTCCCTTCTCACTAAGACCAGTTCCGATAAACTACATTAAAAATGTTCTCCTCAGACTTAAACCATGCTCCTCATCAGCTGATAATTTGCCATCTCCCTTCCTAAAGGCTGCTGCTACATCAATAGTAGGGTGTATATTACGTTATCGAACTTTTAAAAGTTCGAACATCATATGGTCGAAGCCATATGATCGAACTTTTAAAAGTTTGAAAAGCTAAAAAAAAAAAATAAACAACAGAAAAAGACCTACCTGACCATTTTAAGCAGGGGGGAAAGAACTCCTGCACCCCCCACCCCCTGCTCTTTAAATATACCAACTATGAGATTGCACTACAGTGCAGGAAAGGGAAATCTTCCCATTCCGCAATGCAAAGAGATCTCCATTGAAACGTTTGAACTTTTAAAAGTTTGATAATGTAATATACACCCCAATAACATACTCTGTCTCCATCCTTATAAATCACTCTATCACAGAATACACTGTCCCTACTCTTTTTAAAACATTCTATACCAAACCTATCCACAAAGGTGAAAATTCCACAGAACTCCCTAATTTTTGACCTATTGCCATACTTTCTCACCTCTCCAAAATCTTCAAACACTGTGTTCATAAATAAATCTTGGCCCATCTCACTCAAGAAAACCTGATCACCCCTACCCAGCATGGCTTCCGTCCACACCACAGTCCCACTACTGCTCTTATTTTCTTTACTAACATCATATCTCTAGCCAGAGATAATAATAAACTAGTGTCCCCTCTCTTCCTGATTCTTTCCAAAGCCTTTCACACTGTCTCCCACCATAGGTTCATAGGTTGATAGGTTGCTACTAGGCTATCGGCCCTAGGGCCTATACAAGCCTAGCCATGACAATTCTCTGGCTATTTATTCCCACAATATTTACTTCCCTGCCATATCCTTCTCTTCCAAACTATCCTCACTCAACCTTTCCACAGCAACTATCTCCTAGTTTAACAGCTACTTTAATGACAAGCAGCAATCCATCAAACGGTTCTCTTATCTTTCTCCCTTTCTCCCTATCAAAATGGGTGTCCCACAAGGCTCTATTCTTGGTCCCCTTCTTTTTAACATCTTCACTAATGAACTACACAAATGCTGTCCCCAGTCATCCCTCATACAGTATGCAGATGACTCCACAATCATTTCCAACACCGAAAACCCTACTGATCTGCTCACCCTCACACAAAAAACTTTCGACCTAACCGAATATTGGCTTGCTAACAACCAGCTAATACTTAACCCCAAAAATACAAGACTCTTACTTTTCCTCCCAAAATCCCTCTACCACCTCAAATCCTTATTTACCATCTCTTCACGTAACAATATTATCGCTGCTGAAACCCACACAAAGCTCCTACGAGTAATCATAGATGACCAACTCAAATTTGACCTCCATGTTCCTCAATGTATCAAGAAAACCCACCAAAAGCTTGGCCTACTTTACAGAAATAAAAAGTTCCTCAACCCTGACTCCAGAATCTCACTAGCCCATGATAGCCTTCTCCCTAACCTCTTCTACAGCTCACAAATCCTAACAAACTTACAGTCTTCTCTTCTTTCCAAGCTCAAAACCACATATAAAAAGTTGCTAGATTTGCTGCTAATCTGCCTTCTAAATCACACCACTGGCATGCCCTCATGTCACTCAGATGGCTAGTTTTCTAACCAACTTTTATTTACTCAACTTCTCATCATCCACTCTATACTCAATAAACCCTTGTCATGCTCTAGTATCTCCTCACTTGTCTTCCCTTATAGTCCCCTCGATCCCTCAGAAGCTCTGACTTATATCTTTTACAAATTCACAAACCTAAAAAATCTTTTGGACAGAACCTTTACAGGTATTCTCCTGCTATTAAATGGAAAAAGCTTCCCATGACCCTCAGAAATGTAACCCATGTTCATGAATTCAAGAAATCACTCAAAACAATATCTTATAGGCTCATAGGTGTTTACTAGGCTAACGACCACAAAGGCATTTTTAAGCCTAGCCATGCATCCCAAATCTAACAAATTTTGATACCCTTGATAAGTGTAAGCATGGGCCTGGGAGATGAACCATCTACAGGTTACCTGTTTGCATTAGAGACATAGGAGCCAAACCAGGGATGAATTTCTGGTTTCCCATCCAGTTGTCCAAGATGTACTTGAATTGGGTTAGGGAGGAACTCTGCTTCACATGGATGGGGGAGCCAGTTACATAGATGGGGTATTATCTGGGATACATACCTATCTCTCCAGCAGGTCCTATTTATATCACAGGCAAGGTTTAATCTTTAGAATGTGTAATTATGCTACTGTTTGTTTTGTGGATATGCAGGAGGTCCATCAGAGTGGGGTCCGGCAATGCCCTGTATGCCAGGCATAGATCACCCCATAAAAGCCTGGAGGAGACAGAATACAGGGATACGGCCTTCAGGCGGTCTGCATAGGACATATTAGTTGCGCCCTGTATTCTTTTAGTGAGGAACCTCTGTGGATGTTCCAGCTGTTGGATATGCCTGGTTATTTACATACCAAAGGGCGCATTGTACTCAATGAAAGGTCTGATGAATGCCGAATACAGTGGAACAATGACTTCCTTGGACTTAGTTGCCAAACCTTTCTTTATAAATTGCACAGCATAGAATGATTTCCTCACCACTGTAGTCACATGATGATCAAAGGTTAGATTTCTATCTATGTGTGTCCCCTAAGTCCTGGACTACTGGGTCAACTCTAAGGGGTGTGTTGTCAATATGATAGTTACCAGGGATAGATGACTTCCCAAAGGATACAATTATGCATTTCTTGGCATTTAGTTTTAGTCCATGGCTCTGACACCACTTATTTGCCTGTGTCAACCCGTCCTGGAGAACATTTGTGTCAGTCTGAGATTCAATGACAGCTCCTAATTTACAATTATCTGAGAACACTGACATTGGCCTTGACTTCTGAGAAGAAAATGCCAAAAAGGAGCAGTCCAAGGACTGATCCCTGAGGGACTCCACTTGTGATTGGCCTCTTTGTAGTGGTGTACTCCCCAATTCTAACTTCCTGGGTCCTGTCTGTGAGCCAGTTGGCTTTCCACTGGGTGATATACAAGTTTGTACCTTACTGCCTCAGTTTGTCAACAATGCCTTAGTGAAGTATTGTGTCAAATGTCCTGGCCAGGTCAAGGTAGGCAGTGTGAACATTTTTGCCCTCATCCATTGCTTTGGTGACCTTCTCAAAGAAGTCCACCAGGTTGAGTAGGCATGATCTGCCCTTGATGAAATCTCCATGATAATTCTTTCCATGGCTTTGCATATAAGACTAGTGAGACTTATGGGCCTGCAGTTTCCAGGGTCTGTAGATGGCCCACCTTTGTGCAGAGGGATGACTGCTGCCTTTCTCCATTCATGAAGAACAAAGCCTGTTTGGAGTCTACAGCTAAATTGTAATTCCAGACGCCCTGATAGGTCATGTTTCATGCTATTTAGAAGGCATACTGGAATATTGTCTGGGCCCATTGATGCAGTTTTCTTGGTCTTAGAGAGAACATTAAGGACCTGTTCCCTCGTGATAGTAGGGGGTGGTTATATTTGATGATATTTCCTGAGGGAAGGTTGGGAGGGAGAGAGGAGTAAAGTTGGAGCTGAATTTATCAGTCAGGAGGTTTGCTGTATCTTCTGGCTCAGTATAGGTGCCTCCATTTACAATGAGCTCTGCGCACAATTGTGTATTGCCTTTGAGGTTGCAGACATAGCTAAAGAATGGTTTGTGGTTGTTCTTGGCCTGGGAGGTCAAACGTACCTCAAATTTGGCTTTGGTAGACTTCATTTGTCCTCTGAGTGGTTTGTTTAGTTTGATGAGAGTGCTTTTATCCTTCTGGGTGTTGCACCTCCTAATTTTTGCCATGATTTTCTTCCTCCTGTTATACATTTGATTGATTTTGTGATTCCACCAGGGTGGCTTGTTTTTTGAGTTAGTTTTCTACTTCTTTCTGGTGGGTACAGCTGCCTCTATGGAATTATTAACATGCTTGTACAGGGTTTTTGTGAACACTTCTGTATAGGCAGACGTGTTCTCAGGGTTTACAGGGGCTTGAAATTGTGCCTGGTTTTCACTTAATAGCAGGAGGTTAGCCTTAGAATAGTTCCTTAATATTCCTGGTTGAGCTGGCTGGGGGTCCAGGTTTTATTTTTACTTCAAAGGAGACCATTTTGTGGTCTGACCTTACCAGGGAAGGTATTACAGTAGGTGCTATGCAGCATTCTCCCATATTAGTTAGGTCCAGGGAGTTTGTATTTACAAAATCCAGGAATCTATGTGTATGTACGTTTGAAGTAGTATAGGATTCCCAGTTAATAGTGGGGTAATTAAAGTCACCCATGAATATGGTATTGGGTTGGATGATTAGTGTTTCTAATAAGCTTAAATACATGGTATGGGTTTCCTAGGTCATAGAGAGGGACCTATAGCTTGCAAGGAAGTAGTATTGGATTTTACCTATGGTGATTTGAACATAGCGCAGCTCAAGTGCATTGTCCTGTTTAACCAGCCTTGAAGTATATTTATTTTTGATGTAAATAGAGACATCTCCACCTTTAGTCCCTGCCTGTGAAATAGCTGGTCTAAATGTGTGAAAGGCTAATGTTGGTGTGCTCTCCTCAGCTTTAAACCATGTCTCAGAGACCGCACAGACATCAGCATTCTCTAGGGTAAAGACAGCTTCCAGGGAGTGAAGTTTTTTGTTTAGGATCCTAGCAATGAGCAGTAATACCTTTAGATTTTCTTGGTTTTGATTCACTATGTTGGAAGTACTTTCAGTTTGGCATTGCCTAAAAAAGGCATTATGGGGGAAGACAATGTTTTAGCTAATATTTGAAAGACTAGAGGGGAGAGGTGCAGACTATCCCTGGCAAAGCAGCATGGTCTATCTCCTTCCATATTGACAAATATTGCACCCCCTTAGAATGAAACCAGGAACTAAGCCAATTATTAAAGTCAATCATCTTTTGTTCGTATTGTGGCATCATCCTTGGAGAAGGTAAAATGCTGCTCAGTGCTAGGCTCATACCAGCCTGAGACACATATTCCGAGAACTCCATGCTGTCTCTCTTTATATAGTCTAGGGAGGTACATCTCAGGTCATTTATTCCCACATGGACTATGACTGAGTGATATTGGTAATTGTGGTCCAATGACCTGAGTATATGCATAATTTAGTGGATCCTAGCCCCTGATAAGCAACTGACCATAACTTCCTCCTTAATCAGCCTAGTGAGAGGGGCATCAGTGTGTCTCACGATGGAGTCTCCAATGACTAGAATGTTGGCTTGTGTGGTGTCTTGCCTTATGGGCTTAGAGGTAGAGGCTCCAAGAGATGTAGCTCTATGTGTTGATGTGGGTGTTGTTTTGAAAGTGTGTTTGGGGCTGCTGAGGGTATTTCTTATGTGTCCTTTGTCTAGGAGGTCTTTGTGATTTAGGAAGGTTACATGTAAGTGCCTCAGTATATGTGGGTCTGTATGTCTGCTTTGAATTGTGTGTGATGGGTGCAGCATGTGTACTTCTGACAACCTTATTGACATTAGAAGTACTTTTATGTGAGAGCTTTGCCTCCAGTGACATTGTGTAAATACATCTCACACATACCTTATCAGTTTGTTTGAGAATTAACTGGTTATCAGTAAACATGAGGCAATTTGTACATTGCCTCAGGATGCCCATATCCACCAAGCCAGTAACGGAGACAGTACGAAAGTTCATATCCATGGCAACAGACCCTTTTTTATTGATTAGACTGTTGAACTGAGAAAATCAATCACTGTCAGGAGTATCTGGTTTGCAACTATGTGAACAGTGCTTGTCATTGCAAAATAGTTATCCCATGTGCAACTAGATATTGGAGAAATTTAAACTGTGTTTTTACAAGAAAAATGTCACTCAAGTTGCCTGAGTCTGTACAGAGGACTGCCAAACACTTGAGGGGAAACTAATACATAGACCCTGAAAACTTAAGGATGAAGTATTAAGGCAGATATTCTGAAGTTAGAAACAAATCAATCAGTACTTACTGAAAACAAAGAATTAGCTTGTCAAGAATGATGAAAAGAGGGGAGTCGCATGAATGGCTACTGCCTGGCTACTACTAATGTTGGTCTCACCACAGCTTCACTATGTTGCAATACAATACTCCCTTGCTTCTTCTCTCACCAGAAGCAAAACATTAGCACCAATCCAAAGAAGAGAAGCAGGCCACAGTCTGTCTGGTGACCCACAGTCTTGTCTCAGATGAGGCAAGGGTCTGTAGGCTTGTAGCCTTTTTCTGGTAGATGCCTCAAATAGCAACCAGACCAATCAGGTACGTTAAGCACAGACACTCACTCTCCAACCAGAAAGAGTCAGGAATCAATGCCCTCTGCTCCTGCTCTGAACAAGATCAGAATATAAGCACAGATTCCAAATTGTCACCTATAAAGCAGTTATTATAATAATGTCACTGTACTCCTTCTCTCACCAGGAGAAAACAGAAGCACTAATCTCAAGATAACTACTGAGAGGCAGAATGTGGGCTCTCCAATAACTGGTGGTCTTGCAATAGATGCTTTAAAGTAAGATCTAAAAAATGTTTTATCCTAAACACTGCAGTGTGCACTAAGCAGTCAGATATGAAAGTGGGTAACTTAAGTTATAGCTGTACAAAAATAAGTTTTAGTGGAGAGCCACTATTTTTAAAAGAGCAAAATAGATTGAAAGGGGATGGGCACTTTTGTATTCTGGTACTATGGAATACAGTAGGATGACCAATAAATTTAAAATAGTTGAAGGGGAGTGTTTTCACAAAATGATAATTTTGTGCTTACTCACACCAGGCAGTAAAAGCAGAGAGGAAATGAGATATATAGTCAAATTAACATAAGGGGCAGGCAACTAGAAAGACAGTGGTGTTTAAGAACACAACAGTAACAGGGTGAGAGAGTGGGAAAAAATTCTGTCCGACTCACAAGAGACAGAGCTGTGGTCTCTTTTCAAGTTTTAATATCAATTTGATATTTTATGTTTAACTGAAACGTGGCTTAAGCCTACCATTAAAGACAATGAAATCACTCCACCCGGGTATAACATCATTAGACTTGACCGCACTACCAAAAAGGGAGGAGGAGTAGCAATTCTCTATAAAACACAATTCCAAGTTATTACAATAAATCTGACTTGTACCCTAGATAATAATGCCGAAGTAATCAGCTCCAAACTTCAAGTCAACACTACTAAAGCCATAAATATCATTTGTGCATATCTCCCTCCAGGAAATAACATTAACACTCTCGAATGTATCCTTAGTTCACTCTCCACCAACCTCCCTTAAGAAACATTAGTCCTAGGTGACTTCAACATTGATTGGTATTCCTGTAACAATACAAACCCCACCTCCCATATAAACCTATATGGCATCATACAACTCATTAATAGTCCTACTAGAACTAATAAAACCAACAATAATGAAACCATCTTAGACTGGATCCTTACTAATACTCCCCAACAAACCTACCAATCAGGTACCCTACCAGATGACCTAAGTGACCACTCGCTAACATATGTCATTAGACATAAAACCAACCTAATCTTACCTACTACCTACAGAACACTACACTCAAAAAAGCAATTTAACGTTGAACATTTTCAAACTGAGTTAAGACTATGTACTTGGTCCCCACTAAAATATCTCCCCCTTAATGAAGCAGTAGAATACTTCAGTTCCACATTTTTATCTATCCTTGATCACCATGCCCCTAGTCATACTATTAGAACCAAAGCTAAAGTAGCTCCCTGGCTGACCAACAATACTAGGCAAAAAATCATTCTCAGAAACAAATCTTGGGTAAATGGCATACCACAAAGAATCTAACTGACCGCCAATACTTCAGAGAGCTTAGAAACAGCACAAAAAGCCATCCTGACAGATAAAAAGAACTATTACCTTCAATTACAACAAACCTCCAAAAATGAACCTAAAAAATTCTGGACCAGTATTAATAATTTTTTATCCCCAGGTCAGTCTATCACACCGAACCCTCAGGACTCTAACCCAGACAATCCCACACAAATAGCCAATAACTTTAATTCTTTCTTCACTAATACTATCCAAACTCTTGCTAGTCACCTATCCCCTGACACCTCTAAGCTACTCTTACCTACTGGTAATACTCCTCCTTCCCTTCACTTACAACCTGTATCTACCTCCTTTGTCTCATCACTGCTCCAAAAACTAAAACCTACCACCCCCTCTGCAGACAGACTTCCTGCAGAATTCTTGCAAATAGGAGCCAAAGCCACTGCCTATCCCATTTCTATTCTGATAAATAGATCTATAAATGAAGGAATTTTCCCTTCTATCTGGAAGATATCTCACATCAACCCACTACACAAAGGGGAGAACTCTAATGACTTCTCAAACTTTCGCCCCATAGCACTTCTATCACCTCTAGCTAAAATTATGGAAAAATGTATCCATAAACAACTACTTAACCACCTTCTCCATAACAACCTACTTGCTAACTGTCAGCATGGGTTCAGACCTTCCCACAGTACTACCACTGCTATACTCTCCTTTACCAACTCCATCAACTACAACCGCAACAACAATTGTCTATCATCTTCAGTCTTCATTGACTTATCTAAAGCTTTCGACATGGTCAATCATAAACTTCTTCTGCACATACTAAAATCTCTCTCACTTGATACCCCTTACTTAACTTGGTTTACATCTTACCTAGAAAACCATCAGCAGGCAGTACTCTGGAAAAATTCACTATCTAATCTCCTTCCTACCTCTTTAGGTGTACCTCAAGTCTCTATCCTAGGCCCTCTTTTATTTTCTATCTTTATTAATGACCTCCAATCAGCTATCCCTAACACTACCTGCATACAATATGCAGATGATTCTACTATAATCTGCAGTGCTACCTCTCAAATGAACTCCAGTCTCTTACCCAAAAAGCCTTTACCACTGTTGAACAATGGTTCTCAGACCGTTGCCTTCTCCTCAACCCCAAGAAAACCAAACTGTTACTGTTCTCACCTACCCGTAAATCTACCCCACTTAACTTCACTCTCACTTCCACTGATAGCACTTTCATTTCTCCAGATTCAACTACAAAATTACTAGGAATAACTGTTGACAATAATCTAAGCTTTGACTCTCACATCAACAACACAATAAAATTAGTTAACAAAAAAATTGGATCCCTTTACAGAATTAAACCCTTTCTTACACCTGAAGCAAGAACCACCTTAGCCAGATCTCATCTTATCTCTACTCTTCTATATGCTTCCCCCATTTACACTAATCTCTCCAAAAACAACCTCAAGAAACTTGCTACATCTTACTATAATATTGCTAGATTTGCTACAGGATCCCAGTTTAGAACTCACCACTGCCTGAACCTAAGACAACTAGGTTGGCGTGAACTTCCCAACAAACTAATACTTCAACAGCTCTTAATAGCTCACAAAATTCTATATCAACCAACTAAAATACCAATACTCTCTAACCTCATTACACCATACAATAACATGAAACACCTACGTTCTTCAAACAAACTACTGATTTATACTCCCAAACCAAATAACTCTGCAGGTGACTGCCTCTTTTCCAACTCTGTTGGAAAAACGTGGAACAAACTACCCTCTGATATCTCATCTTTGTCCGCACTGCCACTTTTTAAAAGACAACTGAAAATGCATCTCAGTAATCACTGGCTTTGCTCCTGTACCAACCCAGATTAACTTTCCTTCTTCCTCTCTCTCTTTTCCTTCTACCATAATTACTTTCATTCTCTTCTCCCTATATCCTTGATAGCTATCCCTTTACATAACATCTATGTAGATAAATGTTATCTCATATATACTGTATGACCATTGTAAAAAAAAAACAAAAAAAAAAAAAACCTTTTTATTTCATTTTTTAAAACATTTTATTATTTCTCTTTTGTTTTTGCTCCTATCATATTTGTATATTACATATATTAACTAACTCTGTTTTTCCTATTGTATTGTATTGCCTATTGCTGTTTAAACTTGTAATAACCACTGGAGCTTTTCTCCCCGGGCCTCTACTGAAAATGGACATACATCCAGTTGGACTAGCCCGGTCAACAAATGTAAAATAAATAAATAAAAATAAAATAAATATACAGTTAAAAGCAGAATACAAGTAAAACACAGTGTAAAGAAAACAAGTCACAGTATACAAAATAGAAAAAGGCAATAAAGTAATGCAAAATACAAAAAATAAAAAGCAGACTAACCTTTTCCTCACAGCAAGTTGTGGCAGAGTCTAGGTAAGCTTTTCCTGTAAAGCATGTGGACATGTCACTGTAACCACCCCACCTTAATCAAGCCCTTACTTTACTACTACTTCTTTTCTCTATTCCCCTTCCTTCCAAGTGTCACTTTCCTCCATTTACTCTAAGTTATCTCATTCTACTAACCTCCTTTTTTAACTAGACAGTTTCTTGACGCTCTCCAGGCTCCTTCACTTCTCAGTTCTGGATTCCTGCTACCTTCTGTCTTATCTTGTAACCTACACCTAATTTCTATACCTCCGTTATAGTACATTTGGAAATAGCTTTAAATAGTATAGTTGTTCTACGCCACTAATCCTATTATGTGTTTGCTGTGTTTTGCAAGTGTCTGTTTCCTTACTTATTACAATGTACAAAAGTCTATTTTGACTTATTTTGCTAAAGTTATTGTATTTTACATTACTTTATCATGTAATTGTATTTTATATTTGTACTGTAGAGCTTTTCTCCACTGCCCTCTGCTGAAAAAGGGCTATAGCCTAGTCAGACTATCCTGGTCAACAAATGTCAAATAAATAAATAAATTGGAAGGGTGCTGCTGCCATTAATTTGGTTTGGCTTAGAAGAATCTAAGACCAGTTAGATAAAATTAGACAGAGCAAAAAATGATTTTGTAATTTTTTAAATCTTTCCAGTCCATATTCATATCTGAAAAATAATATGCTTGTTACCATTACACATTGTTACATTTTTGTAATGTATTGCTTAATTGGAATCATAGATTGTGTGGATGTACAGAATTACTACAAAGTTGTTTGTATGACCTCTAGTTGGGGTAAAGTCAAAGATGAGACAAGATCATTTTTAGTATTGCTTTTTCTGAACCCAGCCTTACCTGGTTACTCATCCTATCATACACCCAGACCCCAAAATGTGGGCAGCAAAGCCAAAAGAGGTGGAATTTCAATATATATTAAAGACACATACACCTCCAGGCTGGTCAAACAATATGACACACAGGAGACACTCCAGGTACAGTTAACCATTGACAAGACCCCTATTGAAATTATAGCTAGCTACAGGACCCCAAATTTGACTCAAGATGCCCACTCCACCTATCTGGACCTCTTCAAATCTATGAAGTTTCAACCCTATACCCTGACCCTGGGTGACTTTAATTACACAACCATAGATTGGAAAAACTACTCATGCCAGAACACAAATGCCCAGAGATTCCTAATTTTTTATCAGTACAAATGCCTTGGAACAGCTAGTCGATACCCCCACAAGAGGTGATAATATCTTGGACTTGGTATTAACCAGCATGAGTAATCACTGCAGCACCCCTATGGCATCATCCTCTCTGGTAAGATCCGACTGTAAAGCAGTCACTTTAGAAGTCACCATCTCCCCTGACCCCCTCTAGCTAGGGTCAAACAAAAAAAACTTCTTCAAAGCTGATTACAACCTCCTGAGAGATGGTATAAACAGCTTCACAGCCTCCTCCCCCACTGTAGGAACTGGTACCAATGTCCAAATCTACACCAAAATACTATACGAGCATTTATATAGATGCATGGTGAGTGGAAATGGGAGAGGGAAGTGAGGAAAATGGGCCACCAATGGCAAGCAGTACAAGGCAATCAGTTCATGCATGCACTGCCTGCATTGCACAGTCATATAAATGGCATTTGTTTAGACTGAATTAATGGTATCTAGCATACAGAAATGAGTGAAGGAAAGGTGGTTGGTAAGGATTTGAAGAAGCATTGGAAAATTACAATAACTAAGTGGATGCGAGGAAATACAGCACAGTTTTAAAAATTCGACCACACTTGTTTATCCACTAGGAAACCCTACATAGTGTATAAGAATTAAAAAATTTGCTGGAGCTATACTGTATTTGTAAGTATGTGTGCTCAAAGGACAAGGGACACAATTAATATGTTTATATAGCTCCAGGGCCTTTCTGTTCACCCATGCTTTCAAACACACCTTTTAGTTACATGGGGGGTGAGCTGCCTCATATGCCCAAAACATTGGCAGAAGCAGAGGTTAGAAGCACACAGGTTTAACAGTTAACTGGTACCTTGCCAAACACCTGCTGAAGCATATGGGGGTGAGCTTTGCTGTACTTAGAAACTAAACAAAATATAGAATATAAACAGATCATACTAACTATACACATCTTGCTAACACTGACAAAGCACTAAATGCTAATGACATGGAAAATGTTGTCCTGAAATGGTAGCTTCATCAATTGTAACTTAATTAGCATTCATCAGTGCTTAGTTTAAAACTGTTTGTCTGGCAATAAGCAGTACTGGATAAAACATTTGGTGTCTCCTGTTTTCATAAACCTTATTGCAGAAACTGCAAGCTCATATCATGACAAATGTTTGCATAACACAGCATCACTTATTTTGACAAACCATATGCAGTAATTTTAAACTAAAATCCAACCAGACTAAATGAAGTATTAGCATAGCCGCTTAAAGCTATATAAAAGAAGGGAGATGATGTCGGTATAGATGAACAAATAACTGCAAAAACTTGCAAACAGTTAAATACAGAAGGCACTGACCTTACTAGACATTGGTGGAAATCATGCAAGATACGGCTGCAAACCCTTGCATGCAAAAAGTGAGGACCAAGATAATTTCATGGAAAAATGGCCCTCTACAAAATTAATTTGTAACTCACATTTGAAATAAGTCATACCAGTTTATATCAGCAGTCCCAAAATAAAGTCCCCTAAAATACAATGCAGTAATCACAAATCAAACTGAATCCCACTTCTCTAATAAAGGTTATAGGAGTGCAACTGAAATTAAATTTGGAAGGTACTATATGGGCATGTTTATGTGTGAAGAAATGGTATTTACATCAATTTCATTGGTGTTTTTATTCAGGTTCTGAGGAAGTGTAGATGCTTACTAGATGAAAGTGCTTAACACCTGAGTGTTATTAAACCTGTTTTTACTGAACTATAAAGAGACAGGCTTGGATTTATGTTTTGTTGGTTATTTAATGCAGGAAAAGTAGATGAGGGTTGTAAGGCTTAGAAGACAAGCATTGGATTGCTCCATAACTACAAGAAAATGGGAATAAGTAAGAGAGTGCCAGTAAGTACAACAAAGCATTATCAGTTTTGCCCACTCCTATATATCGTCTAGGGAAACCCTGTATAAAACATGTTATTCAAAACTATTTTCTAGCTACATCATCCAGTAAGGCTGTGTGCTGAAAGGACACTATATGCACTCATAACACTAAATGCATAGATACATCTACAGAAGCTATGCAGAATAATTTGGGCTTTGTCTGTTCACTGATTCTTTCAAATGTGTTGTATCTGCATGTGAGTTAATGGGTGGGCTGACCTGAATGCACAAAACACAAGCAGGGACTAGTCCCACAGTCACTTGTGAAACATAAGCTGAAGTGCATGGATGGCACCTTTCTGTACTTCTCAACTGTCCAGCTTTTCACAGACTGTCCGTATTTTTACCTCATATTTTTGGTCTGCTCCTCATAAGATTTTTTTTTTTTTTCTGGCAAATGAATGGGGATTAAAGTCATTCAATAATGACTGAAGTTTGAATTTCAGACATCATACTCTTCAGAAAATGCATGATAATGCAAAAACTGATATTCCATCAACTTTCTAAGTACATAAGAACGATATTTAAAAATTGTCCCTGGTTTGAGCCCTTGTCCCCACATTATTTTTGGCTTTGTCCAGATTTCTTGCACTAAGATGTTGAAATGTATGGACCTCACTTATATTCGCAAACAAGACTGAGGAAAGAAAATTGCAAACTTTCAACTGATCACATTAACTGCACAAAAGCCTTGGAACCATAGAGAAACCACTGAATGTTAATGACAAACATGTTCGCCTGGAACTGTGAACTCATCAAATGAAACAAAATTCATAGGCTCATAGTTTCATAGGTGTATAATAGGCTAACAATTACTAGGGTCTATATAACCCTAGCCATGCAAATATGTCCTACAAATTATATGTTTTACATGTTTACATAGGGGTGGTTGTTGGTTATGACATGATTTACTGTCTGCCTCTGTCTATCAGGGATGTACACACTACACCATAGCTGAATTCTTGATTTCCCATCCACTGTACCAAGTTACACTTAAATAGGGTTAGGGAGGGACTTGGTTTCACATGGATGGGGAGTCTGTTCCAGAGAAATGTAATTCTCTGATATACATATCTGTCTTTCCAACATGTGCTATTCATGTTGCAAGCAAAATTTAGTTCTTTAGATCTAGTAGCTGCGATGCTTTTTGTTTTGTGGATTTGCAAAAGATTCATCAGAGTAAGGTCCAGGGATCCCTTGTATGCCATCCATAGATCACCTCTCAGTAGTCTGGAGGAGACCAAGTATAAAGATAAAGCGTTTAGGTGATCTGCAGAGTTGATTATGTTTATGACATGTGCTCTTTTTGTAAGAAACCTTTGGGGACATTCCAAGTGCTGTATGTGTCTGGTCAAATACATAGCACTGGGGACATTATACTCATTGACAGGTCTGATGAGGGCCAAGTATAGTTGTTCACTGGCTTCCCTGGACATAGATGCCATGCACTTACTTATAAGTTGAGCAACATAAAAAGATTTCCTTACTATTTTGGATACATGTTGGATGAAGGCCAGGTTACTGTCTACATGTGTTACCAGATCCCTGACTAATGAGTTAACCCCTAGGAGTGATTTATTGATGTTTGCTGGAGTGATAGACTTCCAAAAAGGTACTATAATGCATTTTTGTCATTGAGTTGTAAACCATGGCTCTGGCATCAATCATTTGTCTCTGTTAGATCCTCTTGTAAGATTTTAGTGTCTTGGGGGAATTCAGTGACTGCTCCCAGTTGGCAATCATCTGCAAACTTGGTCAGCCAGAAGCCTTTGACATTGGCTTTGATTTCCGAGAAGTAGAGGCCAAAGAGAATCAGGCCCAGCACAGGCTTTTGAGTGACTCAGCTGGTGACTGGCCTCTTTGAGGAGGTGGTCCCACGAATCCTAACTTCCTGGGTCCTATCTGTCAGCCAGATGGCTATCCAGTGAGATATATATATATATATATATATATATATATATATATATATATATATATATATATAGGGATTTATGCCTAATTCCATAAGTTTGTTAACAATACCTGAGTCAGATGTCTTAGTCAGGTCAAGATAGGCAGCATGCACTTTCTTACCCTCATCCATTGCCTTGGTGACTGTCTCAAAGAAGTCCACCAGTGTCAGTAGACATGACCTTCCTTTAACAAAGCCAAACTAGGATAGATCCAGTGTCTGAAGGAAGGTCATGTCTACTGAACATGGTGAATTTGTTCAAGACAGTCACCAAGGCAATAGATGATGGTAAAAGAGTGCATGCTGCCTATCTTGACCCACATCCAATGCCTTGGTGACCATCTCAAAGAAGTCCACCAGGTTCAGTAGACATGACCTTCCTTTGATAAAGCCAAACTGATACGGATACAGTGACTGAAGGTCTCATGTCTTTGCTGACAATTTCAATGATAATTCTTCTAATGGTTTTGCATATAAGACTGGTCAGACTAATAGATTTGTAGTTTCCAGGATCTGTTGATGGTCCACCCTTAGGAAGAGGGATGACCATTGCAATCCTCCAATCTTGTGGCACAAAGTCTGTTTTAAGACTATTAGTGGCCCTGATAGGTCATATTTAGACTATTCAGGAGACATCCAGGAATATTATTGGGGTCCATTGAGGCTGTGTTCTTGGCCTTAGTGAGCACAGCCAGGACATGCTCTCTGTTTATAGTTGAAGGGGTTATGTTTGCAGGTATTTTGATTTCTTGGCAGGTGGCTGAGGGCGAGTGGGAGGGTAAAGTTGGAACTGACTTTATCAGCCAGTAGTTTCACTATATCACCCACATGAGTGAATGTGACACCATAAACCACCACTTCAGCACACTTCTGTATGCTGCTTTTGAAGTTTCTTACATAGCTGAAGAAGGCCTGATGGCCGTTTGCCTAGGAGGCTATCTTAAATTGAAAATTGGCTTTATTGGATTTAATGTTCTTATCTTTATGGGAGTTACACTTGATTTTAGCCATGATTTTTTTCCTTTGGTTGTATAACCTGTTTAATCTGGGATACCACCACAATGGTTTGTTTTTGGACTTAGTTTTGGGCTTACTTCGGGTACGTACAGCAGTCCCTATGCATCCATTGACATGGTTGTTAAGAATTTCTTTAAAACTGTACAGTGCAAAGTCATGCATGATGACATTTTAGCAATACCGCATAAAACATTTAGAATCTTCAGGGTTTGTCAAACTTGTAATAAGTGTATTTATTTATTTATTTACTTATTTACAGGGAAAGTTCGACTGGGACAGAGCCCATTTTCAACGGAGCTTGGGGAGAAATGCTTCAGATGCATGCCTTTGGAATGTGGAAGGAAACCCACGTGAATGCAAGGATGACATAAAGACTCCACACAGAAGGCACTTCAGCAAAGAGTCAAACTGGAAAACCTCTTGCTGGGAGGCAACAACGCTAAACACTGCACCACGTAACTATAAATTCCTGTATGAAAAACTACTATTTACCTTATCAAGCAATGTACAGTAATTCTGAGCTAACAATCTGTCAGAATAAATGTATTATGTACCACATACAGCATTTCACAGCACTAAGACCTTCAGTCTTACAAAGAACCAAGATGATGGAGGCCATCAAATCTAGATAAGTAACTGCTAAATTGTGGAACCATTTAAATCCAGGAGAAACTAACCCCATTGGACATAAATTAAACAATATCTGTAATCTTTCAAGATAACCCTACAAAATTTTACACACAACTAGGAGTCTAGATAAACTACAGGTAAACAGAGGCCCAGTGAAAAACAGTAATGCAGTCAAAAGGAAAAGTAAGAACTGTAATACCCCTAAATCAGATATTCTATAACAAGAGGAAAGTATCACCAAGAAAAGAAACCCCACCATCTTAGTTGAGATATTAGAAGCAGGACAGAAAATAAATGTGTAAATTAATACAGAGAAAAAGTATCCTACTATTCACTGAGTTATGACTGGATAAGGTTTCAGTTCATCAGTTTTATACTCACCAATGTAGAATGTACTGAGTAATTGTTTACATGGAAAATCACTACTGGTGAGATTTCTATGTAGATACCAGTCATGATCCATTATGTGGCCTTTCCTCTGTCCCCCACACCTGTAAGACCATGGAGTTAGTAGGTCAGTGTGGGGATGAAAAAGGGCTTAACTTTCTACAAAGAAACCTTTCAAAAATGTTTTGAGTCAATGACTCAAACATATTTTTCTCATGCATTTGGACCTTTATGCAGTTCTAAGTCAACAAAATGAAGAGAGCACACACAGGTGTTATGTGGAAGGTGCAGCCCAAGTTCAAAGTACTACAAAAGAGTCGAGTGACTCACAATAGGATAGAACATAAAGCAGGCAGTTTGTGCGTGCACCTGAACATGGCGCACCCACTGCAACAGCATTTATTTGGATTCAGCTATTGGAAACTAGAAGGAAGAAATCAGTGAAGGAAAAGTTGAAAGATGCTGTGGAAACCCCAGAAACTTTGGAAAAGTATAATAAATATCTGGATGCTAGTAAGTATAATAAAGCTTTGTCATTGCTGACCTCTACATAGGTTAAACTAAGTAAAACTAGCTAAGGACATAGTATACACAAATGCAGCAATCGAAGCTGTGTAAAACCACACGTCCCATCTGTTCACTTACCCTTTTCTATTTATTGTATTTACATACTTCAGTCACTATCATCATCAACCCCCTCTCCCCTTTTTCCCAGTTTCTACATGAGGTCAGGGTGTAGCATCAACCATCTTGACTGAATGCCAGTCTCCTACATTCTTCTACAGTCATGCCTAACAGTTGCAGCTCTTCTCTCACACAATCCATCCATCTCTTTGCTGGATGGCCTCATTTCCTCCTGCCTTCGTTCTGTTTATTTCCAGTCTTTGTCACTAGATTATCTTGTGCTTTTCTGCACAGGTGCCTGAGCCTCCACAATCTGTTCTTTTAATTACTCTCTGTAATTGGATTTACTTTGGTTTCTGCTCTTATGTCCTCATTTCTTCATCTGTAACACGATGTGCATCCTACCACCCATCTCAGGCACTTCATCTCCATCATCTCTAGCTTCCTCAACTGCTCTTCCTTCACTGCCCATGTTTCTGTACCATACAGTAGTAGTCTGGTCTCACCACTGTCTTGTACACCTTACTTTTCAGTTTCTTCAGCATTCTTCTGTCATACACTACACCTGACATTCTGTGCCAGTTAGCCTTGACCTCTTCATTCAGACTTTCCTTCCCTGTAACCACCCCTCCCAAGGTACTTGAAGCTGTTAACTCATTCCACTATTGCCCCTTCTATTTCAGTTCTCAGCTTCTTCTGATTTCCCTCATTTACTGCGGGTCTACTTTAAGACCTCAAAGGCTTAATAGCTTGAATGCATATGGATCGAACCATATGCACTGAACTATTAAACAATTGAAGTCCCCCAAAAAAAAAAATACAAACAAAAAGAATTCAAACTATTGCAGACAGGGGGGACAAGCCCCCCTGCACCCCCCACCCCCACTACTTAAATATACCAACTTCAAGATTGCACTACATTGAAGTAAACAGAAATCTCCACCTATGGAGATTTCCATTTACATTTTCGATCTTTTGCGCTTTCGGTGTACTCGTGTCGAGAATATCGTATTCGATATTCTCAGACTTCGAGCACATAAAGTAGACCCATTTACTGCTATTACAACTGTATTAGCAGTACTTAGTTTTATTCCATGTGCTTTCAGTTTTGCATTCCATTTCCTTACCCTTTGGTGAAGTTCTTGCTCAGAGTCTCCCTGTAATCCCACATTGTGTACATACAGCAACTTTACTGATCTGTTCCCTCTGACCTGTTTGCTAATGCAGTCCATCACCAGTATGAACAGCAGTGGGCTCAGAGCTGAGCCCTGATTCACACCCACACCTACTGGGATGCTCTCTTTGAGTTTGAACACTGCTTGTACTTGTATCTTTTGATCCTTGTACATAGCCTACACTAATTCAATCAATGTTTCTGGCACTTAGAACCATTGCAGGACTGCCCAAATCAACTTTCATAGGACCTGGCCATATGCTTTCTCCAAGTCTAAGAAAGCCTAGTTAGACTCTTTGCTCATCTCTAGTTTTTTCTAAAGTATTTCATCATCATCATAATCATCATTATCATCAACCTCCATTTTCCCATTTTTTTACATGGGGTCAGGGTGTCGCTTCACTTCTCACCACCTCTCTCTATTCAGTGTCACTCTCCTACCTTCTTTGACAGTCATTCTTGACTGCTGCAGGTCTTCTTTCAAACAATCCACACACCTCTCTGCTGGATGCCCTCATTTCCTCTTGACTTCTTCCTGTCTGTCCCAAATTTTCTTCACCAGATTGTCTTCTGCTTTCCTGTACATGTGCTCAGACAACCATAATCTGTTCTTCTTGATCTTTTCTGCAACTGGAACTACTTTGGCTTCTGTTCTTATGTCCTCATTCCTTATGTCCTCATTCCTTCATCTGTCCCACAATGTGCATCCTACCACCTGTCTTAGGCACTTCATCTCCATCAATTCTAGCTTTCTTATCTGCTCTACCTTTACTACTCACCTTTCTGTACCACACAGTACTGCTGGTTGCAGCATTTTGTTTGTACACCTTACCTTTCAGCTGTTTTGAAATTCTTCTTTCACACACTACCCTGACACTCGCTGCTAGTTTGTTGCAACCACTCTGATTCTAGCTTTGGCCTCCTCATTCAGAATTCCCTTCTCCTCAACCACCCTTCTCAGATACTGGAAGCTGTTAACCTGTTCCACTTCTTTTGATTTTCCCCATTTGCTGCCATTTTCAACTGTCTTATCTGTGCAAAGTTTCATTCCATGTGCCTTCAGTTTTGCTTTCTATTCCCCTACTCTTTGCTGAAGTTCTTGCTTAGAGTCTAATTATAATGCCACATCATCTGCAAGCAGCAACTTTGATGATCTGTCCCCTCCAACCTGTTTTCTAATGTAGTACATCACTAGTATGAACAGAACTGGGCTCAGAGCTAAACCATGATGCACACCCCCTCCCACTTGGAACCCATCTGTAAGATTGAACACTGTTCGTACTTGAGTCGATAGATCCTTGTACATAGCCTGCACTAATTCTACCAAAGTTTCTGGGAATTCAGACCACTGCAAGATTGCTCAAATCAGCCTTCTTTGGACCTTGTCATACTCTTTCTCCAAGTCAAAGAATGGCCAGTTGGACTCTTTCCTCATTTCTAGCTTTTTCTCAAGTATCTGCCTCACTGCAAACATTAGGTCGGTTGTGCTGCCTCCTGACCTGAATCCAAACTGCTCATTTCTCATTTTGCTTTTTACTGCTCTGCATATTCATTTATCAGTCACCCTCTCCAGAACTTTCATTTAGTGTGATAGGAGTTTGATACTCCTAAACTGCCCGAAGTTCGGAGTGTCCCTTTGTTCTTGAACTCTGGCACTAGTATGCTTATTCTCCAGTCATCTGGGATATGCCTTTCTCTACACACTGCTGTGTTACCCTCAGGAACCATTTTTCCCCTGTCTCACCCTACATCATGATCGTATCTGCTGTGGCCTCATCTGAGCCTACTGATTTCCCTGACTTCATTTTCCTTTATGCTGTTCTTACGTCCTCTATGGTGCGCTCCTCTTCTTCTCTCATCATAGGCTCTTTCTGGAGTAATGCATCTTCTGTGGGGGTTTTCTTCATTCAGACACTGCTGGAAATACTCCTTCCATTTGCCTTTGATGTCCTGTGGCTTGGTGAGCAGGTTATTGCTGGCATCGCTTATGCAGGGTGTCTGATGCCTATCTTCTTTATATGTCTTTGTCTTGCACCTGACAGAGTTTCTCTGTGCCATCTACCGAGTCATTTTCAGAAACTGGTGAAGAGCCTATGATGTCTTGTTCTTTGCTACTGCAACTTCTCTCTTAGCCTGTTTTTTAGCTAACCAGTGTTCCTTCTTAGTCTAGTCTGAATTTTCTATCTCCCACTTTTCCTGCATTCCTTCTTTCTTTTGATGACTTCCTGGATGTCCACGTTCCATCACCTGCATTCCTTATGCACCTTATTTCTATACTTGGCTCGGCCACATATCTATTCTGTAGTCTTCACACATGTTGTTTTGAGGTGCTGTGCTCTTTCCTTATCTTCCTAAATTGCATGTTGGCAAATTTTGTATGTGATCTTGTGACTGACTGCCTCTCTTGCTGGCCATCATTCAAGCTATTACACTGCATGGTCAGTAGTTTATTGACTGAGAGCTGCTGGGCTTTATAATGAGCACACACTAGCTAATTGGGGCACATACAATTATCAAGGGTCCCTGGCATAGGTAGGAGTAGTTCAGGCCCCAACCCACTTATCACTAGCAAATGCACATGTTCATTTTTGAAGACATTAATCAATATGACTGTTGAGTGTTTAGCCCTGACACGGAATGCAATTTGTCATCCATGTTCTCCTATGTAGAGGATACTGAGCACCACAGTTATTGCCCAAAGTGATTGTCTGCACTACTCTTTCTCCCAGTAGGTGCTTTCCTGACTCTGTGATGTGCCAACAACTCCATTCTTGAGTGAGTATGAGATGTAAACAGAATGTTTTGGAAATTGTGAAGAACCCCACAGAGACACAGGAAGAACATGCAAAAGCAATTTAGATTTTAGTTAGATTGCAGGCTCAAACCATGTACCTTGTACATGAGAAGTGAAGACTTTAACCATTACACCAACTGTGTCATACATTCAGGTGCAGCTAAATAAAACTGTGTATTTGCATACTTGGAGACTAATACCCAAACGCACAAAATGCTAACTAAAATAGTCAGTCTCATGTCACTGAGGGATAAAAACCTTATTATGCCCCAGACAACATGTGTTTGGTTAGTGGCACAAATGCGGTAGGGGCCATAATGAGAGGATGGAAGGGAATGAGTGACACCAGCTTGCCCATCATGGAGGAGAGGGTAATTCCCTCAGGGAAGGGGAGACAGCCTAGGCTCCCTGGCAAGCTCTGTGCTGCATAAGTGATGAGCCACTTAGTAGGGAGGTTGCTTATACTAGGAAGAATACATTCACCTCCTCATGGCAGTGACTGTGGAGTTGCTAAGGCTGCCTTGAAGGAGCAGCAGTTAGGGCTCACTCCATGCAGCAATATGACACTGCATTAGCATCCTCAATCTTCTCACCTGCGCAGGACGGGGTGGGATGAGTTTGGGGGAGCTAAGGCAGGTTAGGAAGAACCGGTGATCAAGGACAGGAGCTGGTGGCAGCTGACAGTCAGTTGCAGGTTCTAAAAAAGTGAAAACTGCCAACAAAAACAAGGAATAACAGTGCATAGGTTAAACAGTTTATCGCTCATTTGCCAAACAGTCACTAAACAGTAGGTGGGGCCTTCATTCATAATTAGCAATACTGAACAGGAAAAAAAATGACAAAGATTTTGTATTCATGTAGTATTTCAATGCTTTAAGGTTTTATGTACAAAGGTTATCTACCTCTATGCTATCTGCACTATTCATGTTAACTACCTTTTTTAATTTTTTTCTCAGATAGGCTCAACTGGCAATATTATCCAAACAAACTAATAAACCACAAATATGAAAAGAAAAGTCACAATTAGCAGACTGTCGGCAATAAGAACAACTTATTTCAAAACTGCCTTCAAAAAATACACGTATTTTGTCCACAATAAATCCATTTTATTCGGGATATTCATATAAGAGCTTTTGTCCCAATTAACACTAAGCAGGAACTTCATCAGATACATCCACTATTGTAAAAGCCAGTAATTTATACAGTTTAATTAATGACATAATTTCCTCTCCTAAAATAACAAATCCCAACATTAAAATTCAAAATACAGCCTATATACCATGTGCATACTCATTCAAAGCAGACGTCAACATCCCACAACCAAAATTTTATGAAAGCATAAAAACAATTTAAATAGCTCAAAATAAAATGTACACCATACACATACACCCTAAAATAATGTCAATAGGGGTGGTTAAAATGTAAATAACTACAAAAAAAGATCATATTAAAAAATCCTTATTTCTACAAGGGGTGTGATGTTACATAACAATGCTTAATAGTGTTCACCTATTAAGTGCTTTTAATTTAAGCAAACTACTAATGGATGAACTGTCATTTAATCCTGGCCAATGTAATGCATCTAATCATAGCTGCCACATTAATTCAGCTTTTTCTAAAAGATATGGCCAGGCTGCCTCCCGTCATGTAGTTTTTGAACTTCTAAAACAATAAACTTAAATTGATGACCATTATTGTCCTTGATGTGTTTAGCCAAGGCATTAAAATCGCTTCCATCTCTAATGTTCCCAGTATGTTCACTAATCCTGTTGTTTAACTTGCATTCAGTTTTACCAACATAAAAACAAGAACAGATGGAACATTTTCCACAATAAATAACCCGTTCAGTTAGGCAACAACATCTATCTGGTATTCTGACCCTGGTGTTATTAATCTTACATTCACTCTTCTAAAATGTACGGGCAGAATTTGTAAGTAAGTATGACATAGCTCTTTCATGGAAGACAAGTCACAAGTCCATAGTATTACAATAATATTATCTGGCTACTAATGCTATGATGTGTAAGGCAACAGTTTGTGCATGCACACTTCACGGGCACTTTTCCAGGAGGAGAATTTATTTGGATTGTACTCTTGGTGACTAGCAGGGAGAAAACAATGAGGCAAAGGTAGAAGGAGGCTATTGGCACTAAATTGGAAGCATACGAGTGTCCCAGAAGCTTTGAATAACTGCAGTAAATAAGGGGACACTATGACAAAGCTGTAATGATGCAGACCATTCCTGGCTATCTTCTAGCACAGTTTACAAAGAGTAGTTTAATTAAAACTGTCTTTCCACTATGCAGCCCCATAAGTTTGTGTGTTCAAAGAAAAAGGTATACACTCAAAGCATTAAATGTACATATGCAGCTACAAAAGTTATGTAAAACCACAGAGAGTGTGTCTTTTCAACTTTTTATCCTTTCCATGTAGGCATGTAGGGGAGGGGAACTCAACCCCACACAAAAACACCAACAGAAGCAGGAACTATCAGCATATGCATTGAGCAGTTTACCATTCACAAACCAAACATCAACAGAAGCATACGAGATACCCCCCCTCACACACACACACACACACACACACACACACACACACACACACACACACACACACACACACACACACACACACACACACACTGTCATAAACCAGCTATAGAAGCTGTGTGAAACCATGCCTGGTCGGTCTATTCACCAAGTCTTTGAGACTTACTTGAGTTGCATTTAGGGTAGTGGGATTACACTCATGCACAAAATACCAATAGAGAAAGAGGCTTTTGGCATGTGTCCAACAATTCATAAGTTGCTAGTCACCCAATGCAGCATTTGAGAGGCCCACAACCAGACTTCTAAAACCTTACTGGACTGAAACTAGGCAATGCCAGTGATCACATAAGATGGACCTACCAGTCTGCTCTAGATGCAGATCTGTAGAGCAAAAGATGCAGTTTGCAGGGAGATGATGTCTGCAACAAACCAGAGGCACTATCCCAATGGAGATTCATGGACAAACCAGTGACACTATCTCAAAAGAGATTCATGGACAAACCAGAGGCACTATCCCAATGGAGATTCATGGACAAACCAGTGACACTATCTCAAGATTCATGGACAAACCAGAGGCACTATCCCAATGGAGATTCATGGACAAACCAGTGACACTATCTCAAAAGAGATTCATGGACAAACCAGAGGCACTATCCCAATGGAGATTCATGGACAAACCAGTGACACTATCTCAAAAGAGATTCATGGTGATGAAAAGAAATTAAGAAATGAATTATGATCACCCGCTGTTTCTAGCACTGTTCATGAGACGGGACATCAGGACTCCTAAAACATTATAGCAATGTGAAGACAGCTATTTACCATACCTTGTGAAAAGAACTCAGACATTTCACAATGCATTACAATGAATGAATCAAAACAACTACCTCACAATAAGCTAGAACTGTAAGGCACTCTATATTTATCAGTAAACACACTGGGGCAAGGAAGCAATATTAGATATTTTTATGTTTGCACTTCCTTGTGTTCACTTTATTGGGCCGTAAATGAAGTGCCTTTAAGACATCCACTGGCAATAAAAAAGAACAGACTTTGCAGCTTTATGTGAATAGTTGTCGCCAACAAAGTGAATATCAAAACCCCCTTCATTGGCATTGCTTTCCTGAAACAACTCTGACTAAAAGACTGGAGTATGAAAAGTCTGACAACTTTCATTAACTGCAGTTTTTCAAACATGGGAGCTTATAATATCTATCAAAGTATATTATAGAGGCTTTAATTTCCTTACATCCCACTTATTAAACAGCAATGAATGCAAAGTAGTGGAAAAGGTCACCGCACAGTTATAGGACACCCATTTTATAACCACAAGCTTCTTAGCTCTGCAGAAATCCTATTACAGCCAGTGAAATGCATTGTGACAATGGGGAATTGCTTGAACACAGTGTGACTGACGCAAGAAACTGTGGTACACAGGTAGCCTAAAAGAATAAAGAATTCACATTTTCAGTTATAGCAGTGGATATGGCTGAACAAGACAACCTTCAAGCATGGTTTACATTCTTCTCAGCATGATTTTGTATCTCTTAAAAACTCTATCAGGACAAAGATGGAAAGCTTATTATCACTTAAAACATTTTATTAAATGTCATGGCCTTCATAAACTGGTAAGTCTCACATATCAAGCACCTATTTTCAAGAGTGCCATGGATGCTTAGGTCTAGTCATGTAGCATGCTTAGAGAAATATTGCATTCAAACAGACAGAGGGTGTGAAACTTAAATCCATTTCAGCAAGGTACAATTTGTTTGCAGATTGCTGCCTGAAGAGATGCAACAATATCATAATGATGTATTGAGGATGGCCACAAAAATTCATACAGATTAAGCCTTACATTTCCTGTTCAGCAATGCACTTCTGGGTATGTAATACCACATCTCAGTGTTAACGCCAGGAGCCAGATACTCAACAAGGCTGTATATCTGAAAATGGAACCACCCCATATAAGACATTAACTCTTTCCTTTGTTTTTGCTACCACTTACCAGGCTTAGAGGCAGGACATTCAAGATTTCCAAACATTTTCCATTTAAAACATCAGCAGTAGGCAGGGAAGCATTGAAATTATTGCAGCATCACCGCTGCTCAAAGAAACAAATGCATGATGCTCAACATAAGCAGGAATTCTAGTCTATCTTTCTTTTTTACCACTGTTGCGTCCTCACCTTTAAATATGTATTCTAAAAAAAATTCATCTTATCAAAATCCGATATTAAAAATAACCAAAAAAGCATGATAGTGGCTGTTCTCCCGTGTGATTGCACCTTGAGGCAGGCAAACTGGATAAAGAAAAGAAAATAATTTTCTACGTACATACATAATGTTCTAAAAGGTCCAGCTACTAAAAAAAAAAAAAACTATTGCAAGCATCTTAGGAGTAACGGTACTAGTAACAGTAGTACTGCAGTGTACTTTAATTTATTCATATTGGTTAGGTCAGGGGATACATATTTCAAGCAATGCAGTAATGCTACTGCACACCCAGAATGTTTGTCAGTCTATAACTTGTTATGTCATTCACAATAACAGTGCACTTGTTGAACCTCAGCAACTCCTCCCCCCCTTTAAAACTCAGTTACAAAGACATGCGTCTGGAGTGTTTCTCTCCGGGCCCCCGCTGAAAACTGGCTTCGTTCCAAGTCAGACTTTCCTGGTAAACAAATGTTAAATAAATAAAATAAATAAAGAACCACATGGAGCTCAGTAAGTCTGCATGCCTAGGAAAAAGCACAGCAGCAGCTAAGAGTAACATTTTGTTCTTTGTATTTTTGACCCATACATACATACATATCTTTGAAAGCAGAGAAACACACCCAGCAACTCATACACTGAAACCAAAACAAATTATGGAAAACTGTTGATAACAAATAAATAAGCCTCCTAAACTATGTTAAAATAGCACAGTTAAGAAATTTCCCACGCAACCACATTTAAATAAAATTATTGATACAGCCCTGTTTATTTTAGGAAATGTATGACAGAACAGGTGTAAATCAATGTCAGCTGCAAAGCACTGACATGTTTAATATTTCATTATTTATCCACGGGGCTACAGTTTCATTTTAACTGTTGATTGGTTTTCTTAATACAAAAGACCACAGGGATAAAGGAAATATATCATATAGTATGTAATGTGACTATAAAGAATCTGTCTTACTAAAGTACCAAGTTAATATAAAATGGAGGAAGAATCTTAAAAAGTGTCAGCTGCAAATGGTGGAGTAGTTATTTCTGTATGCAGATGATACAGCTCATACCTCCAAACTGAACTATAAATAATCAGTGTACACACAAAAACAGGTGTGTTTGTGTGTGCGTGTGTGTGTGTGTGTGTGTGTGTGTGTGTGTGTGTGTGTGTCTGTGTGTGTGTGTATGTGTGTGTGTGTGTGTGTGTGTGTGTGTGTGTGTCCTGAAGAAAAACTGAATGGTCAAAAGGCCATGAACATTAGAACATCAAGCCTAGGTAACAAAAAAACTGGAAGCTCAAATGGCATGGGCTGTCATTGTGCAGGATCGCAGTACAGTAAGGCTGTCATTGCGCAGGATCGCACTACAGTAGGAGCTGGCATTTTTCCCTTTTCCCCACTGTATTATGATTTTGGAGTTGGTTACATCACAAAGGTGAAAGGGTAAAAGCGAGAAAACATCCATAAACATTATTAAAAGCATATGACACCCTTTCAGATTGTGTATAAAAACATACTTATATTAAATGCAACCATAAAAGCAGCTTATAAATTAATATCTAAACTGCCTGGTTATTCTTAATTATGATCATTCAAACCAGGTGAATGTAAAGCCCTCCAAATAATAATCCATTTACATTCATGTTTAGATAAAATATCCTGCTAACCTGGTTTGTTGGGGGAGTCATATTTCAGTTGATTATTCTCCAACAATAAAAACTGGGATGCTGGATGCTTTAAAGTAGGGCAAGATGTCTGTTGCAGGAGAGAAAGTGAAGCACTCTCTGGAGCTACTAGGTGGCACTGGAGGACTGCAGCTGCAGTTCTAAGAATCCCAAAATGGAGGAGAGTTGAAGAAAGGAGCAGGAGAAAGCTTACTGAAGGAAGGAGGAGATTAAATAACTGGTAGAGATTTAGAAAATGGAGGACTGGTGACAGAAGTGCTGATAAATTTGATGAACCAGGCAGAGCTAAAGAAAGGAAATGCTAGATGGAGTGACATGATGGAGAGAATGTTACAGGAACAAGAAATTGAAAGACTGGAAACACAAACAGCTGATGGTGAAGGGAAAACAATTGAGGTATTCTTGGCTGTGGAGTAGCCAATTTTCAGGTTTTACCTCTGCAATAGGGTTTTTTTACAAGAAAGAAGGTGTGCAGATGCAACAATACAAGAAAGAATGTGAAAAGGAACTGAGAGGGGGGAAATAGTTGTAGTTTCTCAACAGCCACAGAGCTACACCAAAGGTAAGAATACAAAGTAAAAGTGAGGATTTTTCTTAGATGATATATGAATAGAAGAAATAGAGAAGTTGAGAAAAGAAGGTAAAAATGAATCATCACCAAGATTAGACAGTATAAGTTATGAGTGTTATTACATAGTATAAGTTATGGGTGTTATAAAGAAATGAGTAGAGATGAAAGAGAAGACATACATAGTGGAGTAATAAAATTTAAGTGGAAATAGAATGTAAGAAAAGTTATAAAAATTTGAAGGCCCATAACACTAGGTAATACCGACTCTAAAATATTTGAGAAAATACTACATAAAAGGATGGAGAAAGCATTGGGAAAAATAGAGATTTATGGTATAAAAGGAAGAGTGGTAAAAGAAGCATTAAATATAGTGAAGGAAGTAGACATGACATTGAATGAAAATAAAGAAATAAGACTGATAGAATGTGACATAGCTAAAGCATTTGATAAAGTGAGCCATGAAGCAAAGTGGTAGATTTTAGAAGCATATGGCATAGGAGAAAAAAACATTAATGCAATAAAGAAATTTTATAATGAATTCATGGGTGCAAGTTATAATAAAAGGATGGATGGGGAAAAATAAGTATTAAGAGAGGAGTAAAAATAAGGGTTCCCAATGAGTATGTGATTATTTGTATCAGTAATGAATGCAGTAGTAAGGAAATGCATGTACGTTATGAAGGAAGCAGGATATGAGATGGAAGGAAATGTTATATTATCAAAATATACGGCGTATGCAGATGATTTAGTTCTAATAACAAAAAACAAAGAATGGGTAAGTGAGGTTGTAATAAGGATCAAAAAGCATTTAAAAGCTGGCCCTGCAGTTAAAATTACTTGAAAGGGATTTAGAGAGATAAAAAAATAAATGGAATATATTTTATAAAAAAGGAAGAAAGGATCTTGGGAGTGACATTTGGTGACTATGAAAGTGTGATACGTCAGCGAAGAGAGACATACTGGAACAAATAAAAAAAAGTTGTTAACTTGGTGGAAAAGTTTTTACTTATCATTTCAGAAACAAAAATGTATGCTGATTCCTTATGTATTAGAAAAATAGTATATTTAGGGGAATATATGTTTCCAACTCAAATGAAAAAATGTTATTAGAGTTATTTTACATTCATTTGGGGCTCAAAGCTGAACCAGTGAGAAGAGAGATAATTTGTAATAAAAAAGAAGATGGTTTGAATTTAAAAAATCAAGTGGCGCACTTAACATCTATGCATTTATTTTGGGTAATGAAAATTGTAAAAGAAACACAAAAAGAAGTGATAGGTAGATAGATGCTATGCATAAATTATCTAAAAATGTACGATAAGATAAAACAGGGAAAAGAAAAAGAAATAAGAAAAAAGAGGCAGGATAGGAAAAAAGAATGTGACAAACAAATAATTTGTAAGTTAAAAGTAAATTAGGTGAATAGGGAAGAAAAGAATGGAATAATACCGTTTTAGAAAAAATATTGTACTCACAGAATGAGTTAAAAGAATATGAAAAAGGGCTATAAAATACAGGAAAAATGTTTGACATTTTTTATGAAGCTTTTTTTTTTTTTTGTGGAGACATTTATTAGACAAATTACCTGAGAAAGGGAATATGAAATATAAGGTGATGGAGGAAAGGAAATGTGTTGAGTGTAGTGAAGGAAGAACAATAAAACATTGTTTTTGGATTTCAAAAAGAATACAAACTTTTGGGAAAGTTTAAAAATAAATATTGATGGAAAAGGTTTAAATGTATACATATGAATATGATATTACATGGGAAATATGATAAAGTAAAGCAATTATTTATTGATAAATGATATAAAGTACGGTTTGTAACAATATGGGTGCCATGGAAAAAAATGTGAGAATTTGTTATATAACAAGAAAATGGAAGATGAAGATGTATTAGCTGAAATAAGAAGATAGTTGTGGAATAAATGGTATTGGGATAAAAAGTAAATATAAAAAAGAATAAATAATGAAAGAAATATAACTGTTTAGTAAGTTGTTTTGTGTTAACAACTTGTCCTTTTGTGATAACTTTAAATAACTTTAAGTATAAATGTAAAAAAATTAGTGTGTAAATAATTGATTTACATTTTTATGTTTGTTTGTTTGTCTTTTGGCTTTTTCCCGGTAAGGGGTTGTCACAGCGGAGCTCCGGTCCGCTAATGATTGGCAGTAGATTTTTACGAAATGCCGAGGTGCCAGCTCGACGCCCAACCTTCAACGAAGGCATGCCCATTTACGCATGCATGTCTTTCGAATGCTACCCAACCACGGGGAGGACATGCAGACTCCGCACAGAAGGAACTCCCAAGCCAAGCTGAGAATCGAACGGGAGAACCTCTTGCTGTGAGATAACAATGCTACTGCCATACCACCGTGGCATTCCAATTGATTTACATTTTTATATGATTCAAAATTAATATAAAAGTTAATAAATAATCCCTACTCTTTGGAGCTGCTAGATGGTGCTGGAGGGCTCATACAGCAGCTAGGAACAGGCCTAAGAGAAGTAGCAGCATGGAAGAGGAGAGAAAATTTATTTTATTTTATTTATTTTACATTTGTTGACCGGGATAGTCTAATTGGATTTATGTCCATTTTCAGCAGAGTCCCGGGGAGATAAGCTCCAAGAGATTACTAGACTACTAACATACAGGTACTAGTTGTTATAGAGTTAAATACTACAAATTTTAAACAGTTCAGGAAAGTTCACAGTTTATACAAAAAACATGTTACAAGCATTAGATAAGATATTTTAGACTTTATGTACAAGACTTCATTAGTAACTAGAAAGTAATTGTTAAACAAATGTATACTTCAAGTTTCAACAGTTCAGCAATGCTCACAGTTTAAACAATACTTGTTGCCTCCCTTAGGTAGGATACTTTAGAATTATATGCAGAAGAATTTACCTAGGTATTTTAAATTATCTCTATTAGGATAAGATATGATTTTGCCAAGGAAAGGCCTTGATCTAAAAAGACACAGATAGAGCAGAATTTAGGTCTTAAGAGAGGGTATTTGGGATATAGTATGAGATTAGTCTGGATTTGTACAGGGACATAACCAATGGGTTTTAAGATAGAGTTTCAGATTGTGTTTGAAAAATGTAAATTAAGACAGTGATGTAAGTTCATGGGGAAGTTGGTTCCAATACTTTCCAACTGCATTTGAGAACAGAGCATCTCCTGCCATATTATTAGATTTACATGTTGATACAAGTAGTTTATTAGATGAGGGTAAAGTTGAAAGGTTCTTATATTGGGTAATGAGACTAGCAAGTATTAGGGTACTGGTAGGTTGGAAAAGGGTTTTGTGTGCAATGGTGAGTTGTTTAAAGTGAATCTTATTCAAAAGCTCTAACCAGCCCAATTGTTTCAGATTATGGCAGTGATGGGTCCTAAAGGAGGAAGCAGTAGCAAATCTGGCAATGCTATTGTAAGCATTGGCTAGCTTGTTAAGGTTATTTTTTGACAAGTTAGTATATATGGAAGAAGCATAAAGAAGTGTGGAGATAAGGCGGGAATAGGCAGTAGTGGTTCTGGTTAGTGGGGAGAGAAAGGGTTTTATCCTATAGAGGGAGCCTAGTTTCCTGTTGACAGTTTCTATGGTATTGTTGATATGGGTTTCAAAGTTCAGGTTGTTATCAATGGTTACCCCTAGAAGTTTAGTTGTTGGTCGGTAGATATGAATGTACCATTATTGAATAAGACTGAAAAGCTCAATGGGAGTGATTTATGGGTAGGAGTGAAGAGGAGGAGTTTGGTATTTTTGGTGTGCAAGAGATGGCAGCGTTGTAGAAACCAGTTTTCTGTTTTATTGAACATTGACTGAGTTAGAGTCTGTAGTTGGGATTGAGATTTAGCTGAGCAGATTATTGTCGAATATTCTGCGTATTGTACACAGTTAGTTAAAGGAATAGCTAGGTTGAGGTCATTGATAAATATTGAGAAAAGGAAGGGGCCCAATATAGATCCCTGAGGAACACCTAGGGTTACTGGGAGATGGGATGAGAGGTTTTGTCCCATAGCACTGCCTACTGTCTATTATCAAGGTAGGACTGGAACCATTTTATAGTCTTTGTGTCCAGAGAGAAGGATTTTAGAATATTGAGAAGTAAATGGTAGTTGACCATGTCGAATGCTTTTGAAAGGTAGATGAAAAGTGCTGAAGAGAGAAGATTGTTATTACATTTTTTATTGATGCTGTCAGTGAAGGATAGGAGTGCAGTTGTTGTACTGTGGAAAGGCCTGAAGCCATGTTGAGATCTGGCCAGTAAATTGTTCTGGTCTAGTAACTGTCTTTGGATGCACTTTTCCATTATTTTAGCTAATGGGGAAAGTAGAGCTATGGGTCGATAGTTAGAATATTCTCTGGAGTTTCCACCCTTGTGTAGGGGGATAATGTAGGAGATTTTCCAGATGGTGGGAATAATGCTTTCTTGTATGGTTCTATTTATCAGCAATGATACAGGATAAGCTATGACTTTGGCTGCCTTTTGCAGGTATTCAGCAGGTAGCTGGTCAGCTGAGGGGGTAGTAGGTTTTAGTTTACTTAAGAGGTTGCAGATGAGGGAAGTTGGGACAGGTTGCAAGTTTAGAGTTGGGAGAGAATTAGTAGTATTGGTTGGAAGGGCAGAGCTATCGGCTGTTAGTTGATTAGCAAGTGTTTGGATGCTCTCAGTGAAGAAGGTATTAAAAGCATTAGCATTTTGCTTTGGATTGTCAGAATTTGATCCTATAGGGGGTGGTGTTGTGGATTGGCCTGATTGAAGTAGTCCATTTATGCTAGCCCAGAACTTTTGTGGATTATTTTGGTTGGTCTGTTGGAGGTGGAAGTAAAAGTTTTTTTTTTTATCTTTGAGTATAGCTTTCTTAGTCTCATTTCTTTTTGCCTGAATTGTTGTTGGTCTACGGGGTTTGTAGTTGTTCTCCATAGTGCCCAAACTTTATTTCTCTGTTGAATTTTCTGCCTGGTTTTCTTTGTAAGCCATGGGGCGGGTTTAGATTTAATTTTGATGGAACACTTTGGAGCATGGTGGTTAAGGACTGTTAAGTATTTTGAGTTAACGTAGTTTGTTGCTTCGTCAAGTGGGAGGTATTTTATAGGTGACCAATCACATTCTTTTAGTTTAGCTTGGAAGTTATTGGGGTTAAAGTTTCTATTGCTTCTTATTGTTTTATATATGGTTGGTTTGTGTGAGCTTGACCTTTGCCTGATTATGTAAGTGAGAGAATGGTCACTTACATCGTCAGGGAGGGTTCCTACATTATAGAGTTGTTGGTGATTATTTATTAGAATCCAGTCTAGGATGGATTCTTTGTTATTGGGTTTATTAATTCTGGTTGGGGAGTTAATTGTTTGTGAGAAGCCATTAAGGTTAATATGGGAGATTGGTGATTCAGTAGAGCAGTCCTTCCAGTCTATATTAAATTCTCCAAGAATTATTGTCTCTTGGGGAATTTTTGTGGAGAGTTCAGCAAGGATACCTTCTAGAGTGGTGATGTTGTTATCAGGGGGCAAGTAGATACATATTATATTTAGGGATTTGCTGGGATTAAGTTGAAGTTTAGTGCTAATGATTTCTGCAATGTTTTCAGAAGAGAAACCAAGATCTAGTATAGATATTTGTAGCCCTTCTTTATAGAGGATAGTAACACCCCCTCCTTTTTTTACTTTGCAGTCTTGTCTCAAGATGTTGTACCCAGATGGAATAATTTCAACATCTTGTGTAGTGGGTTTTAGCCATGTTTCTGTTAAACAAAGTATATCAAAGGAATGAACATCCAGCGGAGCATGGAGGTGGGCAATTTTATTATTTATGCTGCGAATATTGAGGTGAGCTATATAGAGTGAGTTGGGAGATTTAGATGGGATATTCGGGGTAGCGGGAACAAGAATTTGTGATTCTGTGCTTGTTTTTTGCCCTGGTCCTGGGTTAGGATGAATGTCCCCATCTAGTAAGGAGAGGTGTAATAGTTTGTTTAAGGGATTGTGGAGGTTAAAGTAATGGTGAAGAGGTTTTTTAGGTTTTAGATAACTATTTCATTATTGCTTATAATACCCGACCTTAATATTAAAAATGTTTTCATTATAAAAAACATTATTGAGAAAAATAGAATAATACATTTAAAAAAATATTATTAAAAATGTATATATATATAAGTGAAATAATACATTTTTAAAAAGATATTGCATTTTTTAAAAAATGTTCCTAAAATTAATGAACTTTATTTACATGAGTTGCAGGATTGGTCTAATTGAAATATATTCATTAATACCAGGGAATCTAGTTGCATCTGTTTTTATTTGCCACACACATTCCCTTTTGCTCAACTGAGCTTTATAATTACCTCCCCTGGGGGAGATATATATTTGATCAATTATGGCGAATTTAAATTTATGTGCCTCACCATATTTAATAATGTATCTAGACAGAGCATTATTCGTATCCTTCACTTTGATCTTATATAAGTGTTCATAGATACGCTTCCTGAACTGTCTCTCGGTGTCTCTCTATGAAGGAGAGTATTATAGACAGACAAGAGGTGTGGCTATGGGGGCGGCCTGTGCCCCCATTTTTGCCAATTTAGTAATGCTTGAATGGGAACATCATCATATATTTAAAAGTGTTTATTTCCAGTATATCACATACTACACACAATTTTTGGATGATATGTTCCTATTATGGGATGGCCCTATGGAAAAGCTTAATGAGTTCCTAAAATATCTCAATACTACCAGTAATTTTTTAAGGTTTACACACAATATTAGTGTGGAAGGGACAGCGTATCTTGATACCTATGTTAGACATAATGATACAGGATTTCAGTCAGAAATTTATAGAAAACAAACTTTTTCCAATGGATATCTTGATTTTTCTAGCAGCCATCCTAGACATATTTTAAAGAACATTTATAAAGGACAATGTATACGGGTTGCAAGAATGACATCAGATTATGATATCATGGTGAAAGAAATAAAAAATATAAAAACTATGTTTATTAATAGAGGGTACCTCTTGCCCTTATTAAATGATATTTCAGCATATGTTAATAAGGAATGGGGCAAAAAATTTGTACCAGTTCTGGGTAACGAGATTTGTAATCTCGTTAATATGAATAATAGGACAGATAGTGAATTTAATAGGGTATGTGTATTAACATATTCCCCATTTGTGACAGGTGTTCGAAATATTATTGAAAAAAGTTGGAATAATTTTTTAATGGATGATGATTTCATTCATATATTAGGAACAAAACCAAGTTTTGTGCTTAAAATGGACTTAAATATTAAGAAATTATTAAATATGCAAGCCTGTCACAATATGGTAGATAATACGTATACAAAAAAATGTGGGGCTTGTAAGCAGTGTTCCACTATTAATGAAGTGTGTGGTATAAGGTTAGGTGATATTAATAAAACATATGTAGCCTTTAAAAAGGGAAATTGTAATAGCAGAAATATAATTTATATAGCAAAGTGTGAGACATGTACGTTTTTTTATTTTGGAAAAACCGAGAGACAGTTCAGGAAGCGTATCTATGAACACTTCTATAAGATCAAAGTGAAGGATACGAATAATGTTCTGTCTAGACACATTATTAAATATGGTGAGGCACATAAATTTAAATTCGCCATAATTGATCAAATATATATCTCCCCTAGGGGAGGTAATTACAAAGCTCAGTTGAGCAAAAGGGAATGTGTGTGGCAAATAAAAACAGATGCAACTAGATTCCCTGGTATTAATGAATATATTTCAGTTAGACCAATCCTGCAACTCGTGTAAACAAAGTTCATTAATTTTAGGAACATTTTTAAAAAAATGCACCATATCTTTTTAAAAATGTATTATTTCACTTATATATATATATATATATATATATATATATATATATACATACATTTTTAATAATATTTTTTTAAATGTATTATTCTATTTTTCTCAATAATGTTTTTTATAATGAAAACATTTTTAATATTAAGGTCCGGTATTATAAGCAATAATGAAATAGTTATTATGAATTAGATATTTAAAACTGTGTTGATGCATTTCTATGTATTTTCTATGTATTTTTATTATTTTTTATCACAGTAACTGTTATGTAATTTACATGTACTGGCACTTTAAAAGAGTTCTTTGGCAGTCTTTTGGCACCAAAAAGTTTATAAATGTTTAGAAAGATGTTTGAATGGTTGTTCTGAGGAAGACTGTACTTACAGATGAAAGCGCTAAACCGTTTGTCTTGTCGTATGTGTATGGAATAAAATATTCTTCTTCTTGCCCGGGTCCGGTTCACTTGTACTGTAAACATAGCAAGAGACAGTGTGTTGTCTCATAATTCAGATTATTAGGTAAAGATGTTATATTTATGTGTTCTGGGGAGTTAATTAGAGGTATAGTACTTGTTCGTGCATTAGGGAAGTTCAGCTGTAAATATTTTGACTGTTCATATGAGGTTACTAGGTAGGTTGCTGTTAGAGAAAGTAGGAGAAAGACAATGATTAGGAGCCTTAGTTGGATTTGGAAAGGTTGTGTTTGCATAGTGACTAATAAGCTTACTGGTGTTCTTTAAAGGGGAGGAGTTATACTAGGGGCAATTAGAGAGAAGTGTATGTAGAATGTTAACAAGATGATGGATGGATTGGAGAGGAAGAGGGTGTGGTGAGGATGTATAAGCTTAGGAGCAGTAGGGGTGGGTGGGAATTGGGGTAGGGTAGGGGAGTATTGAAATTTGGAAGTGAAAAAGGAGAATTTGAAGACAAATATGTTTGATATAGAGTATCAGAATGCAGACAAATATTCCAGTGTGTTGGATGAAACTATGTTATTTTGAAAATAATTGAGCAGGATGATCCAAGTGACAGTTTTGCTGTTTCCTGGGGTGAAATGGCAGGTAACTTTTCAGAAATACTAACAATGGTAATGTGAAGAAGCAACCAGGTGATGTAGTTACAGAGAATGCAACAGTTAAAACTTATGCAGCGGTCACAGAAAGTAAAACAGGAAAGCCGCAACAGACTATGGAGGAGTCTAGCTTTATTGCAGGGAGAATGCAGAACCTAAACATATGCAACAGTGACAGCACACAAAAACAGAGAAAAAACAAACTGTAAGTAAAACTGTTTTTATGCAGAAGGTCCTCTGTGAGAATAAGAACAAAAATTAAACTATATTAGACAGATGGTGGACCTGATTTCAAAAAGACTTGCTCTCAGTGCAAGTGACCAATTAAAATGAGAGGAGGCTTAGAACAGGTCTTTTGTAATTTGGTCCATGTAGCAAGACTGTTTATAGATAGACCAACACCAAAGTAAGTCACTTACACTAAGAGCAAGTATTTTTGAATCAGGGCAGACTTACACTGAGATCAACTCTTTTGCAATCTGGCCCAGTATGTATGGGACAATTTGATAAGTATTCCTGGATTTAAAGCTCAAGAAATCTGTCCTTTTACATATATAGGAACAGAGACTTTTTGTGATGTAACATTTGAAACTGAGGGAGTGATGATGGAATTTCTGGAACTGTGTAACACAAAGAAGGCCATTTATCCATGGAACAATTATTTGTTTTGTGTTATCAACTTAAATGTTAAAAAAATGTGCTTTGCAGGTCAGAACTTATGAACTGGTAGAAGATATTAAAAAGTATGTGATGTCTCTCTTCTGGGTCAGTAATTAAGGATCCTGAATCCTCAACACTGGCACTGAAGAGGGACATTCACTTGGAACAAAAATAGATGCACACAGTATTGCCAAATGCAGCTGTCTGCATCAAGCACAGTTTCTCTTAAGAGCATACAGGGAACACACTCAGTCCCAGTCTGGGTCTCTCTCTCTCTCCCTCTGTCCCAGTCCCCCAGTAAGACTCCCTACTGGCACAGCTGTGGAGTTGAGTCCTCAGCTGAGTGTCCAAGCCAAGTCCTCCACCACTCTCTCTGTGAAATCAGTGCTCTATACACACACACACACACACACACACACACACACACACACACACACACACACACACACACACACACACATGCACACACAACTGTGAAAGGCTGGCACATATTTACTTACTATCCCCCCTTCTGCTCTGACTATAAGGTAGTTACACTGCCACCAGACACTCTAAAGCCAGCTACTCTAAGGCTCTTACAAGAGTACCCAATTATACTGAGTGGCATAAAAATTAATACAAATGACAGTGTTTGACCAAAGCAGTAAGGCTTTCAGAAGTAGCCACAGAGTCACCAAATGGATGTAAGTACTCTCAAAGTTTTAAATGTTCTCTAAAGGACCATCCACAATGAAAAGTTTAAATATACTTAATAATAAATAGTAAAAGAATATGAAATACAGAATATCTATTTACAATAAACACCAGAGTTCCAGCACAGGAAATATTAAAATAAAACAGATGAAGAGATTCACACAGATACAGAAAAACAGTGCTTAACTAATCTCACTATATATTCCTGACTGATCTAAAGAACTGCTATTCCCTGGTCACTTACTGGAGCAAAGCAGGATGAAGTAGGTGATGGATCCTTCTTTGTCAAGTTTCAAAAACAGAGAACCCTAAGACTTCAGTCTCACCTAGTATTAAAACATCATTTCTGCCCAGTATTACAGAATGACATCATGTACATCTGGTCATCTGACTTCTGGTTCCCATATTACCCCCTTTCCTAGCAACTGATCCAGAATCTCGCACATATGTGTCAATGATACACACACACACACACACACACACACACACACACACACACACACACACACACACACACACACACACACACACACACACACACGTGCACACACACACACACACACACACACACACACACATATATATATATATATATATATATATCTTTGCTAAAATCTGCTGCAGCTTTCGGAAGTCATAAAACAATTTCAAACTTGTACCTTCCAGAATAGCAATCAGTTCACTGCTAAAGACAGTACAGAAGGCTTCCTAGCACTTTATCCCAGACATTTTGTTTCTGTCTGAAAACAGAACTGTAAGATACAATCTTTTTTTTCCAGTGTGTTGCATGAAACTATGTTATTTTGAAAATAATTGAGCAGGATGATCCAAGTGACAGTTTTGCTGCTTCCTGGGGTGGAATGGCAGGTAACTTTTCAGAAATACTAACAATGGTAATGTGAAGAAGCAACCAGGTGATGTGGTTGCAGAGAATGCAACAGTTAACACTTATGCAGCGGTCACAGAAAGTAAAACAGGAAAGCAGCAACAGACTATGGAGGAGTCTAGATTTATTGCAGGGGAGAATGCAGAACTTAATCATATGCAACAGTGACAGCACACAAAAAGAGAGAAAAAACAAACTGTAAGTAAAACTGTTTTTATGGAGAAGGTCCGTTGTGAGAATAAGAACAAAAATGAAACTATATTAGACAGATGGTGTCCCTGATTTCAAAAGACTTGCTCTCAGTGCAAGTGACCACTTACAATGAGAGCAGGCTTAGAACAGGTGTTTTGTAATTTGGTCCATGTAGCAAGACTGTTTATAGATAGATCAACACCAAAGTATGTCACTTACACTAAGAGCAGGTCTTTTCGAATCAGGGCAGACTTACACCGAGATCAACTCTTTTGCAATCTGGCCCAGTATGTATGGGACAATTTGATAAGTATTCCTGAATTTAAAGCTCAAGAAATCAGTCCTTTTACATATATAGGAACAGAGACTTTTTTGAGATGTAACATTTGAAACTGAGGGGGTGGTGATGGAATTTCTGGAACTGTGTAACACAAAGAAGGCCATTTATCCATGGAACAATTATTTGTTTTGTGGTATCAACTTAAATGTTAAAAAATGTTGCTTTGCAGGTCAGAACGTATGAACTAGCAGAAGATGTTAAAAAGTATGTGATGTCCCTCTTCTGGGTCAGTAATTAAGGATCCTGAATCCTCAACACTGGCACTGAAGAGGGACATTCACTTGGAACAAAAATAGATGCACACAGTATTGCCAAATGTAGCTGTCTGCATCAAGCACAATTTCTCTTAAGACCATATAGGGAACACACTCAGTCCCAGTCTGGGATGCTCTCTCTCTCTTCCTCTCTCCAGGTCCCCAGTAAGGCTCCCTACTGGCACAGCTGTGGAGTTGAGTCCTCAGCTGAGTGTCCAAGCCAAGTCCTCCACCACTCTCTCTGTGAAACCAGTGCTCTATATACACACACACACACACACACACACACACACACACACACACACACACACACACACACACACACACACACACCTGTGAAAGGCTGGCACACATTTACTTACTATGCCCCCTTCTGCTCTGACTATAAGGTAGTTACACTGCCACCAGACACTCTAAAGCCAGCTACTCTAAGGCTCTTACAAGAGTACCCAATTATACTGAGTGGCATAAAAATTAATACAAATGACAGTGTTTGACCAAAGCAGTAAGGCTTTCAGGAGTAGCCACAGAGTCACCAAATGGATACAAGTACTCTCAAAGTTTTAAATGTTCTCTAAAGGACCATCCACAATGAAAAGTTTAAATATATTTAATAATAAATAGTAAAAGAATATGAAATACAGAATATCTATTTACAATAAACAGCAGAGTTTCAGCACAGGAAATATTAAAATAAAACAGATGAATAGATTCACACAGATGCAGAAAAACAGTACTTAACTAATCTCACTATATATTCCTGACTGATCTAAAGAACTGCTATTCCCTGGTCACTTTCTGGAGCAAAGCAGGATGAAGTAGGTCAGGGATCCTTCTTTGTCAGGTTTCAAAAACAGAGAACCCTAAGACTTCAGTCTCACCTAGTATTAAAACATCATTTCTGCCCAGTATTACAGAATGACATCATGTACATCTGGTCATCTGACTTCTGGTTCCCATACTACCCCCTTTCCTAGCAACTGATCCAGATTCTCGCACATATGTGTCAATGACACACACACACACACACACACACACACACACACACACACACACACATATATATATATATATCTTTGCTAAAATCTGCTGCAGCTTTTGGAAGTCATAAAACAATTTCAAACTTCTACCTTCCAGAATAGCAATCAGTTCACTGCTAAAGACAGTAGAGAAGGCTTCCTAGCACTTTTTCCCAGACATTTTGTTTCTGTCTGCAAACAGAACTGTAAGATACAATCTTTTTTTCCAGTGTGTTGGATGAAACTATGTTATTTTGAAAATAATTGAGCAGCATGATCCAAGTGACAGTTTTGCTGTTTCCTCAGGTGAAATGGCAGGTAACTTCAGAAATACTAACAATAGTAATGTGAAGAAGCAACCAGGTGATGTGGTTGCAGAGAATGCAACAGTTAAACTTATGCAGCGGTCACAGAAAGTAAAACAGGAAAGCAGAAACAGACTATGGAGGAGTCTAGATTTATTGCAGGGGAGAATGCAGAACTTAATCATATGCAACAGTGACAGCACACAAAAAGAGAGAAAAAAACAAATTGTAAGTGAAATTGTTTTTATGGAGAAAGTCCGCTGTGAGAATAAAAACAAAAATGAAACTATATTAGACAAATGGTGTCCCTGATTTCAAAAGACTTGCTCTCAGTGCAAGTGACCACTTACAATGAGAGCAGGCTTAGAACAGGTCTTTTGTAATTTGGTCCATGTAGCAAGACTGTTTATAGATAGACCAACACCAAAGTATGTCACTTACACTTTTCGAATCAGGGCAGACTTACACTGAGATCAACTCTTTTGCAATCTGGCCTAGTATGTATGGGACAATTTGATAAGTATTCTTGGATTTAAAGCTCAAGAAATCTGTCCTTTTACATATATAGGAACAGAAACATTTTGTGATGTAACATTTGAAACCGAGGGGGTGGTGATGGAATTTCTGGAACTGTGTAACACAAAGAAGACCATTTATCAATGGAACAATTATTTGTTTTGTGGTATCAACTTAAATGTTAAAAAATGTTGCTTTTCAGGTCAGAACTTATGAACTGGCAGAAGATGTTAAAAAGTATGTTATGTCCCTCTTCTGGGTCAGTAATTAAGGATCCTGAATCCCCAACACTGGCACTGAAGAGGGACATTCACTTGGAACAAAAATAGATGCACACAGTATTGCCAAATGTAGCTGTCTGCATCAAGCACAATTGCTCTTAAGAGCATATAGGGAACACACTCAGTCCCAGTCTGGGTCTCTCTCTCTCTCCAGGTCCCCAGTAAGCCTCCCTACTGGCACAGCTGTGGAGTTGAGTACTCAGCTGAGTGTCCAAGCCAAGTCCTCCACCACTCTCTCTGTGAAACCACCCCCTTCTGCCCTGACTATAAAGTAGTTACACTGCCACCAGACACTCTAAAGCCAGCTACTCTAAGGCTCTTACAAGAGTACCCAATTATACTGAGTGGCATAAAAATTAATACAAATGACAGTGTTTGACCAAAGCAGTAAGGCTTTCAGGAGTAGCCACAGAGTCACCAAATGGATGTAAGTACTCTCAGGGTTTTAAATGTTCTCTAAAGGACCATCTACAATGAAAAGTTTAAATATATTTAATAATAAATAGTAAAAGAATATGAAATATGGAATATCTATTTACAATAAACACCAGAGTTTCAGAACAGGAAATATTAAAATAAAACAGATGAATAGATTCACACAGATACAGAAAAACAGTGCTTAACTAATCTCACTATATTTTCCTGACTGATCTAAAGAACTGCTATTCCCTGGTCACTTACTGGAGCAAGGCAAGATGAAGCAGGTGAGGGATCCTTCTTTGTCAGGTTTCAAAAACAGAGAACCCTAAGACTTCAGTCTCATCTAGTATTAAAACATCATTTCTGCCCAGTATTACAGAATGACATCATGTACAGCTGGTCATCTGTCTTCTGGTTCCCATACTACCCCCTTTTCTAGCAACTGATCCAGAATCTTGCATATATGTGTCAATGACACACACACACACACACACACACATATATATATATATATATATATATATATATATATATATATATATATATATATATGTTTGCTAAAATCTGCTGCAGCTTTTGGAAGTCATAAAACAATTTCAAACTTCTACCTTCCAGAATAGCAATCAGTTCACTGCTAAAGACAGTACAGAAGGCTTCCTAGCACTTTTTCCCAGACATTTTGTCTCTGTCTGCAAACAGAACTGTAAGATACAATCTTTATGGCCTAAATTAAGTAATTTAATTTCACACTATTTTTCAAAGTTAGCTGGACTAAGATGAACCTCTTCTCCTCCAGTATTCTCTGTTAACATATATACATTTTCTCAGTTACAATAATACAGTCTAATATAAATATATATTTCTTTTCTGTCCATCAGGACACACTGTTGATGCATGTTTAACACAAGCAGCTTTACAAATACATTTTTCAACACAAGTATCTGTACAAATCAGTTTGCTATACAATTGACATATAAGTCTATACAAAATTCCAGCTAGCTGTGCTGGCATATGTTATACATCCACTGCCCTACTTCTCCTGGCTTAGCTGGCAATACCTCACATCATCACATCTCTCCCCCATTTGAAGACTTAAGCTACTTTTCCAAGTGACCCTTGAGAAACATTGCTTGACAGGAATGAGCCTGCTTGAGAATACAGTAACCTATACCCTGTCCTGAGAACCCATCTGAATTGGCATTGCTGACTCCACTATGGTGCTGCACTGCCATATCATATGCCTGCAACCCTAGGCTCTATCTTAATAACTTGGCATTTTGTTGGCTGGCTTGATGTAGCTATGTTAAGGGATTGTGGTCTGTAACTACAGTGAATTTCCTTCTGTATAGATAGGGGTGAGGTTGCTGCAGTGCCCATACTATAGCTTTATACTCTTTTTCTACAGCTGCATAGCATTCATCTCTCGGCTGGAGTCTATGGCTGAGATATACAACTGCGTGCTCTTCTCCCTCTGAGAAAACCTGGCTTAGTACAGCCCTTATCCCATGGGTGGAAGCATCCACCTGCACAACACATTATTTGCTGTAATCTGGACTAGCTAACACACTGGGCCTTCCCAAATCCCCTTTAAGCTTTTGGAATGGGGTCCACACTACCTGGTCTGGCCTGTTTTTCTTCATCAGGTCTGTGAGGGGAGCAGCTATTGTACTATAACTGGGAACAAATTTTCTATAGTACTCTACTGTCCCCAAGAATGCCCTCACCTGCTTTTTGGTAACAGGGTCAGGCCACATCTGAATAGCTTCCACTTTGGTAGATTCTAGCCTGATCTTGTCACTCCCCACTCTATGTCCCAGGAAGGAGACTTCTGCCATACCCACCTGACACTTACTGGGCTTAATGGTCAGCCCTTCAATTTGCAGTAAAGGTGCTCATGCCAGGAATGGCTTAAACAGCAATATCATCCAGGTAAGCAAGGGTGTAATCTCCTAGTCCTGCTGGGATATGATCTACCAACCTCTCGAAAGTCGCTTGGGCATTTTTCATTCCAAAGGGCATCTTTGTGAACTCATATAATGCGAAAGGAGTCACAAAGCCTGATCTGTCTCTCTAGCTGTGGGAGTCAAGTCAAGGGTATAGATCAGAGTGTGTGATATACCTTTAAGAAACTTTCCATTCAGCAGGCACGTGCATATACTGTAAGTACTGAGCACATGCAAGCAAGAGTGCCATTTTGTAGTGAGCAGCCAAGGTGTAAGCATGTGTGTAGTAGTCAGTCAGTTAGTTCGGTTAAGTTTAATGTTCCTGTTATCCATCCTGATGTGTTTGTATGTAATAAAGTACTTAACTCATTCACCCCGAGTGCCTTCTCATGGCGCCTGTGCCTTTAAGGCCGAGCGCGCCATGAGAAGATACAGTTTTCAAGCCATTCCCCCCGAGTGCTTCTACAAGCGAGAGAAAGTATACTGCTAATTTTTAGTGCAACTTAATGTAAAACACTCTGAAATCGTAACTAAATATGTAATTTATCATATCTAGTTACGATTCAGTGTGTTTTAACATTAAGGTCACATTGAAGTTTTTGCAGAAAAATCATTTTAAAGCGTTCTTGCTAAGCAAGTGGTGGCAGCCAATCGGATTCTTGCATTCCGAGCCACCACTTGCATAACACCTCCACCCCATACCCAAGCTTCTTTTGTTCGCCCCTAATAAATAGTGGGTCCAGCAGCAGGTATTTCCTTCTTTCTTTTTGCGAAGAACTGGAGATTTTACCTGCTACTGGATCCTCTATTCACGGACCACCATATAGGCACTACGAGGAGTTCCCATTCAGCCACTGGAGTTTCGAGTTCCTGGTCAGCTCAGCAAATACCTTCTTTCTGCCATTCCCAACAAAATTTGTGAGGTACTGTACTTGTTTTTTCCTGTACAGTTTTTCCTGTACTTGTTTTTATTGTAATACGGATTTAGGCATGGGTGCAGGGGCGCCAGCGAGCCCCTTTTTAAACTTGCGTTATTTTTTTTTAATAAGTTGCCTAAAATTGAAGCATGGTTTATCAGTATAGCTTTGTTAGAAGGAAGTAATGTTTACCTGTTGGGAAACTGGCGTTTGAGGTGCTAGAAATGCAGTAACTTTTGTTGAGTTGTTGGTTCACCTTTCGTTATACTTTAGAGTTTTTACATGGCGTGGTCTGATTTATAGATGTAGGTATTTGTACTTCCGTTATTTCTACATGGTAAAAGATGCAGTGAAGCCATTTGATTTGAGTGGACATTAAAAACAGTGTAGTGAATAGTTGGGAAATAATTGCCTTATTTTTGGAAGCATTGGGAATACAAACCCTAAGCCTTTAATCTGTAGATGCCAAGTTCTAGGTGTGTTTTTAAGTTTATGCTGTAAACGCGATCAGAGATTTCAGTGTGGTTTCGGATACAGTGGAGATACTGTTTTTATTGTAATATGGATTTAGGCATGGGTGCAGGGGCGCCAGCGACCCCCTTTTTAAACTTGCGTTTTTTTTTTTAATAAGTTGCCTTTTATTGTAAGCCTCGAACTCCATGGACTTTGCTGTAGAGTTGAGAAGCTGGTTGTTGATAGGCATTCTCTACGCAACTTGGTGAACAGTAATGTCTTCTCTTTGGAACAAATTTTATGTAAATATCATCCAAAATGGAGTCGATAGGTAAAGTGGGACATAGTATGAGTCTTGCAGCCTTAAAACAACATGATCCCTATATAAATAGTATTGTTGACGTTACCGGACAGGTAGCACTTTACACGTTCAACTCTAAGGCTAATGAGTGGGTGAGTGTGGCATACGTTTATCAGTATAGCTTTATGTTAGAAGGAAGTAATGTTTACCTGTTGGGAAACTGGCATTTGAGGTGCTAGAAATGCAGTAACTTTTGTTGAGTTGTTGGTTCACCTTTCGTTATACTTTATGGAGTGGTCTGATTTATAGAT
>NC_056727.1:456971767-457098419 GCF_019279795.1 Protopterus annectens | reverse complement strand
TTCCCTCGTTATTAGTTCAATATCCTCTCATTTATTTTCCGCCTTCGCTTCTGTATTCGTCAATATCTTCCTCTCAGTATTTTCTTTCGATAGCGTTTGTGTTCATTGTGAACATACGGTTTGAATATCCAGGGAGTCTTCCTTTTATTCGTCGTCACCTGAGGCATGTGGGTTCATCACGCCAATAGCTGTTCCTCGGTGTGTACTTATGCGCATATCACTGGTGATCCTCCTCCATTTGTACGTTCATGGGAAACTAGGCCATGGTTCATTCCTCATGTGGCCGTTAGTTATTTGCACTACCTTTGTGGGGATGGTATGTATTGTATAATGTTTGTGTGACTGCATACGCTATGTGTGGTGTCAGGTACATTACGCTGTGGTGTTAGCCGTGGATTGTGTGTGTTGGGTATGGTATTCTGTTTGACATGTGGGTGTCCGTGTCCTGGCGGCATCTGTCGATGGCATTGTGCATTCAGATGTGTAACATAGCTGTTATATTCCTGTACACAACGGATGCAAGGATGCATCAGCTGCTGCTAGTGTTTCCCACGCAGCTTGTTGCGGGTATGCCGCTGTCATTGACTGCCTGTATGTTTTTGCTACGGTTTTAGCTGTTATCCCTTTGATATGTGCGATGGGGTATATCTGTGGATGTGGGTGACGGGTACGGGGTGTGGGTCTTGCATTTATACATACAAGATATGCTTGTGTGTGTGCTCCATCCCTGCTTGGGGAGCTGCAGGTTACCTGTCTGTTGTTCTGGGAATGTTTGTTTTGTTGATGTCGTGTGGTGTCGGTATCGCCTGCATGTGTGCTTCCTGCACGTATTCCTCCTTCACATTGGTTATATATCTGCGGATGTTCGTCCGTGCCTACTATCCATTGGCATTTTGTCACTGATAGTTACGGTGATTGTGGTCCTATACTTGGGACGGCCTGTATGCTACCGGTAGCCTCCTAGTCGTGTGCTGCTTGCTTACTTAACGGTCGTGGAACACACAGGGGTATTTACGGGACCGTAAGTGTTCACGATCGGTGCCGGGATAGCACATTCGTATTTTCGCCGTACATGCCTGATGCTGTGTAACGTTGCCGATGTATCGTGTTGAGTCTACCTTATGGCCGCCATACATACGGTCATGGTTTGTACATGCGTCCTTTGCATCTCCTGTTGGCTATGGCCCTGTGGTACATTCTGGGACATTTCCGCTTTGCATCGTTTTACGTCGCCACGCGCATAGCCACTGAGGAGATGTCAGTACTACTTTGTGGGTACTGCTGTACATACGCCTATGGTTCCTGTACTGTATGCCTACGCATGTTATTACACTCCGCCTGTGACATGTCACCTACATACACATTTTACAGTGGCACACACATTACACACACACAGCGGAACACATGACAACCTCACCTCACACATACACATATTGCCGCCATGGCTCTCAACCTTCTATTTCCAAAATGAGGAACACACACATTAGTAATGTGGAACAAGTGGGCATAATGTGGAACACATACTAATGGCATAGTAACAACTTCAGGTAAGTAGGTCATAGGATGGTTAAAATATGCTGATTTACTTACAATGAAGAACCTTTAATGAATTACTATGATTAATTTCTATTTACCAGGATGTCATTTAAATACATTCCTAACAATGGATGTTTGACAGACATTTTCAATGTGGAACTTTGAGGAACTGCGAGGAACATGAACTGTTTTAGACCCCAAATGAGGTACGTTCCTCATAATGATGTACACTTCACTGGTATGCTTGCCGCTTTCGCACCGACGGTTGCACACAATACCTACGTTGGCCGCATCGCCGGCGGCGGCGTGTATCTCCGCACTCATATCCTATGGATATGACACGCACATATCCGTTACTGTACCGTGGACTGGTGATCATCCCGACACGCGGATATGTATTGATGCAGGTTGACATTTCCATGGCTGGCGTTACCTGCTCTGCCCACCCTCCCGATGATCGGGTTGTCGGTCACTATGTTTACTATGTGGAGATTTCGCGTCTTACTTATCTGTGAACTTGCATCCCTGGGTTCCATATTAACCTGTTGTACTTTATATCTGTGTATGCGTACATATATTTCTACATGTGTACTGATATCTATTTCCGTATCTGTGTATGCACATAAGTACATATGTGGTCGACTTCGGCGATAGTGGCAGCATCTGCTACGCCGTGTGCTGTAGAACCGGCATGCGGTGAGGTGTTGGCGTTCCATGCTCTGCTGGCTATTGGGTGTGCAGTGTTTGGGCGGTGCCTTTGTTGGAGTCACACATAGGTCCGGCCATACGGTACACATTACGGGCGGACATGTTTGTGTGGCGTCCATTTCACTGTGTGTGCAGGTAAGGAGGTGTCAGTCCATGGGGCCTACACTGTCAAAGTATGTGCTATGCGTTCCCTCTTTGCCAGGGCGTAGGCATATTGGGTACGCCTCTGGCTACCTACTGGGGCTGGCACAGCGTGTTCATGGTGCTGAACGCCCTGTGCCTGTGCTTGCCTTGGCAGTTGTGGCGGGCTTGGTGGCCCTACACCATTATGTCCCTGCAGCAGCTGTTTCCGCAGAATCATATTGTGTAGCATACAACATACTATGAATATGTGGGCACATGTGCCTGGAGAGTACTGCAAGGCTCCACCGGATGTATCCAAGCACCGAACCGTGATTTCAACATCCCAAACACACGCTCTATGATTATTCTGGTTTGTGCGTGTGCCTCATTATGGCGTTCTTGCATGTGTGTGTGCATTTCTGATGGGTGTCATCAGCCACGGCTCCAGTGCATAGCCAGCATCCTCCACAAGGTGACCTTGTGTGATGTCCCCTGGCGAATACCTGATACAGCTGTGAGGCATGCCAGATATGGGAGTCGTGAAGCTTCCAGGGCTGCCAGCACACACATCCATGATAATGCCCCGCGCATTGCACACGACCTGGCAATTGATGGAGGGGTATCCCTTGCGGTTTATGTAGCGTCTACCCTGCTCCCCGGGCAGTGACTTGATTTCTATGTGCGTACAGTCGATCGCACCCAGTACCTCCGGGTATTGTGCCACACGGTGGAAGCGGCGCATATTGCTAGCCAACTCCTCCTGAGATCTGGGGAAGTTTATATACTGATGGGCATGTCGTAACATGGCATCCAGGAACTGGTGTAGTACCCTAGATGCTGATGCCTGTGAGATACCCATTATATCCCCAGTTGGCCTTTGAAAGGTACCTGTAGCCAGTATTCACAAGCTCACACATACCTTTGTGTCCACTGGGATGGGCTCCCCTCTGTTGTCTCTTGTTCTCAGGCGTGGCGGGCACAGCTCCACTATTTGCTTTAACGTGTCCCTGTCCACCCTGTAGCTCTACTATCTCCAGGTCTTGCAGCCCCTGGTAGGTCACCCTTGGTCTGAACACTCTCCTTCTCCTGTGAGGCCTACGGTAGTTGTCGGCACCGTCCTCCGCAACTCCGCTTGTCTCTGCCACATTCCTATGCATCACGCCACGGCGGCACCCACCATATACATATTAAAAGTTCCCGTGTGTTTACACCCTACGGTGCGGCGTTTGGGAAATCAAGGCTGTGTGTTGTGTGCATTCACACTTTATACTGTTGTGCTGTATACCCGGTGATGTCATTGGGTGTGTCTGTGCAGCCGTATCCATGGATTATTTTCAGTGTTTTACGGTTGCAACTGCAACGATATTGCCTTTAGTGTTACATTACAGTTGCCTGCATTGGCTTAGCTTTGCATCTTACATTACTGCATCCTGCAGGCACATGGCATATGATGCATTTTATCTGCAGCCGCAGTTATGCTACCTCTGTACTTGGCTGTGCTATTTCGGTTCTTTGTTCTTTGCATTTCTACTACATCCCCTACTATCTTTGCATTCATATGCCTCCCTTTCCCGTTATGCAGGAGTCTGCATACAGAGTTGTCGGCTGCCGCCGTTTGCCCTTCCTGGATTGATTGGTGTTGATTGCTCATTACGGCTCCAATTACACTGCTTCCGCATTTCCTCATATTCTCCGCATTACCTTCCTATATCCGTGGTTGTTGACGGGAAGGCCGTCCACATGACTGGGTTGGGGAACATAGTCATCCTCGTGCACATGCATCTGTGCGCGCATTATGTACTCTCAGCGCATCTATTTCCTCACACGCCGGTCCTGCTGCTGTGATGTGCATTGTACAGCCCAGGTTTGCTGGCCTCCAATATGCTTCCTCCTACAGTGGCACACCCCTCTGCGATTGACATGTATCTCGTAGGCCACTCCTCGGTGTAGTACCGCTGTGCCGTTTGCTCCATGCTTAGACCGCGGCCAGCTTTGCGATTCACTATTATCTGCCTCATTTGCATGGCATTGACTGCTAACACATGGTTACGGCACCGAACACTGCCACCACTCCTTGACAACCCTTGCGCTGGGGTTGAGGCTTTCCATACATACTATGGTGTGTGGTGGCTGTACAGCTGATGTGTATTATACAGCTCTTTTAGGACATTGTCATATTATTTCATTGCTTTGCACCTTCTGTACACATATCCGGGGTTCTGCTGTGGTTTCTACGCATACGACATTTTTGTCATTATTTACAGTTGTGCATGTTTTCTTTGGACATTCTCGGTGCCTTTCGCCTTTGGCATATTGCACCTGTATGATACCTGACGTTGACAGCCTTCCGCTACTCCTTGGTCATGTTTGGGTAAATGTAAACCGCTTTTTCGGTTTACATTGCCGCGTTCTTATGCTACGCATGCCCCACTTCGTGAATCGCTATTTGCCTTCATTTGCATGGTGCAATACCGCACACAGTGTGATTAGCATACCTACGCCGGGGGCGAGTCCGGCGCCGGTAGTGCACGTGGGATTGCTTCATACCTGAATCGCTCGGTGGCCATATTTGGCTTTATAACGCCGACGCTATGCTGGCGCCTGGCGCAAGGTTCATGAATCCCGGGGTTTCTCTTTTATTTATCATTAAATATATACCTCCCTTTGTGACTGAGATCTGTTTGGTGAGCTAAGTAGGTTGTAAAGTAGCTGGGTATAGATATATATATATATATATATATATATATATATATATATATATATATATATATATATATATATTAGTAGGAGCATTGATAATGAGTACCAGGATTTTCTTGTGTTTATGGTAATAATATATATAGTAGGAGCATTGATAGTGAGTACCAGGATTTTTCTTGTGTTTATGGTAATTTGTGGAGGGCCGACAAAGAACCTGCACCCACTATTGTTAGTTCTTTTATTTTCCTATGTGGCTGAATTTCCATCTTCTGTGGTTATCATCTTGAAAATAAAGTTCCATATATTGAGGTGAAATTTTTGCAAGGGACGTGGATACTACTGATTGGTGACTGGTAAAAATAGGTTTTGCTTGTGGCAAGACTTCAGGCCCTTCAGAAAATGTATGCTAATGTAAAACCTGTTAGTCTTATCAAATTTGTAAGTTGATAAGAGCAGAATGTGTCCAGATTAATCACACTATGAAAGTGAGATGTATGCATTATTATCATTGGTTTTGTATTATGAATCTTTAATGTTTTATAATGATAATTGATAAGTGAAGCAGTTGCGAGCAGTTGGGAGCATGCAGTATAGGACATAAGTGTTTCTTTTCATTTTAAATGCCCATAATAGACCTCTTTGTAACCTGTTGGTGGTTTACTTGCAGTTGCAGTGCTTTGTATGGCTAGTTAGGGTCTTCCCTGGAATGTATGTATAGTTTGTTGCTGAAGTAAAGTAAATGCATGCTATTTTTCTTGACTGGGTGGATTGGTGACCCAGCAGTACACCATTTTCTGGCTCAATTTTAATTGTTGCAGTTTTTTGTATAAGCAGGTCAGAAAGGGGGGGTAACTTCATTTGCGTAGTAGATGTGCTAATTCTTTGAGATGAGTACCTTTATGTAGTAAGGGTGGTCATTGTAGTGGTCTGTTGTAATCACTGTTTGCTTGCTTATAAATACTTCCGCAGATTGGTCATTAATTAATAATTTGATTACTGGTGATATGGTGTTATAGGATCTTGAACTGCTTTTATACATGGCCTTCATTGTCTACTTCATATTTTTAGTTAACATAATAGAAATTGTATTTTTTTTCAGTTTGGGCATGGTATTGGGCATTATATGATTGTAATAATGTTTGGTGTTTGGCATTAGATTAATTTAAAGTGCCTTTATTGGTCATAATACTAAGTTAGAGACTCTTTCAGTTTGTCTTCTTGTAAATTCTGTTAATCAATTATTCCAAATAGACTTTTGTGATGGCTTGCTTTTCTGGGGATACTGGGGATTGTTTGAGACTTTGCTATACACACTGAATGATTTTGTTGGATTAGTTTCACTTTTCTGGGGATACTGGGGATTGTTTGAGACTTTGCTGTACACACTGAATGATTTTGTTGGATTAGTTCATTCATATAGCTTGCTCACATAAAGCTGAAGTGTTAAATGGCTATCTACAGTATTTATTAATCTCTGTAAGCTGCTGTAGGGGAGTTGGAGTCCTGTCAGTGAACTTTTCAGTTTCCAGCATGATTCTGTGCACTAGTATCAAGTCTTCCAGCCCTGCTGAAGCAGGCCTTGTGGTTCATTTTAGTGTCCATAGCAATTTTCTCTCAAAGTTGGCCTTGGATGTTTTTTATGAGAGAACATAGCTTTCTACTAGTGCTGATCAGAGATGCCTTCTCTTTATGGGATTTTGCTCTGTCGTGCAGTAGTTTCCTTTGTTGTACAATTTGTTTATGGCTGGGGTCCACCAGTCAGGACACCTTCCCTTGGTGGAGAGGGTCTTGGTTTTATTTGGGATTGCATGATCCATGCATTCTTGGAGATGTACGAGAAAGCATTTGTGAAGGATTCTGCCTTGTGGGATGTGGTTTCCACTGGCCCAGTCGGATTAAAGGATACTATCTCAGTTATAAGAAGTGTGAAGTCGGCTTTTGAGAAGTTTTTCACTGTAGTCTTGTGTTGTGGGTGGAGGTGGATCTGTATATCCAGGGATCTGTATATCCAGGGTGATTAGTTTGTGGGCAGATCTCACTAGTGAGGGGTATACTTCCGGTGTGGAGCACTTTGTCCCCATGTTTTTGATTATCAGGTCTAGTACAATATCTCGCCTTTGTTGTAGAGGTGACTAGCTGTTCATGATTGAAAACAATTATGCATTTATACTGGGCATGAGTGTACTCTGTGCTGCAAGAGAAACACGCTCATTTCTAGACTCCCTGAAATGTCAATAAAGTCAGAGCATTATGGTTGCTGGTTAGTATCTTACCAGGGCATCTTTTTTAATCTTTTTAATAGATTTTTACCTGAATTTAGAAAGCCAGCTCACCTAAAAGTATTGTCACTTCTATTGTGACTTCTAGTGTTGCTGATGTGAGTGAGCAGAACGGTGCGGTTATAATCCATTTATCATTTGTTTAGATACGAAGATCAGAAGTAAAGCTTACATGCATGTAGTGCAAACATTTTTTAGATTCAATTAAATTAAATTTCTAAAGGCTATACTGATCTGTTTTTTTTTTCTTAATTTAATGTCTGTGAAAGAGTATTTAGCTATGCTAGTAAGTAGAAGTGCAGATTTTCACGTGCCTCTCTGCAGGTATATTACATCAGAATGTTGTATTGCATTGTGTTTTCAGGTGTGATTTCAAGTGTAAAGCAACACAGCCACCACCAAAGATGCCATCTGTTGAGGAGAAAGCAAGCAGCATTTACCTGTTGGGTGAAGAAACTGACTTTGATGGTTCTAGCAGTGGTTCAGACAATGGTATGCACCTTGATGTACCACATAATGCCAACCAGAGTGAGGATGATGATTATGACTCAGATGATGACATTCCACTTTCGCCGCATCTGCGTGCAAAGGCCATTGCCTGTGATAAGGATGATGCTCCTGTGCCCGCCATTCCTGAAAGACCACTACCAGTTGCCAAAGCAGACCTGACCAGTAATTATGACAGTGACCAAGACAGTGAGGATGACGTGCCACTTGCACACCTAAGGAAGGTGCCCACACACAAGTTGGCCACACACTATGGCCACCAAGGGCATTCAGAGTATGACGCAGATGATGACATGCCTTTATCTGTGTTCACGAAAGCACCTGGTCTGACTGACACAGCTATGCAGTCCTCCACAGTGCATGGCACTGCAAGTGCTGATAAGGGTGTGGATGTGCCTTCGACTGTGTATGATGTGGGAAGTAGTCCACAGTTTGGTGATTGTGATAGAGATAATCCTCTAGATATGAGTCCAAGTAGCTCCTTGTCAGAGACTGATATGGGTGTGCCTCAGCAGGGAACATGTGTCAACAGTTCACTACCAACTGCAAGCAGTACAGTTGCTACTGGCATTGAGTGACCATCATCTCTCAACCCTTCAGCCTTTCCCAAATTCCAACTCTTCCTTGCGACCCAGTCAGGTACGCTGAGCATGCCCACCACGTAAAATCACGTGGGAAAAACATCTTCAAACTTTACACATTGAGGAATTTGTGGGGCCAGTAGGACCAATAGATCACTTGGGCTCAGATAGCACAGAGATGGACTTCCTGAATTTGATGTTCCCAGAGGAGCTATACACCTGTATTGCTAATGAAACCAATCACTATGCTGCACAGAGGCAGGCCGCAGCAGGCAAGGTTGATACGCGGTGGAGTCCTGTGTGCCCAGGAGACATACGCACATTTCTAGGTGTCAGAATATACATGTCTATTGTACATGTTCCTGAATTGAGGCAGTACTGGGAAACGCACCATGTATATGGTCGCTTCCCAATAGCAGAGTACATGACCAGAGATAGGTTTGAAAAATTCAGCAGTACTTCCACTGCAATGATAACAGCCTGAGCCTACCACATGGTGCTGTGGGTCATGACAAGCTACATCACGTACGGCCAATACTGGATGCAGTACTTCATGCATGTAGGACACGTTACAATGTGCATCGTGAGGTGGCTGTAGACGAAGCCATGGTTGGCTTCCGTGGACGCTTGACATTTAGACAGTTTATGCCTGGTAAGCCTGAGAGGTATGGCATTAAGGTTTGGGTGTTGGCAGACTCAACCAATGGGTATGTACATGAATTCCAGGTATACACTGGAAAAACGGAGCAGAATACAGAGGTCGGGCTCGCACACAGAGTTGTAGTTGACTTAACTAGGGGACTGATTGGCAAGAAGCATCACATTTACTTTGATAACTTCTTTACCTCTGTTCCACTAGCACAGCAATTGCTGAAAGATGATCTATACTGTTGTGGAACCATGCGCACCAATAGGTCAGGATGGCCTCTTACATTCAACAGACAGGCCATTGGAAAAGCAGCTCGAGGCTACTACAAGCAATTGCAGAGTGGACCACTGCTAGCTACTGAATGGAAGGATAGCAAACCAGTATTCCTCCTGTCAACTAACTGTAACCCAACCTTGCCAGTCTCCAGCACATACAGAAGAAAGCGTGATGGAATAAAGACATCAGTGCCATGTCCACCAGTTGTAAACATGTACAATAGTTACATGAATGGGGTGGACAGAGCAGATCAGCTGAGGACACAGTATCCCAGTGCCAGAAAGGCCCGCAAATGGTGGCTGTACTTGTTCTGGTTCTTATGGGATGTGGCCATTGTCAATGCTTTCATTATATTCCATGAAAGTATCAGACATCAGCAACTATCACGTTCTGGACGTATTATTCCAGCAACACAGTTGCAGTTCCGAAGGAACCTAGGCTTGCATCTACTTGCCAGTTACACAAAGAGGAAACGATGCACTGAGATTACTGTCCCAGAGGCTGTGAGCAGATTTGAGCATGGCTCTCACTTTCCAGTGAAATGGCATAAATCAAGATGCAAAAACTGTGCCAGCAAGGGTAAACGTGCTGAGCCATCATGGGGATGTCCAACTTGCAAGGTCAACCTGTGTGTTGAATGCTTTGGAGAGTACCATGGCCATAAATCTCTCCCATAGTGCTGTGGGCCTTGAGTGTGCCACTGATGTAATGGTTCCCTCAGGCAAAGGACACATGCAAAAAAACACAGCCTGGGTCAGTCTAGGCCTTTAAATTAGCTCCTCCCTTCGGCCCATTGCAGAAAGGACACATGTAAATGGAAGAGGCAGAGGTAAAGCAGAGTGCCTCAACTGCATTTTCAGTGTACATGTGCTCTTTCTGTGCCCCATGTGAGTTAGCAGCCAAGCCCTTCAGCAACAATGCCAGGAAGGTCCCTCTTCACTTTTGTTTTGCCAACTGCTCTTAGGTTGGTGGGTGCATCACAGGGGGCATACCCAGCCAGCGTGGATCTTGTGATCCACCGGGATCGCACTTGGGAACCTGGAGACTCTACAGCACAGTCCCATAGTGCTGCTGTCCTCGGTAAGCATGGGCTTGGGTGTGCCACTGTGATGTACTGCAAAAACATGCAAAAGACACAGCCTGGGTCAGTCTTGGTCTTTTGACATGTTGCCTTGATGTAGCTCTCCTCAGTCTCCCTCCCTTCCGGTAGGTCAGGACAGCAATTAGTGAGTTACTTCAGTCCCTCATCCCTTAGGTCCATTGCTGAATGGGCACATGTAAAGAGAAAAGGCAGAGGTAAGGCAGACTGCTGGCACTGAAGGAGGTCATGAGACCATAGTGGTATCAGCAGTCTGAGTGGGCAGCCGGCACAGCTATGGGACACTACAGATAACCAACATCTGGAGCCCCATTCCTGTCCTTGGCATATTAGTGGAGCGGCGGTCCTTACCCTGCTTTTTCTCTTTACATGTGCCCTGGCTGTGCACCCTTGTCAGTGTCCACCCATGCTTTATTTCAGATAAGGTAAGACTGTCTTCTGCTGTTCTGGGAGTCACTGGAAAGGGAGCAGCCAAAAACCTTACGCTGTCCCATCGCCGAATATTGTGTTGCTGGGTGCATCACAGGGGGCATACCCAGCCAACATGGATCTTGTGATCCACCGGGATCGCACTTGGGAACCTGGAGACTCTACAGCACAGTCCCATAGTGCTGCTGTCCTCGGTAAGCATGGGCTTGGGTGTGCCACTGTGATGTACTGCAAAACATGCAAAAAGACACAGCCTGGGTCAGTCTTGGTCTTTGACATGTTGCCTTGATGTAGCTCTCCCTCAGTCTCCCTCCCTTCCGGTAGGTCAGGACAGCAATTAGTGAGTTACTTCAGTCCCTCATCCCTTAGGTCCATTGCTGAATGGGCACATGTAAAGAGAAAAGGCAGAGGTAAGGCAGACTGCTGCCACTGGAGGAGGTCATGAGACCATAGTGAAATGAGCAGCCTGAGAGGGCAGCCGGACAAGCTATGGGACACAACAAATAAGCAACAAATGGGGCACCATGCGTGTCCTTGGCATATTAGTGGAGCGCGGTCCTTACCCTGCCTTTTCTCATTACATGTGCCCTGGCTGTGGACCCTTGTCAGTGTCCACCCATGCTTTGTTTCAGATAAGGTAAGACTGTCTTCTGCTGTTCTGGGAGTCACTGGAAAGGAGCAGCCAAAACCTTACGCTGTCCCATCGCCGAATATTGTGTTGCTGGGTGCATCACAGGGGCATACCCAGCCAACATGGATCTTGTGATCCACCGGATCGCACTTGGGAACCTGGAGACTCTACAGCACAGTCCCATAGTGCTGCTGTCCTCGGTAAGCATGGGCTTGGGTGTGCCACTGTGATGTACTGCAAAACATGCAAAAGACACAGCCTGGGTCAGTCTTGGTCTTTTGACATGTTGCCTTGATGTAGCTCTCCTCAGTCTCCCTCCCTTCCGTAGGTCAGGACAGCAATTAGTGAGTTACTTCAGTCCCTCATCCCTTAGGTCCATTGCTGAATGGGCACATGTAAAGAGAAAAGGCAGAGGTAAGGCAGACTGCTGCCACTGAAGGAGGTCATGAGACCATAGTGGTATCAGCAGTCTGAGTGGGCAGCCGGCACAGCTATGGGACACTACAGATAACCAACATCTGGAGCCCCATGCCTGTCCTTGGCATATTAGTGGAGCGGCGGTCCTTACCCTGCTTTTTCTCTTTACATGTGCCCTGGCTGTGCACCCTTGTCAGTGTCCACCCATGCTTTATTTCAGATAAGGTAAGACTGTCTTCTGCTGTTCTGGGAGTCACTGGAAAGGGAGCAGCCAAAACCCTACGCTGTCCCATCGCCAAATATTGTGTTGCTGGGTGCATCACAGGGGACATACCCAGCCAACATGGATCTTGTGATCCACCGGGATCGCACTTGGGAACCTGGAGACTCTACAGCACAGTCCCATAGTGCTGCTGTCCTCGGTAAGCATGGGCTTGGGTGTGCCACTGTGATGTACTGCAAAAACATGCAAAAAGACACAGCCTGGGTCAGTCTTGGTCTTTTGACATGTTGCCTTGATGTAGCTCTCCTCTCAGTCTCCCTCCCTTCCGGTAGGTCAGGACAGCAATTAGTGAGTTACTTCAGTCCCTCATCCCTTAGGTCCATTGCTGAATGGGCACATGTAAAGAGAAAAGGCAGAGGTAAGGCAGACTGCTGGCACTGAAGGAGGTCATGAGACCATAGTGGTATCAGCAGTCTGAGTGGGCAGCCGGCACAGCTATGGGACACTACAGATAACCAACATCTGGAGCCCCATGCCTGTCCTTGTCATATTAGTGGAGCGGCGGTCCTTACCCTGCTTTTTCTCTTTACATGTGCCCTGGCTGTGCACCCTTGTCAGTGTCCACCCATGCTTTATTTCAGATAAGGTAAGACTGTCTTCTGCTGTTCTGGGAGTCACTGGAAAGGGAGCAGCCAAAAACCTTACGCTGTCCCATCGCCGAATATTGTGTTGCTGGGTGCATCACAGGGGCATACCCAGCCAACATGGATCTTGTGATCCACCGGATCGCACTTGGGAACCTGGAGACTCTACAGCACAGTCCCATAGTGCTGCTGTCCTCGGTAAGCATGGGCTTGGGTGTGCCACTGTGATGTACTGCAAAACATGCAAAAGACACAGCCTGGGTCAGTCTTGGTCTTTGACATGTTGCCTTGATGTAGCTCTCTCCCTCAGTCTCCCTCCCTTCCGGTAGGTCAGGACAGCAATTAGTGAGTTACTTCAGTCCCTCATCCCTTAGGTCCATTGCTGAATGGGCACATGTAAAGAGAAAAGGCAGAGGTAAGGCAGACTGCTGCCACTGAAGGAGGTCATGAGACCATAGTGGTATCAGCAGTCTGAGTGGGCAGCCGGCACAGCTATGGGACACTACAGATAACCAACATCTGGAGCCCCATGCCTGTCCTTGGCATATTAGTGGAGCGGCGGTCCTTACCCTGCTTTTTCTCTTTACATGTGCCCTGGCTGTGCACCCTTGTCAGTGTCCACCCATGCTTTATTTCAGATAAGGTAAGACTGTCTTCTGCTGTTCTGGGAGTCACTGGAAAGGGAGCAGCCAAAAACCTTACACTGTCCCATCGCCGAATATTGTGTTGCTGGGTGCATCACAGGGGGCATACCCAGCCAACATGGATCTTGTGATCCACCCGGATCGCACTTGGGAACCTGGAGACTCTACAGCACAGTCCCATAGTGCTGCTGTCCTCGGTAAGCATGGGCTTGGGTGTGCCACTGTGATGTACTGCAAAACATGCAAAAGACACAGCCTGGGTCAGTCTTGGTCTTTGACATGTTGCCTTGATGTAGCTCTCCTCAGTCTCCCTCCCTTCCGGTAGGTCAGGACAGCAATTAGTGAGTTACTTCAGTCCCTCATCCCTTAGGTCCATTGCTGAATGGGCACATGTAAAGAGAAAAGGCAGAGGTAAGGCAGACTGCTGCCACTGAAGGAGGTCATGAGACCATAGTGGTATCAGCAGTCTGAGTGGGCAGCCGGCACAGCTATGGGACACTACAGATAACCAACATCTGGAGCCCCATGCCTGTCCTTGGCATATTAGTGGAGCGGCGGTCCTTACCCTGCTTTTTCTCTTTACATGTGCCCTGGCTGTGCACCCTTGTCAGTGTCCACCCATGCTTTATTTCAGATAAGGTAAGACTGTCTTCTGCTGTTCTGGGAGTCACTGGAAAGGGAGCAGCCAAAAACCTTACGCTGTCCCATCGCCGAATATTGTGTTGCTGGGTGCATCACAGGGGGCATACCCAGCCAACATGGATCTTGTGATCCACCCGGATCGCACTTGGGAACCTGGAGACTCTACAGCACAGTCCCATAGTGCTGCTGTCCTCTGTAAGCATGGGCTTGGGTGTGCCACTGTGATGTACTGCAAAACATGCAAAAGACACAGCCTGGGTCAGTCTTGGTCTTTTGACATGTTGCCTTGATGTAGCTCTCCCCTCAGTCTCCCTCCCTTCCGGTAGGTCAGGACAGCAATTAGTGAGTTACTTCAGTCCCTCATCCCTTAGGTCCATTGCTGAATGGGCACATGTAAAGAGAAAAGGCAGAGGTAAGGCAGACTGCTGGCACTGAAGGAGGTCATGAGACCATAGTGGTATCAGCAGTCTGAGTGGGCAGCCGGCACAGCTATGGGACACTACAGATAACCAACATCTGGAGCCCCATGCCTGTCCTTGGCATATTAGTGGAGCGGTCCTTACCCTGCTTTTTCTCTTTACATGTGCCCTGGCTGTGCACCCTTGTCAGTGTCCACCCATGCTTTATTTCAGATGAGGTAAGACTGGAAGGGAAGATGTTCACTGGTTCAGAAGGGATGGCATTCACCTAACTGAGGAGGGCATTGCATTCTTCTTGACCAACCTCCACAATGGCATGAGGAGAGCCCTGCATGATTGTGAGAAGAATGGAAAACACCCATGACCAAGCTGGACCAGTATAGTAAGTAAAACACTATTATGAAATGTGTTATGTAAAATTTATTTCTCTGAGCTTGGCAAATAACTGTTATGGAAATTATGATTTTTTTCATATTTTGGTAAATAACTTTGCAAGGAGCATCTGAATATGCCAAGTAATATCTCATTTTGAAGACAGTATTGCTGGTTCTAATATGGTAAAAGAATTGTGCCAGTATGTTTGACACATGTGCAGATATCAAAGTTTGTTTGAGACTTATGGTTATGGAAATTATATTTTTTCATATTTTGGTAAATAACTTTGCAAGGGAGCATATGAATGTGCTAAGTAATACCTCATTTTGAAAAGATTATTTATAGTTCTAACATGGTAAAAGAATGGTACCTGTATGTTGTACTCATAGGCAGATAACAGAGTTTGTTTCTGACTTAGGTTATGGAAATTATGATTTTTTCATATTTTGGTAAATAACTTTGCAAGGGAGCATCTGAATGTGCCAAGTAATATCTCATTTTGAAGACAGTATTGCTGGTTCTAATATGGTAAAAGAATTGTGCCAGTATGTTTGACACAGGTGCAGAAATCAAAGTTTGTTTGAGACTTATGGTTATGGAAATTATGATTTTTTTCATATTTTGGTAAATAACTTTGCAAGGGAGCATCTGAATGTGCCAAGTAATATCTCATTTTGAAGACAGTATTGCTGGTTCTAATATGGTAAAAGAATTGTGCCAGTATGTTTGACACATGTGCAGATATCAAAGTTTGTTTGAGACTTATGGTTATGGAAATTATGATTTTTTTCATATTTTGGTAAATAACTTTGCAAGGGAGCATATGAATGTGCTAAGTAATACCTCATTTTGAAAAGATTATTTATAGTTCTAACATGGTAAAAGAATGGTACCTGTATGTTGTACTCATAGGCAGATAACAGAGTTTGTTTCTGACTTAGGTTATGGAAATTATGATTTTTCATATTTTGGTAAATAACTTTGCAAGGGAGCATCTGAATGTGCCAAGTAATATCTCATTTTGAAGACAGTATTGCTGGTTCTAATATGGTAAAAGAATTGTGCCAGTATGTTTGACACATGTGCAGAAATCAAAGTTTGTTTGAGACTTATGGTTATGGAAATTATGATTTTTTCATATTTTGGTAAATAACTTTGCAAGGGAGCATCTGCATGTGCCAAGTAATATCTCATTTTGAAGACAGTATTGCTGGTTCTAATATGGTAAAAGAATTGTGCCAGTATGTTTGACACATGTGCAGAAATCAAAGTTTGTTTGAGACTTATGGTTATGGAAATTATGATTTTTTCATATTTTGGTAAATAACTTTGCAAGGGAGCATCTGAATGTGCCAAGTAATATCTCATTTTGAAGACAGTATTGCTGGTTCTAATATGGTAAAAGAATTGTGCCAGTATGTTTGACACATGTGCAGAAATCAAAGTTTGTTTGAGACTTATGGTTATGGAAATTATGATTTTTTTTCATATTTTGGTAAATAACTTTGCAAGGGAGCATCTGAATGTGCCAAGTAATATCTCATTTTGAAGACAGTATTGCTGGTTCTAATATGGTAAAAGAATTGTGCCAGTATGTTTGACACATGTGCAGATATCAAAGTTTGTTTGAGACTTATGGTTATGGAAATTATAATTTTTTCATATTTTGGTAAATAACTTTGCAAGGAGCATCTGAATGTGCTAAGTAATACCTCATTTTGAAAAGATTATTTATAGTTCTAACATGGTAAAAGAATGGTACCTGTATGTTGTACTCATAGGCAGATATCAAAGTTTGTTTCTGACTTAGGTTATGGAAATTATGATTTTTTTCATATTTTGGTAAATAACTTTGCAAGGGAGCACCACATTGTGTGAAGTAATGCATCATTTTGAAGACAGTGTTACTCCTTACAACATGGTAAAAGAACTGTGTCTAGGCACTGTACACATGTACAGATATTACAGTTTGTTTAGTCTTGTACAAATATGAAAATTATACATTTAAAATACTTCTCATTATTATGCACATATCTTTGAGGGAGCATGGTAATCACACAAATGATCGTCATTTTGAAGCTGACATTCAGATGCACAACTTCTACACTGATATGTAGGCTCTGTCTGTTACAGGTGATGAGATATTATGCTTTGTTTATTTATCAATTATGAGAAATAATATACTAATCATATTTCTGTGAATATCTCATGAAAGGAGTGTCACACAGTTATGGTTAAAGTATCATTTTAAAGCTGACATTCATACTAACAAATTAAATTCAAATTGTATGGGTCTGCATGGTACATAGACCAAGATATTGTGCTTTGCTTTTCCAAAAATTAAAAATTGCACAATATCAGCATTCCTTGCCAAATATTTCATTATGACTTTGATATGCACTATCAACATTTACACTGTTGGAAAGGTCAGTGTCTGCTGAACAACTTTCGCGTTTACACTTTTAGTGTAGCTCTTATAGTTAAAGAGTTATGAGCATTTGTTTTCTGTATAGTATTACAAATGGATTTTCTGAAAATGAGCTCAGGCTGCTCTGTTGTTCCTATGGTGGAATTCAGCAGGCAGCTTTTCCTGAGCTGCTCTGGAGTGAATGAGTTAAACAAACACCCAAGGCTCATCGTGTTATCCTGATGTACAAGAAGAGTGACATATTGTCAGAATGGAATCCAGAGTCAAAACCAGGAGGTGCACAATTAAAGTTGAAGGAATATACAGAAGTGGATCATCCCTACTGCTCAAATAACTCACAAACAGGTCAGAAACAAATTCCATGTACTAAAACTAGCTTAAATGATTTTTACTCAACCAATATAAAGCAAAGCATTCAGAATGCTCAAAACAAATTTCTAATGAAACGAAATCTCTGACACTACGACATGTTGATAAAAATATTTGAAATAATTACAAAAATTTTTGAAACAGTATCCAAATCACATAAAATGTATAAAGTAGGAGAAAAAGACTGTATTTTTTGGTATGTGCTATTTTTCCACATTAACTAAAGCTAATCAAAGTTTCCAAAGTGAGCAAAGTGCTGGCAAGTGTGTGCAGTATTATAGTACAGTTCAGTAGAGTACGATATTTTCATACAAGCTGCTTTTCCCTGACAAAGACTTATGTACAAAGACATTTATTCTGCTTAATTTAGGTGGGTCAGAAGCCATTGAAAGAGAACATTTATTTGTGTGTACACCTGTTGTGGATGCATGGGAGGGTGGGGATACCACCATATAGTGGTACCGGCTGAACCACAGGATTACAATGAGTGCCTTAATCATAAATTTAGAAAAATATGCAACCCCCAAATGAATATTACAATAGAAAGATACTTATTTTACACAAGAGATCAAAAGCCTGGTGAAACTTTTGCAGCATATATAACCAATGTGAGAAATAAGGCTAAAACCTGCAGATTTGGTGATTTAAGAGATGAGTTGATAAAAGACAGGCTTGTATGTGGTATTACAGATGATGCAGTGCGAAAGATGTTGTTTCAAGACAGTGATCTAACTTTGAGTAAAGCCATCAAATAAACTTTGAATAAAGCCATAGAGATTTGTCAGATATATGAGCTTACAGAAAAATATGCTTACAAATGAGAAAAGCACACACATGGCTTTTCCTACTGCTAATGTAGACAGTATGCAGCACGTGGTTAAAACATACAGGCCTAAGGGTGGAGCAGCTTCAATGAAACCCAGAGCCTTTCTAGCAAAATCCAGAGCATGCTCAGGGAAGCACAAGGGTGATTCATCTAAATCAAAGAACATGCTCCCACCTAGCCTAAGAGTCATAACTATGGTGGTAATCATGAATCTAAAAGAGAAAAGGTTTTGGTCAACAGTGCCACAAAAATAAAAAGTAGAATCATTTTAAAAAGCTTTGTAAATCAAAAGAGACTCAGTCTTTTATTAAAAGAAAACATTTAAAGAGACAAGTTGATCAATTAGAAAGCTGTGACCCTACTTTTTATGTTGATGGTGTGTCAGTGCTTGGTGAAACAGTCAATGCAATAGAATTGCGGGCAATGAATGAAATATTTTGTACTGTTCTGATTAATGAGATACCTGTAGAGCTCAAAGTTGATACTGGTTCAGAGTCCAATATTATGTCAGCAGAAATATTTGCTAGAGTAAAAGATGGTGAGAAGCTTGATTTGGTGAAATGTGTGAAGCTTGTTGCTTACGGTGGTGAAGAAATTCAAACTGAAGGCTCAGTAGTTCTTTCATTTTAATCTGTTGGGAACAGCTATGACTGCAATTTTACATAGTCAGGAGACACGTGCAGTCACTATTAGGGCTCAAAGATAGTTTGAAAATGGGACTGCTTTCATTTAATAAGGAAGTCTGCCATGTTAGCTTGAAGGATAACAGCTCCAATTTCATCCAAACTATTTTTTCTGACTATGCTGATCCTTTCAAAGACAAACTAGGTGAACTCCCAGTTGTGTAATTCATGAAGTTAGACCCTGGAGTAAGTCCAGTTATCACCCTAGCGTGGAAAGTTCCAATAGCTATGCAGAACAGAGTCAAAGCTTAGCTAGACAGAATGGTGCAACAAGGAGGAATTTGTCCAGTAGAAGAACCAACTGAATGGGTATCCTCCATGGTAGTAGCTCATAAGAAAAGCTCAGATGATATTAGAATATGTATTGACCAAATAGACTTTAACAAAGCACTAAAACAACCTCATCATCCAATGTGCACAGTCAAAGAAGTCGCTATACTTATTCCATGTGTCACTGTTAACCGCTGAACAGCATGAAAATGAGAAGCCTGATTTTGAAGTCATGGAAGTGAGAAATTTTTCTTTAACATGATTTTATGAGCTTAGAACTCAGACAACTTCATATCCAATTCAAAAGAATCTCAACAGCTTCATCAGTCAAGGATGACCATCAAAGCAATCTTGTTTATCAGTAACAGTATTTTCCTTACAGAGACAAGATTTTGTCTGACAATGGTATCATCATGAAAGGTCCAAAAGTGATTGTTCCAAAATCTTTGCAACAAGAGTACATTAAGATCTTGCACCCTGGCCACCTAAGAACTCATTCTACCAAAAGAAGGGTGAGAATACTAGTATTTTGGCCTTCTATGTCAAAAGATATTGAGAAAGAACTCTCATCTTGTTCTGTTTGTAATAGTACTAAACTGTATCAACAAAAAGAACTACTTCCGTTAAGCCAGATTCCTGAACTACCTTGGTCGACAGTAGCCACTGATATTTTCAAATAGAATGGTCAACATTACTTGGTGTTAGTAGAATCTTATTCAAATCGGTTCAAGATTGACCTACTTTGTAACCTAATGTCCAGTACTGTCATTACTAAGTTGAAGAGTCATTTTTCTGTCCATCGTGGTCTGCACAGAGTCATTTCTGACAATGGTACACAGTTTACAAGTCAGCAGTTCAAGATATTTGCTGAAATGTGGGACTACATTAATATTACAAGTAGTCCTGAATACCCACAGTCAAATGGCTTGGCAGAACGTGCAGTTCAAAGTGCAAAACAACTGTTAGAGAAATCAAAACGAGACAATACCGATGTCTTTCTAATATCCTGAATCTCAGAAACATTCTTCGTTGATAATCCTCTTGGTTCCCCTGCCCAGAGACTTACGTCGAGACAAACCAGAACCACACTACCAATTAGTAGCAATCTGTTGTTTCCATGTGCTAAAAACAACAAATCAGTGAAATCTCAGCTCCCGAAAAAGCATTTGTCCCAGAAGTCCTATTATAATACCAGCTAACCACTCAATCCAGTTCAAGAAGGAGAGATAGTGAGGATGCAGACAGCAAAAGGTTTTGATCGGATTGGATTTGTAAAAAGTTTGTGTCAAGAGCCGAGACTGTACATCATGGAATTGTAGGGAATGGAATTTAGGTGGAATCAGAAGCATTTATTATCAGTGTCCAAGCCAGTGTTACAGCATCTTGCCTGTAATAAAGACTCTAGTTCTCAGAATGACTTATACAATGTTCCAGTACCAGAAGACATTCCAGCAGATATCACTGCTTCTGAAAATATCCCTAAGAGTCCTAAAGCAGAACATTCACCAGTGACTCCCCTGTTGCTAAGCCCAGCCCTAACTATTACATTTCAAGATCAGGTCACATTTCAAGACCTAGTTCCAGATACAGACCAACCTGGACCTGAATGCTGTTTTGTTCATTATGTTGGTATAATTGCATGCCTATTCAAATGTCATTATCATTGCAAGACAGCTGTACTGAGCATGTGCAAGCAAGAGTGCCATTTTGTAGTGAGCAGTTGAGGTGTAAGCATGCATGTGTGTAGTAGTCAGTCAGTCAGTCAGTTTGTTTAAGTTTAATGTTCCTGCTATCCATCCCAATGTTTTTGTATGTAATAAAGTACTTAAACAAACATTCAAGCCTCATTGTCTTATTCAGATATATAAGACAAGTGGCAAAGGGCACCTGCCAGTAGCCCTTGGTCAGATCAATAGTAGTCAGATGGATTACCCCCCCTGTTCCAACATTTCCTTTATTTCCTCCCTCAGAATCTGTCTGACTCACTCAGGCACCCTGTAAGGGGCCTGTTTGATAGGCCTTTGGGGTCCTGTATCCACATGGTGCTGCACCAGGTGGGTGCATCCAGGTTTCCCAGTGAACATGCCCCCATACTCCCGTAACACTGCTCAGATTTATTGAATCTGGGTAGGGGATAGCTGCTAGGACATTGTTAATCCTTCCACTGAGGTGTCAGTCTGAGTCTCACTGAAGTGATCAGTCACCAGATTCCCCCCTCAGACTCCTTCTGCCATCCACTGCAAATATTCAGTACCAGGGCCTCCCTATCATTGTAAGGTTTCTTCATGTTAACATGGTACAATCTGCCTCCTGCCTAGCAGGTTTACCATGTAGTTAACATAACTAACCTTCCTTACCACTTCAAAGGGCCCCTCCCAACCTTCCTGCAGCTTATTGTGTCTGACAGGAGTGAACACATCACCTGCTGTCCCACATCATACTCTTGGACTTGAGTATTCCTGTCATACCATACCTTTTTCTGCTGTTGGGCTCCTGCCAAGTTCTCCTGGGATAAGCCCATGAGTTCCCTGAGCCTTGTCCTGAGGTTTAGGACATATTGTCAGATTCACACTCACCCACCCACTCATCACAAATCAGATCTAAAGGCTGCCTCACCCTATGCCCAAACAGCAACTCAAAGGGTGAAAAACCTGTGGATTCCTGTGGTGCTTCTCTGTATGTAAACAGCAGATGGAGCAAATATTTGTCCCAGTCTCTCTTAAACTGGTCTGCAAATGCCTGTAGCATGGTCTTTAGTATACAGTTTAATGTCTCCACAAGATCATTAGTCTGGGAATGGTAGGGGGTGGTCTTTAGGTGCTTCACTCAGCAGCGCTTCCAAAGATAAGCCAGCAGGTCTGACATGAAATTAGCGCTTTTCCCACCTTCTCTGCCCCAATGGAAGACACAACCTCTGCCTTAGGGTGTCTAGTAGCATATACTGCCACCAGGATATACTTCTTTCCTGTGGAACTTACTGTGCACATTGGCCCCACAATATCTATTGCTACCCTCTGAAATTGCTACTCAGTCACAGGCAGAGGCATCAAAGGAACTTTGACCTTGTCTCCTGCCTTACCTACATTTTGGCAGTGCTCACAGGTCTTGCAGTACCCTGTTACATCCCTTGCAATCTCTGGCCAATAAAAGTACTACATAATACATCTCTTGGCACACTTTATGCTCTTATGACCTGCAAAGGAAATGTCATGGGCTATGGCTAGAAGTGCCAGATGGCAGGCTCTAGGCACTACCAACTGATGATTACCTCACCTTCTAGCCCTCCCTCAGGTTTCCACTCACTATATAGTAACCCTTTGTTCCAGTATACAGCCTCCCCTTATCACTGAGGATCAGGTGCCTCCCTAGCTACCTCCCTCAATCCTCTTAGTGTAGGGTTCAAAAGCTGAGCCTGTCTCAACTCCATCTTTGTGACCCTTCCCAGCTCTCTTTCCACAAGAAGTCTGGTATCCTCTGACACTGGTGCCTCACTGTTAGCCTGGGTAATACCACTCACCTCTGTGCTTGCAGTCACTCTGTCCAGGGAAACATCAGTACCTACTAGCAGCTGTGGCTCACCTTCAGACTCACTGTTACCGGGTAGCTCCCTTGCTGAAATAGCCTCCTCACCAGCCCTGGCTTCAGGTGTGGGGTCTGTCTAGGTCTTCCCCAAGCTACCAGACCCACATGCCTGTCTCCAAACCTGACTGCATGTAACAGCATGCACACAAGGTACTGCATTATCAAAATCAGTCCCTAGCAAAACATCTGCTGGGATATCCTCAAACACACCTACTTGCTTGCTTCCATTTTCACACTCCCAGTCATTTCAAATGCCCTTGCCAAAGGCATTTGGAATGGGGGTCCATCTTAAAGCTCTGACTGGAGTGGACTGCCCAAGCAAGTACTACTCCTCTTGAACCAATGCGGGCTTTACAATGATCATGTCAGAGGCTGTGTCTCTCTTAGCAGTGGCCTGTTTTCTATCCACTAAGATCAGATATAAACTCTGGTGATAGGTTGGGCACCCCTGTTGTCTCAAGACAACTTGTCACTGGCATACTGTTATTCCCATTTGCTTGCTCCCCTAACTTTTGTTCCCCACCTTGCTTCCTTGGACATGTATATGATACATGGGCCCATTTGTTACATTTAAAATGTTTAACCCTTGATCCTGTCTGTGTAGCTGAACTACTGTCTACCCCTGTTACTGGTGGACTCTGTTGGGGTGGTTCAGGCTGCCCACCATGGGTTCCCTTATATCCATGTGCAGCACTGGGCATCCCCTTCCTGTGCAGTGATGCTCTGCTTGTTAAGTAGGGATCCCCTTTTTCCCCAGCTCATCTGCAGAGTTACACCCACTCTTGGTCTGCCATCCAGATTCTGTGGTCCTCAGGCAAGGTGCTAAGAGCCTGTTTCCTCACCAAAAGGTCTGCCAGCTCTTCAGAAGTGGTGACCTGACACCCACCTATGGAAATAAGGGCTTAACCCAGCAATATAATCACACACACTTTCATCTGCCTTGCGTCTATGCTCACAAAACGTTTTTCCTGTAAGCTTCAGGTGTTAAAACATTCTAGTTATCATTGCTTTACTCTATCATAATTTAAACAATCAATATCAGATAATTTAGAAACAGCAGTTACAATTTTACCATGGAATAAGGGGGTCAGGAACTGTACCCAAAGCCCTACTGTTTACATACTCTTTCAAATATATGACTAAAACTATCAAAATGATCACGCTGTGTAAACCATGTAAGAAATTAACTGGCCATTATTGCTTCTGGAATTCAGTTATTCCCTTCCCCATTACCTCCATGACCCTGGTGAAGAGTCAGTCTGTTCCTCTCATGTTGACGCTGCTTCACGTTTTCTTTGGCCCCCAAACACTGCAGTCTCTGCTGATTTTAATTCCAAACATTTGGCCTCCAGTTCAAGTCTCTTTAACTCCAGATAGGTTTTTAAGTCCTCTGATGAAAAGATGAACTGTCCTGTTTCTGAGGGCTGCAAATTCTCATCACCAGACTAGTTATCCTCCTAGTTGCTGGTCTAAGTTGTGACTAAAGCTGAAATAATTTCCTCTTTAGTCAGGTTGGCATGCACCAGTCCTTTGGCTTCACGCACCTTGGCCAACTGGTTCTTTGTCAGCTTGCCATAATCCTCTGCTGACATCTTTATCTGCTTTCCCTGACTAGAGTAAACTAACAAAAATGAATAAAACTGTTGTGATAATGAAACTCTGAATGTTTACCTTGTGGCTGCTAAGAAAGCACACCTGCAGTGACAACTGCCTACAGGTTCATCATCATCATCATCTTCTTCTTTTGGCTGTTCCTGTTAGGGGTCGCCACAGCGGATCTTCTGTTTCCATTTCTTCCTGTCCTCTGCATCATGCTCTTTCACACCAACCGCTTGCATGTCCTCTCTCACCACATCCATAAACCTTATCTTAGGCCTTCCTCTTTTCCTCTTACCTGGCAGCTCCATCCTTAGTATCTTTTTCCCAATATACCCATCATCCCTCCTCAGCACATGTCCAAACCAATGCAATCTTGCCTCTCTTGCTTTGTCTCCAAACTAAAAAACCTGAGCTGACCCTCTAATATACTGATTCCTAATCCTGTCCATCCTAGTCACACCCAGTGCAAATCTTAACATCTTTAACTCTGCCACATCCAGCTCTGACTCCTGCCTTTTCGTCAATGCCACCGTCTCCAACCCATATAACATAGCTGGTCTCACTATCCTCTTGGAGACCTTCCCTTTCACTCTTACTGGTACCCATCTGTCACAAATTACTCCTGACACTCTTCTCCACCCATTCCACCCTGCCTGTACTCTCTTCTTCACCTCTCTTACACACTCACCATTACTCTGAACTGTTGATCCCAAGTACTTAAACTCATCCACCTTTACCAACTCTACTCCCTGCATCCTCACCATTCCTCTACCCTCCCTCACATTTACACACATATATTTTGTTTTAGCCCTGCTGACCTTCATTCCTCTCCTCTCTAAAGCATATCTCCACCTCTCCAGGGTCTCCTCAACCTGGTCCCTACTCTCACGACATATCACAATGTCATCTGCAAACATCATAGTCCATGGGGCCTCCTGTCTAATCTCATCTGTCAACCTGTCCATCACTACTGCAAAGAAGAAAGGGCTCAGAGCTGATCCTTGATGTAATCCCACCTCCACCTTAAACGTATCTGTCACTCCCACCGCAGTCCTCACCAATGTCCCACCACCCTCGTACATATCCTATTCCACTCTTACATAGTTCTTTGCCACTCCTGACTTCCTCATACAATACCACAACTCCTCTCTAGGCACCCTGTCATATGCTTTCTCTAAGTCCACAAAGACACAATGCAACTCCTTCTGACCTTCTCTGTATTTCTCCAACAACACTCTCAGAGCAAATATTGCATATGTAGTGCTCTTTCCTGGCATGAAACAAAACTGCTGATCACTAATCATCACCTCCCTTCTTAACCTAGCTTTCACTACTCTTTCCCATAACTTCAAGCTGTGACTGATCAATTTTATCCCTCTGTAGTTACTGCATCTCTGCACATCACCCTTATTCTTAAAGATAGGTACCAAAACACTTTTTCTGCACTCCTCAGGCATCCTCTGACTTTCCAAAATTTCATTAAACAATCTGGTTAAAAATTCCACTGCCATTTCACCTAAGCACCTCCATGCTTCCACTGGTATGTCATCTGGGCCAACAGCCTTTCCATTCTTCATTCTCTTCATAGCTGACCTTACTTCCTCCTTGATGATTTGTTTCACTTCTTGATTCACTATCCGACAACTGCCTACAGGTTACAGAGGTTCAGTTAATATCCACATGGCTACCACCAATATGTGACATCCCTTCTCTGGGCCAGCAATCAAGGAGCCTGAATCCTCACCACTAACACTGGAGAGGGACATTCACTTGGAACAAAAATAGTCACACACAGGATTTCCAGATGCAGCTCTCTGCACCAAGCACAATTTCCCTTAAGAACACACAGGGAATGCACTCAGTCTGGAATCTGGGTTTCTCTTTTTTTTCCAGGTCCACATTAAGACTCCCCACTGGCACATCTGTAGAGATGAGTCCTCAACCATGTGTCCAGTCCAAGCCCACCACCACTCTCTCTGTTAAACCAGTGCTGTATGTCCCTGCTCCAAGATTTCATTTACACACACACACACACACACACACACACACACACACACACACCTGGGAAAGGCTGGCACAGATTTTTATTTATTTATTTTTTATTTTAACATTTGTTGACCGGGAATGACCGACTAGGTTCCACAGATCCTGTTTTCAGCGGAGACCCGGGGAGAAATGCTCCAGAAGCATGTCTTTAGAATGTGGGAGGAAACCGGAGTGCCCGGAGGAAAGCTATGCACCCTTCTCCATAGACTATACGGTAGTTACACTGTCAGCACACACTCCAAAACCAGCTACTCTAATGCTCTTACAAGGCTAACCAATCATACTGAGTGACATTAATATTAATACAAATGATAGTGCTTATACCTCCCAACTGTCCAGATTTTTACAGAATGTCCAGATTTGTGCCTCATGTTTTTGGTGTGTTCCTCATAAAATGTGTGATTTTCTGCATTTCAGAATTTATATCCTTCAGATAAATGCATTCTTAAATCCTGTTATTCTAGCAAATTCTCAAATTTATAAGAGCAATATTTAGAATCTGTCCCTACATTTAGGCCTCCCATTCTGTTAGGCTTTTTCCAGACTTTTTGCAGAAAGAGGTTGAGATGTATGATAGTGTTTGAGCAATGCAGTAAAACTTTCAGGAGTAGCCACAGAGTCATCAAATAGATATAAGTACTCTCAATGTTTAAAATATTCTCTAAAGGACCAGCCACAATGAAATGTTTAAATATATTTAATAATAAATAATAAAAGAACTTGAAAATACTGAATATCTATTCACAATAAACACCAGACTTTCAGCACAGGAAATATTAACATAAAACAGATTAATTGATTCACACAGATACAGAAAAACAGTACTTACATACTTTTCTGACTGATCTAAAGAATTACTATTCTCTGGTCACTTACTAGAGCAAGGCAAGATGAACTAGGTGAGGGATCCTTCTTTGTCAAGTTTCAAAAATAGAATACACTGAGACTTCAGTCTCCTCTACTATTAAAACATCACGTTTGCCCTGGATTACAGAATGACATCACATACATCTCATCTGACTTCTGGTTCCCACACTACCCCCTTTCCTAGCAACTGACCCAAAATCCTATACATATGTGTCAATAATACACACATAGAGCTTTGCTAAAATCTGTTGTAGCTTCTGGAAATCATAAAACAATTTCAAATTGTTACCCTTCCATAGTAGTAATTAGTTCACTGCTAATGACAATACATAAGGCTTTCTAGTACTTGTTTTCCCAGACATGTTGTCTCTGGTTGCAGTCAGAACTGTACGATACAATCTTTATGGCCTAAATTAAGTAATTTAATTTCACACTATTTTTCAAAGTTAGCTGGAGTGAAGTTAACCTCTTCTCTTCCAGTATCCTCTGTTAACATATATACATTTTCTCAGTTACAGCAGTACAATTTGATATAAATGTATATTTCATTTCTGTCCAACAGGACACACTGTTTAACATGATTAACACAAGCAACTTTACATATACATTTTTCAGCACAAGCACCTGTACAAATCAGTTTCATATATATATATATATATATATATATATATATATATATATATATATATATATATGACATATAATTCTTTACAAAAGTCCAGCTAGCCGTGCTAGCATGTGTTAGACATCCACTGCCCTACTTCTCCTGCCAGACCTGGCAATATCTCACATCATCACAAAGTATCTGCAGTGTTTGTATGAAATTGTTGATAACACTGGGAAAGTTACAGATGAGAGAAACATATGGAAAAGAGACCAAATGTGAAGCACCACATATTATTTTTGTGTTTGGTCATAGAGGGACATTAAGATATGATGGCTGGCCTAAATCATATCTTTTTTGTGGGGGACTTTTCTCATTTAATTGATTGTGAGAAGATTCAATGTAAACAGTATGGGGAGAAAGGGCATACAATAAGAAGGCATGTGGTTAAATGCTGGTTGGGTAAAAAAGTGACTTTTGGGTAAACTTTCAAGAGCAAACAGTAAATAATGATAAAGAAGAGGGAAATGAATAAAATATACATGAGGAAGATCAATAACAAGTTGAGGGAGAGGGTGAATTAGGTGAAGAAGAAACTGTAGAAGAAGAAAAAAAATATGTAGGGACATGGAAGAAAGAGACTCTACATGCAGGAAGAGAAGTTAGGAGAAGGGATTGACCTTAATAATGTTTTGAAGTTCTAGTTAGTGAAATATCAAACTCTGAGGATCAAAGACTATTTGTACATACACCCAGAAACAATATTCAATAGGGAAAAGTAAAAATAAGAAAATCATTTAAAAGTTTTTTCCCTAAACTTAAAAAGAAGGAAAAGTAACAATTTTAGAGCACTTTCAATAAATGTGAAGAGTATAATGAATATTGCAAAAAGTATGGGAATACTGGAATGGTGTGCTAAATGTGATGTAGATGTTGTTATACAAAGGGATTACAATTTCTGACAGGTGAAGAAAGACTGCAAACAAAACAATTGTAGGGCAGAAATATGGTAATGGAGCTTAGGAAGTGAAAGTTGTTCTTGAGGGGCTGTGCTGTCTAAAAACAGTGAAAATATTAGATGTAAAATTAAGGATGGGAAGGTTAGCTGTAATGGATGTGAGGTGGAGGGAATATGTATATAGAATTATATTGCATTCCATGCATATAAACTAGCAAGGAAAGAGAGAATCTGTTTTATCAAATAGACTGTGGTAGTTAACATGAAAATTATAATTACAGGGCACATTAATTTTGATTTAAGGGAAGACGTAAAAAGAAAGGGCGAGATGTAAAAATACAGGAAGTGATAAAATATTGTAAGTTAGCTGTGTGGAACAAAAGTCAATGGACTTATAGAAGAGGGACACGAATCTGAAAGTATTTTGTATTATTGGAAGGGTGGAGGAGAGGACATGGTGATACAACTGTGACAGGTTTTTCAGACCATTATGCAATATGGATGGAGGTGATAGAAGAAAGAGAGTATATTAAAATAGGAAGAGAAATGAAAAGAATAGATAAAGAATTATGGGAGAACGTAGAGAGTAGGAAGTATTGCATTTATGGAAGGATCATATACCCATAAAAGACTTCTATAAAAACTGGTCTGAATGGTGAATTGAATTTATAAAAGAAGTATAGCAAGTGTTTTTTCCACTGTCGGGATGATGTAAAAAAGGAAGAGAAAGTGAAGTATGGTAAATTTTATAGAAATGTATTAGAAAATCTAGAGAATAATACAAGAGAATATCATTATATAGAAAAAGAAACATATACAAGACATAATGAAAAAATAAGGCATTACTATTGAGGCAGAAATATTATTTGCAAGGTAGAAGGGAGGAGTTATCTACATATTTAGGTAAAATAGTAAAGGATAATGTTAGTATAATGAGAGAAATGAAAAAAACGTAAAAGGAGAGAGTAAAAGAACATTAGACCAAATTTGTTGAAAACACGTATCAGAATACAAGGATGGAAAATAAGAGAGCCTGAAAAGTAAAGAAATTTCCAAAATGAGTTAAGGAAGAATTTGTAAAAGAAATTACTGTTAGTGAATTAGATGAAGCACTTAAGTAAAAGTTGAGTCAGTATCAGGCCCAACTGGTACATGGTATGGAATGTACAATAAATTACTGGACTGTCAAAGAAGATATTTTGTAAATGCAATGAATGAATGGTTGAAGTAAGGTTTTGTTTATGAAGAGTTATTTAGTGGGATATTAAAATTGTATGGAAGCAAGATGAGAAGAATGAAATAAAAAATAAAAAAGGAGACCCATCACAGTAAATAACATAGACTAAAAACTTTTTAATGGCAATAATTCTGAGAATGGAAGAAAATAGGAGAGATATTATGTACAACTGATATATAGTATAAAGGTGAAGGGATGTCAAGAATTTTTACTGGCTGTGACAACCCTCCACTGGACCAGTCACCTGAGGGGGAGATGTTCAGTGGGAAGATAGCAGGTATACACACAGTATTTCCTGATGCAGCTCTCTGCATCAAGTGCAATTGCCTTTAAGAGCACACAGAGACCACAGTCAGTCTGGGGTTGATTTCTCCCTGTTTCTCCAGGTCCCCAATAATACTCCCCACTATGCTTCATTATATTCCTAACTGTATCTAAGAGAGTTACTATACTCTAGAGCACCCAAAAGACGATACAGAAAGCTTTCTAGTGCATACATTGTGTCTCTGGCTGCACTGAAGAATCTTTATGGCCTAACCTGTAAAGTGAATTAATTTCAGATATTTTTCTAAAGTTTGTTGGACTAAGGTTAATCATCCAGTTTCCTCTGTCAGAATGTATACACTTAAACAGTTGCAATAGTGCATGTACATTTCTTTTCTCTCCAGCAGGGAGCACTGTTGATGCATTTCAAGCAAGCACTTTACACATTCCTTTTCATTACAAACAGAGCAGTTTGACATACACATGAATTGCAGGTCTAATATTTTTGTAACACAAGCATCTTATATAACTTAGTCTGATATTCACAAATGACACATAATTTTATTTTATTTATTTATTTTACATTTATTTATTTTACATTTTACATTTGTTGACCGGGCTAGTCTTACTGGATATATGTCCATTTTCAGTAGAGGCCCGGGGAGAAAAGCTCCAAGCATGAACAATAACAAAGTTAACAATATATAACAAAGACATGTATAATAGCAGTACAGAGGTAGCATTGGTTAAAAGAAAAAATATAGTATTAAAAATATCGACTATAGACATTATGCTAAAAGTTAAACTAAATAAAAAAACAAGTATACTAAACACAAGTTGGGTATGAGCAAACAGAGTACAGTCCTTATATTGTATCCTATTACTATAAGAAAAAAAGAGAAGTAACTAGATTTGGAGGCGTAGATTAGGGGAGAGGGGAAGGGGTATGAGCAGGAGGGGAAAAATATTTCAGTCTGGGTTAGCACAAGGACAAAGCCACTGAGTTTTAAGATATTCTTTAATATGTTTTTTGAATAGAGAAGTAGAAGCTAGGGTAGATAGTTCAGGAGGGAGCTGATTCCAATTTTTACCTGTAGTGTTTGAGAAAAGTGAGTGACCAGCTTTGTTGTTAGATTTAATCGAGGAGACCAGGAGTTTATTTGCAGAACGTAGTGTAGCTAGATTTTTATATGGTGAAATCAGATTAGTGAGGATAGGGGTGTTATTGGGGTGGTATAGGATCTTTTGAGTGATAAGTAGCTGTTGACAGAGTACATGGTTCTGCAATTCTAGCCATCGTAGTTGTTTGAGGTTAAGGCAGTGGTGAGTTTTAAATGGACAGCATGTGATGAATCTAGCTATGCTATTATAACAGGTAGAAAGTTTGGAGATGTTGTTTTTAGATAGGTTAGTATATATAGCAGAGCATAGAAAAGGGTAGAAATGAGGGGGGTCTGGGCAATAGTTTGCCTGGCTGAGGGGGTAAGGAAGGGTTTAATTCTATAGAGAGTATCAAGTTTTTTGTTAACAGACTTTATGGTGGAGTTAATATGGTCATCATAGTTAAGACGATTATCAATTGTAACACCTAGTAGGCGGGTGGTAGTATCTGGGATTATGTTAGTAGCATTGTTAGAGGTTATAGAGAAGAATGGAGTGGGTGATTTATGAGTTGGAGTAAAAAGCAGTAGTTTTTTTTTGGGGATTAAGGAGGAGGCAATGTTGCATAAACAAGTTTTCTACATTTTGGAAAACAGTTTGGGTGAAGAACTGGAGGGAGGCTATGTTCTTAACAGTACAGATTAAGGTTGAGTCATCTGCATATTGAATGCAGATGGCTTGAGGTATGTTCATGTGGAGGTCGTTAATAAATAAGGAAAAAAGAAGGGGACCTAAGATAGAGCCTTGTGGGACTCCAATATTTACTGGAAGTAATGAAGACAGATTGTTATCCCAAAGTACTGCTTGCTGTCTGTTTTGAAGATAACACCTAAACCATTGTAATGCCTGTGGATCAAGAGAATGGTACTTTAGTTTGTCTAGAAGTAAGTTATGGTTAACCATATCAAAGGCTTTTGACAGGTCTATAAATAGTGCAGAGGAAAAGGAGTTATTGTTACGATTTTTATTTATAGAGTCAGTGAAGTATAGAAGGGCAGTTGTTGTGCTGTGGAATGGTCTAAAGCCATGTTGGCAGTTGGCTAGTAGACTATTTTGTAGTAGGTGGTTGAGTAGTTGTTTGTGAATACATTTTTCCATTATCTTAGCTAATGGGGAGAGTAAGGCAATAGGTCGATAGTTAGAAAGCTCAATAGAAGATCCACCTTTATGTAGAGGGATGATGTGGGATACTTTCCATATGGTAGGGATTTTGTCTTCAGAGATAGTTTTGTTAATAAGGATAGATATGGGGTAGTCTATAGCTTTTGCGGCAATTTGTAGGTATTCAGATGGGAGACGGTCGGCAGATGGGGTGCAAGGTTTCAGTTTTTTAAGTAGCTTATAGATAAGAGATGTAGGAACAGGGTGTATATGAAAAGTAGGAGATGAAGTCTTGGAGGTATTTGGTGGGGAAGCAGTAGTTGGAGGTAAAGAATTGGCTATGGATTGAATGGCTTCTGTAAAGTAGTTATTAAAGGCATCAGGGATCAGGTTGGAATTATTATGGTTGAAACCTAATGTGGCAGGATTAGTAGAGTGTCCTGGCTGAAGAAGTTTGTTTATCCCTGACCAAAATTTTTGTGGAGTTGGTTGAGTGGTTTGTTGGAGGTGAAGGTAGAAGTCTTTTTTGTCTCTAAGAGTGTCCTTCTTGGTGGCATTTCTTAATTGTTTAAAGAGGAGGTGATCAGATGGGCATTTGGTAGCTTTCCATTTAGCCCATATTTTGTTTCTAAGGAGCATTTTTTGCTTAGTTTGTTTAGTTAGCCATGGGGCAGATTTGGTTCTTATTCTAGTGGAGCGGTAAGGTGCGTGGTGGTCTAGTATTTGAAGAAAGTTAGTGTTGAAGTAGGTCACAGCCTCATCAAGTTCAAGATGGGTAAGCGGTGACCAGTCACATGCTTGCAATTCGTTCAGGAAACTATCTGGATTAAAGAATTTTTTTGAGCGGGAAGTTTTGAGATTATGAGTAGTTGGGATATGAAGTTTTTGTCTAATAATGTAAGTAAGCATATGGTCACTGATATTGTCGGGAAGGGTTCCTGGAGTATAATTGCTAGGGTGGTTATTAATAAGGATCCAGTCAAAAGTAGATTCTTTCCTGTTAGGTTTGTGGATTCTAGTAGGACTGGTTATTAATTGAGAGAATCCACAGAGATTTAAGTGGTTAGTAGGGTTCTGTGAACTGCAGGTGAACCAGTCTATGTTGAAGTCACCCAGTATCATCAAAAGTAGATTCTTTCCTGTTAGGTTTGTGGATTCTAGTATGAGTGGTTATCAATTGAGATAATTCACAGATATTTAAGTGGTTAGTAGGGTTCTGGGAACTGCAGGTGAACCAGTCTATGTTGAAGTCACCCAGTACAATGGTCTCCTGGGGTAGTTGGGTAGAGAGGTAATTAACTGAGTTTTCAAGAGTATTACTATTGTTACCAGGGGGAAGATACATACAAATTAGGTAGATAGATTTGGAGTTGTTTATTTGGAGTTTAGTAGACAACATTTCAGATTTGGTGTCTAATGATGGAAGCTCATTAAAGAGGGAAACTTGGAGATTAGATTTATAGATAATGGCTATACCTCCACCTTTTTTGGTTTTGCAGTCACATCTAAGGATATTATAACCTGGAGGGGTAATTTCCTGGTCTAGAGTAGCAGGTTTTAGCCAGGTTTCTGTAAGACATAGAATATCAAATGAGTGCAAATCCAGGAGTGCATGCAGGTGGGAAATTTTATTGTTAATACTTCTAATATTAAGGTGAGCTATCAGGAGGGAGTTAGGTGCTTTAGCTAATGTAGAACGCTTAGGTACAGTTACATTATCAAGGCTATTCCTATTATCATTGTTGGGGCCAGGGTTTGGATGAATATCTCAGTTTAAGAGGAGGTGACGTCGGGGATAGTGTGGGAACTTAAAGATTTTGTGGGAATTATTAAAATTTCTTTTGATAGTGAAGTACGTCACATGGGTTGCTCTGTGATATTTTGGTAGTATATAGTTAGAGGTAGAGGTTATGTTACTGTGGTTAAGGGTGTAGATGAAAGAAGATGGTAAAGTTTGTTGGAAATGATGGTTTTGTTCAAGTAGAAAAAGATTTTCAAAGAAGGTGAGAGAATAAGGTATGATCAGAGAGGCTATTGTGGTAGTTAAGAGTAACATGTATGTGAAAATAGTTGTGTGTGTTGGGGCCATGGTAGTGAGTAGATATCAGATGAGAATAGCTTGTGTGAGTAGGTGAGGTAGAAAAATAGATGAGGATGTTTCAAGAAATTGAGGAGGGTTTAAACCATACAAGAAAGAAATTAATGGAGGTTGAATAGGAGGTAGAATGGGAGGTAGTTAGTGCAGAGGATGGTTAGGATAGGTAAGATAGGAGTAGTTCAAACGAGTGGTAATTAGAACTAATTAGGTAAGAAAGAGATAGGGGAGTGGCCTAGTGATGAGGAGCTTTGTGATTGGTTGAGAAAAATAAGGGTAGTGTTTAGTGAAGTATAAGTCTAGGACCACTGGGGGTGGGTGGGAATTGGGGGTAGGGTAAGGGAGCGGGGTGAGCCCACAGGGCGAACGAAGTGGGGCAGACCTAAGTAAGGTGAAAGCAGTGAGAAGAAACAATCAGTAAAGTGGAAGGTAAGAACAGGAGACAGTAAGTAAAAAGGCAGATGTTGTGAGTCTAAGGAAGGGGAAGCAAAAGAGAGGAGAAACCTGGGAGAGTAAGGGTTAACCTAGGAGTAGTAGAGGTGGAGAGGAGGGCTAGGTAAAGGGTTTATAAGGACTATGGAAGGAGATAGGTACAAGGTTTAAAAGGACTATGGAAGAAGATGGTAAAGGAGAAGAGTGCAACAAGCGTGAAAGGTTTAAAGTAAGAGGTAGGAAGAGAAATAAAGTGAGATTAGAGGTGGGTAAAGACTGCCATCTAGTGGCCAAAGTCTGTAAGTGCCTTGTAAAGAGATTGCAGCAGTTGGATATAAATAAAAAGAAAAGTAATGGAGAAGGGAGAGGTTAGAGGGGTATTACAATACAGGTAGGGGGCTGCAGTATCTTAGATACAGACAGTGGAGTACAACAGTAGTAAAACAGGGGGGTATGGCTGCTGGCAGATATGGCAGTTTAACTAGTACACCTAGGAGGTGTAGTGGCCTAGTATATATATAAAGTAGTTAAAAGAAAAAAAAAATACTTTGTGACATACAATATTAGTTGCTGTGGCTTTTAGTCCAAGGGTGTTTAGATTACCCAGGTGAGGAAATACCCAGGCAGGTTTAGGTAGGTGGATATAGCTGGTCTTTGGAGTCCAATGGGGCACAACCAGAAGTGGAAAAGGTGAGTATAAAAGCTTTGAACAGCTGGAGAGAAATAAAATAAAGTGAGAAGAAGGCTAAAATTAACACTAGGCAAAGCAAGAGAGATGTTTCTTCAGCAGTACAGATTTAACAGAACTTGGTCAAAAATAAATCATAAGCACCAGGAGTAGACAACATCAATTAATAGGTCAAAAGCTCTTGTTCAAATAATAAACATCAGCAACAGGATTAAAAAACAGCAATGCATAGGTCAAAAGCACAGAGCAATCACCTAATTGCAAAATAACTTGACTATCTGTAACACAGCAGCTATACCTGGCTATTAAATTAGGATAAAAACAATGAATAGTATTAAATATAAGCTAGAAACAGAGCCTTTTAACTAAAAGTGGATCCATTACAGTTTGAACATGGTAGCCAGAAGTAAGTGATAATTATTTACAAAATTCCAGCTAGCTGTGCTGGCAGTGCCTCCTTTTGTCACTCTGGCTGTGAGAGAAATTGTAGATGATTTTATAAGTCAAAGGGAGGATGTGAAACTTGTGGTAGGTGGTATTAGTAAGGCAATTTATGCCTTAGGACATGATGCTTTGTGGGAAGCTATGAAGTACATAAGAAATAATAAAATTTGGAGAGTGTGTATATTAACATAGAATAATAGAGTGAGAGTGTTATTGAATGGCTGACTGAGGGAAGAAATATGCATGAAGTGTGATATAAGACAAGAAATTCCCATGAGTAGAATATTGTTTGCATTCATTATGAATGCAATAGTGAGTGAAGTAGCTTATGAAATGAAAGATGCTAGATATCTGATGCAAATTGCAAAAGGAGATTATAATACCAGCCGTTTTGACATATGGAGATGTTATAGTTGCTAGGAACAAAATATGGATGAGGGAAGTGTTTGTCTGAGTGGGTGTTTAAAGAAAATGGGAATGACCTCAAGTAAAGATAAAATTAAGGGTTTGGGTGGTGTAATGAAAATTAAGGGTGTGTATATTTCAGTGAATGACGTGTCTTTACTAGAAATAAAATTTGGGAAAATGATGTAGTTATGATGCAATGGGAAGGGTAGATAAAAGATATGAAAGAAAGTTGGTCTTCTGTGAAGGAATTATAGATTAGTATTCAGGAAAAAGGGTTATCTGGTGAATTCAGTATTAATAGGAAAATAGCATATATGTCCAATGTTAATAGAATCTCTGTAATATATTAACAGGAAATTGTGCAACTGATGTTTTCATTCATATAGGGTTCAAAGGATCATAGGATCAAAGGAAGTTACTAGGTTATTGGTCCTGAGGCCCTTATAAGCCTAGCCAAGTGTTTAGCCCATGTTTAGACAAGACAGCATCCAAAGCCCTTGTCCAGGAGAGACACAGGTGGAATCCCAGGGGTGCATTTTCTGCTTCCCATCCAGTTATCCAAGGCTAAGGAATAATGAGGTACTCTGCTTAGTGTTCACACAAATCTGTCCCACCAACAAGTTCTATTGATATCACAGACCAGGTTGAGGTCATGCGTATAGGTTAGTCAAGTGGAGCTTGACTTGCGGATATGCAGCAATCCCATCAAGATGGGGTCTGAGATTGCTTTGTATGCCAGACAGAGGTCACCTCTGAGGAGTCTGTATGAAACTGAGTAGAGGGACAGGGCTTTTAGCCTATCTATGTAGGGTAGATGTTTGAGGCCCTGGATTCTCCTGGTGAGGAACCTCTGTGGTCTCTCCAGCTGCTGCATGTGCTTTGTGAGGTCCATGCTGAAGGGGACATTGTACTCAATAATTGGCCTTATAAGGGAGGGATACAGGGATGTTATGACCTCTTTGTCCCCCTGGATGAGATACCCTTACTTATGAGATGGGCCATGTAAAAAGCTTTCCATACAATGGAAGCAACGTGGTGGTTAAAAGTCAGGTTGCTATCAACCTGGGTGTCCAAAGCCTTCACTACTTATTGCATACTTAGGACATTGTTATTAATGTGATAATATGTGGGGACATCACTTTCCCCAAAGGGGATTATGATGCATTTTTTGGCATTCAGCTCAAGGCCAAGTTTCTGTCACCAGTCATTTTGTTTGGTTGAGATCCTCTTGGAGGACGTCCACATCATTTGGGAAATTGATGACCATGTCCAGCTTGCAGTCATCTGCAAACTTGGTTAGCCATAGCCCACTGGTTTTGGCCTGCATCTCAGAGAAGTATATCCCAAATAACAGAAGTCCCAGGACCAACCCCTGGGGTATGCCACTCATTACAGGTCTACTGCTTGAGGTGGCTTCCCCTATTTTGATTAGGTGGGTTCTGTCAGTGAGCCAGTTAGCTACGCATCTGGTAACATATGAATTGATGCCTAGTTGAGAGAGTTTATCTATTATGATCGAGTGGGGAATAGTGTTGCAGGCTTTGGCCAGATCAAGGTAGGCGGTGTGCACCATCTTCCCCTTGTCCATGGCTTTGGTGACTGTCTCAAAGAAGTCAACCAGATTTAACAGACATGACCTCCCCTTTACAAAGCCAAGCTGTGTGGGGTCGAGTGTTTGGAGGTTGCCAATGTGCATGTTAATGAGGTCCATGATAATCTGTTCTATGGCCTTTTGCAGATCTAGCTAGTTAAGCTGATAGTTCTATAATTTCCCAGATATGTGGATGCTCCACCATTGTGTAAAGGGATGACAGTGGCTGTCCTCCACTCGCCTGGGACAAAGCCAGTACTCAGGCTTTGGTTGAATAGGGTGCCTAATGGTGCTGCAAGTTCATGCTTGAGTTCATGTAAGATGCAGCCTGGGATATAATCGGGTCCCATGGAGGATGTATTTTTTTCCCTTTAAGAGGGCAGTGATGACCTGTTCCCTATAGATTAAGGGTGGGGGCTGGTACTGGGGATGTCTTGATTTACTGATGGGGGGACAGAGGGGTGAAGTTTTCACTGAATCTGTCAGCCAGTAGATTGGCTATATCTACAGCATTTGTGTATGTGGTGTCCTGACCACCAGTTCTGAACAGATCTGGGTGCTTCCTTTCAGACTGCAGACATATGTGAAGAAGGCTTTATGATTGTCTTTAGTAGATGTGGCCAATTTGGACTTGAAGTTAGCATTAGAGGATTTCACTAGTGCCCTTATTTGCTTGTTCCTGCTAAGGAGAGATTGCTTCCAATTGGGCACCTGCTCCTTTTTGGTCCTGGACAGCAAATTTGTCCTTTTGTTATATAGTTTGTTTATTGCAGATGTCCAGGTTTACTTTTCCTTGTGGAGGATGATTTTGTCCTGTCAGGTATTCCTGATTCTATGCATCTATATAAATGCTCATATAGTACTGTGGTGTAGATATGGACATCGGTGCCACTTCTTACAGAGGAGGGGGCGGGGCTGTGAAGCTGTTTATACTATCCCTTAGGAGGGTGTAATCAGCTTTGGAGAAGTTTTTTTGTTTGACCCTAGCTAGAGGGAGTCAGGGGAGATGGTGATTTCGAAAGTGACAGATTTATGGTTGGATCTTACCAGGGAAGATGATACTATAGGGGAGCTGCAGTGGTTACTCATGTTGGTGAATACCAAGTCCAAGATATTATCACCTCTTGTGGGGGTATCGACCAGCTGTTGCAAGGCATTTGCATTGATAAAGTTGTGGAATCTATGGGCATTTGTGTTCTGGCATAAGGAGTTTTTCCAACCTATGGTTGGATAATAAAAGTCACCCAGGATTAGGGTAAAGGGTTGAATCTTGATAGATTCAAAGAGGACCAGATAGGTGGAGTGGGCATCTTGAGTCAAATTTGGGGGCCTGTAGGTAGCTATGATTTGAATAGGGGTCTTGTCAACAGTTAACTGCACCTGGAGTGTCTCTTGTGCGTCATACTGTTTGACCAGCCTGGAGGTGTGTGTGCCTTTAATATATATTGAAACTCCACCTCCTTTGGCTTTGCTGCCCACAATTTGGGGTCTGAATGTATGATAAGATAAGTAACCACATATGGCTGGGGTGCTCTCTGCAGCTTTGAACCAGGTTTCTGTGACTCCACAAATGTCAGCATCTTCCAGGGTTAAGAATGCTTGCAATGAGTACAATTTCATGTTTAGATGCCTAGCTTTTAGCAGCATGACCTTTACAAAGAGAGAGAGAGTCACACAGTTTAGGTTCCAGTATGGAGAATGCATGTTGAGATGACTAGAGTGAGTTATTAGATCGGACCAGTACAAGGACAGAGTTGATCTGTGAGTAGAGCTAGTAGGGTGTGTTCTTCAAGGGTAGTCTGTGACTAAAGGGAGGAGTCCAGGTATTATAAACCATTTTGTGAGCGTGGGAAAGGACTATTAGATTTGCACATCCTTTAATAAGTAGCCCCATTCTTTGGCGAGTTCTGATACAGTGGTGGTCATTTTTAGAAGAAAGGAATATAAATAAGCATGTTCTATTTGTGAGATTTAGAGGGCTTTAAGGTTTTTGAGATGTAGGTGAGTTAATGGAAGGAAGTATTCTAACTGTGGCTGGAAGATGATTATGTCAATAGCCTTTATTATTTTTCAGGTAAGGTAATGTGAGATTTTGTGTCATACAAAGAGGTTGGTGTTGATTTTAGCCTTTGCTTGTTGATTTGCAAAGTCATGTTTATGCAGGGATTAAGAGTGACCCCTAGGTATTTTAAGGAAAAGCACAGTATATGTGGTACTTGTTGTATGATAGAGGGACTGGTAGTGGAAGTAATTAACTAAGCCTTTATGATTTGCCAACAAATATTATTTTGGTCTTATTATTGTTTATAGTAAATTGCTTGGCAGGAAGCCATGGGTGGTAGTTCTGAAGAATGTTTGGAGTCTATGTAGTATAATATTGTAGCTGGGTAAGAACTCAAAGAAAATAAATTCATCTGCATAAAGGGTTTGGCAGTTAGCACAGAGTATTAAAGTTCTGATTGCTAATAAGCTACTTCCTGTGCCAAATATACAGATTTTGAATTTTTCCACTTCTATTTGCCTAATGTGGGGCCTTTGATGAGTCACTTACTCCGATAGTGCTTGGAGGACAATTAGGAATTTGGAAAGCATGCCTAGTAACTACCTGTGAACTAATTTATGAGGAGGCTGAAAAGTATGGGGACAAGGATAGAGCATTAAGAAAGCCCAGCAGTGATTGGTTCTGAAAGAAGGAAACATAGTGCTGTTTTATTTTAATTTGAAGGTTCGTTGTAGCAGTAATTTGTGATCCAGTCTGGAGTAAATGCACCAGAGCTAGAGTATGTGAGTGGGTTGAAAAGGCTATATATAGCTCAATGAATACGGTTCCCATGAGATGGTCTTTGTTATTGCAGTTGAGTATAGTATGCGTTAACATCTGTAAGGCAGTTTGGGTGTTTCTGTGTTTTGTGCAGCCATGTTGGTCAAGGGATAGAATGTTGCACAGGTAAAGAGAGGATAGGAGGTGAGCTGGTTGCATGCTACTTTCTCAAGTAGTTGGCATAAGTTTGATAGGTGAGTGATGGGTCAGAAATCAGTGGCCGTGAATGGTTTAGCACAGTTGATACTAGGGAAAAGTAATGCATTCTTCCAAATGTCAGGAAAGATTTGTTGTATTAGTGAGAAGATGAGTATCTGGTGCATGACTTTGAACAAAACATAAGCATGTTTATAAAGAACAAGGAGAAGAGACTGTCTAATCCAGGTGAAGCATGATCAGATAGAGATTGTAATGCCAGCACTAATTCCTTCAGGGAAATTTTCTTTACGTAGAAATGTGGAAGGCTGGGTTCAAGGTGTGAGGGTTAGGGGAATCGTGTTGCACTTAGTTTAGAAAAATAATGACGATCTCAGGTACAAAGTCAAAGGGACTTGTGGAGTTCAATAAAATCAAAAATTTGATAAGAACAGTAAGATAATGTACTTCTTCCCAGGAAAGACTGGGTTTGAGAATCTGGAAGTTTGTTATGAAAATAAGTAGTTTTATTTCACCTGATTGTTTTTATTTATTTACATTTGTTTACTGGGGAGGTCCGACTGGGTTTTTGGCCCATTTTCAGCAGACGCCCAGGGAGAAAATATCCACAAATATTGTTAACAAAGCAATTATTTAAAACAGTTTAACAAAAACACAAAATACAATTTTGGCATAAAATTATTAGACAATTATGACAGTGAAAAACATTTCATGTTCTTGTGTACAGATAAGTACATGCAGGTGTCAACAGATAACTAGGAAGTATATACTGAGTTATGATGGTTGGAACAGAGGAACTATTTGTGAGAAAAGATTTGAAGAGAATGGCGGTGGTATAAGGGAGTTAGTATGGTATTATAAAGTAGAACTGTTTGTGAGTTAATAGCTGGCAGAACTATAGTTGTAGAGGAGAAGTTGAAGGTAACTAGGAGAAAAGAGGGTTGGCCTGATTACATAAAGTTATATAGATGTTATGGCTTGTGGATGACTGAACTTACATCCATGTTTTCTAGAAAAACACAAAAAAAAAACAAGAAAAAAACACTGCCAGGAACCAAACAAACATTATTCTCTCTAGCACCTTGGCTAAAACAAAGTCTTCAAGTTACTCCTTGAAGGCTTTGTTTTAGCTGAGATGCTAGAGAGAATAAAGTTTGTTTTTATTTTTATTTGTTTCTGAGTGGTTCCTCCCAGTGTTTTTTTCCGTGTTTTCTAGGCCTTATCTCTTTGTATGAGCAGATGTATTTCAGGCGTCAATGATGGTAGGTGAGATGCTTTGTGTAGTCTAAAACTGGTATGGATGAAACTGGTTCTGTATCCTAAGTAGGGCATGATTCCACAAGTGGAGGACTTGTTACAAAAACTTGTGGAATTGCATGCTGAGAAAGACAAAAAGCTGGTGTAATTACCATAGCATCTAGTTGTGTTGATCAGCACAGTTGCCTACCTCAAAACAGTCCAGACTATGAAAAGTCTCACTAAGGATGTTGATATGGAGACTTAGAAGATGGCATCTGAGCTCAATTCCCCCACCAAGACCTGGAAATGAGGAGAATGGGCAAAAATCCTTTCATCCTAGCTGACAGTTCAAACACTGAACTGCACATGGACATTGAAGGAACTGATTTGAAAGTCTATGATAATCTTAAGAAAGAACATTTGATCATGGGTAGTAAAACCCATGAAATACAAGGTATAAAACAGATAAACCAGAAAGCATGCAATTGCATCACTTAAAACGTTTTAAAACCTTGGCTTGAAACTGATAGCAACAATAAGGTAAAATGCTATAAAATTTGACAGTAGACAGGTTTAAAAAAGTTTATCTAGTAATTTAAGAAAATAGTTTCTGCAAAGTTATCCCAAGAAACCTTATAAGCTTGTAACATTAGTAAACTGTTTATCAGATAATGGTATAATATTTAAATATGATTTATCAGTTTCTAAGGTTAAAACTGCAGTAAAAAATGTATCTTCTACTTTAAAAGCAAAAACATTAAGTAAAATGTTAATTTGCTTCAGATGTGGGGAAAGGTTGAATTGTTAAATGTTAGTAATAAAGAGAGTGTTACAAAAATAAAATGCAAAATGCATTCTTTAAATTAAGCTGTTCCTCTGGAGTAAAACTGCTTCTATGATTATGAAGTCAGCAATTGTGTAACAGAAGGCTTAGATTCAGAAGTACAACTTCCTTTGTCAAGTGTCCCTGATATACAAGGATAAGATTAATAACAAACAAAAAGTGGAGGCAAGTTGTAATTTGACTTATTGGAGATGGAAAAATACTGCTTACACAAGTAGAAATTCAAATAGTTCCTTGGAGAGGGTTACATTTTGAAGCTGTGACCCTTGTTTTAACTTACAATATAATAATAAGAAAAGTTTTCCCCATTTTACAGCACTATGGAAAAATGCAAGAGGATGGAGTATGTCTATACACAGTGTGGCAGTGCAGTACCCTAAATAAGAAAGAGTTAGAGCAGCAACTTGATACTCCCACTCAGTATAAGAATGAGTGGAGGGACAACAAAGCAGGAGGAGTCATATACAGATTTGGAATCAAGACCAGCAGAAGAGAGCTGTTATAGAAGTTGAAAACGGAAATACAATTTGGTAGTGGTTAGGCAGTAAAAATGATCCTGCCCATTTTCAAAAATATGCATCAATAAGAGAGCAACAAAACCCTAAATCTATGGGATATATCAGTAAAGGGAATGTGAACTGATAAGGAATTTTGAAGTAAAATGCAATACATGACAAATATTTGCACAGAGTCTTACAGGGAGTGTTAGCACTGAAAGAGGGAAAGAACGAGAGAGAGAGAGAGAGAGACAGAGAAGTTGGGCGCATGAGTGAATATCCTCAGGACAAAGAAATGGAAGAAAATACCAAAAGTGAGATTAACAGGAGAATGGAGAGTTCTGAGCCCACTTAAAGCAGAACATTCAAATAAAGGCAAAACTGTCAGCCACAGACATCTATAAGTCTAGAAAGATGTAAAGCTTGTGATCATTTTTGTTTTGAGATTCACTTTGCAAAGAGAGCACAACACAAAGAAAAAAGTGAGAAGGTAGCCTTCACTTCCACTAAGGTACATGGTAGATGGAGAGTAACATAAACAAGAAAAAAATGGCACTCAAGATGCATTTCCTTACAGCAGGAACACTAAAGTAGGTGGCAGATTGTGTTTATAACTACCATGTAGACGGGAAGATGCATACTATACAGCAGTGCCAGTGTGGTTTGGGGTAGAAGCTGCACCTTTTGCATCAAAGCAAATTACTGAAGGAAGTAACCCAGAATTACTGGACTGCAGAAAAGTTATATAAACTTAAAAAAAGGACAGACAACATAACCATAGTTGTAGAGGACAGTGGTGAATGGAATTTTCCTATTATTTTTACCTCTGTTTTAACTTAAAAGATTACCTTTATACATCTTTATATATGTAAGTAATGACATGGAAGTGATTCCATAGCAATTACCACAGCCAAAGCCTTATTGTACACTAGTAATGAAGGTAGCCCAAAACTATGCAGGGGAAATTCATCTGAATATGGAAAAAATTCATACAAAAGTATTAACCAGATTTTACTGCCTGGGTATAATGAAGGAAAGAGAGAAATGATGTGCTTCTTTAAAATGTCAGAAACCTGCACCCTATCTTGGATATAGCTAATGGTTATAACAGAAGTAATACCTGAACATATTGCTTTGGGCATTTTGTGTTCATTAGTATAAATATAACAATAAACCAATTGGTATCAGTGCCTTCTAGTAATAACTGATTACATTACAAAGTTTCCCAAACCAGTAAAACATAAAAAGGACAGAATGAACCAGTATAGAAATAACAGAATGTAATGGAGCTATGAAGAAGTTTTTTAAAATTAAAAAAGTGCATAACTAATTGATTCATTGTTCCAGTGTTTCTGTCTATTACACTGTGTTTTAATGCATTTTTCCAAAATCAGAGTGATTATACAAAGCTAATGCCAAGCTTATTGCCAGAGAACTGGTGCTGTATTCTCCACAATAGGCATCCTTAAAATAAGCATGCAGACATTCCAAGTCAAGGGTACTGCATCAATCGGATCTGTGTTTAAGTTAAACAGATGAAAAATGATGGACCAATTATTACAAGCATTGTGAGAGGATTCTATGTTAAGTTTCAAGACATATTAAATCTAGTAATGTCCATAGTAAGGCAGCATATACAGAGAGCTCAGGAAATGCAACAATGAGTTTATAACAAGACTGCCTGAATTTAACCTAGGAGATCACATACTAGTACTACTTCATCCACCCCCCCCCATAGAAAACAAATCTCTGGTCAAATAGCAGGGGAGATTTGTAGTGAGGGGAAGAATAAATACAGTCAATTATAAGTTTAGACAACCAGAACAGAAAACAATTGTGTCAAAGCCATGGAAAGAAGTTGAGAATTCTGACTGTAGCTTACAAGATGCAGCTCATACAAGAGAAACCAAGGAATTTCTACCTGAAATATAGATAGCGGAAACCTTGTCAAAGGTACAAACACAGGAGGTGAGGGAGTTTTTATTAAACTAACAGAACATAAACAAAGACAACAATCCTGGAACAAAGGTTAAACTGAGGCCTTATGGTATACCAGAGTCACACAAACAAAGTTCAAAAAATGCTGAAGCTAGGCATGACAGAATAGTGACAAAATCAGTGGAGCAGTCCAATAGTGCTAGATTCTAAACCTGAAGAAAGTATTAGGTTCTATAATGACTTTAAGAAACTGAACAGCATTTCAAAATTTGATAGCTGTACCATGTCCAAAATTGAAGAGTCTATAGAAGACATTCAGGAGGACCTGATTCTTGACAACACTAAACCTGACAAAGGGATGCTGGCAGATACCACTTATTTTCATGTAAAACAGATTTTGTACCTCAAATGGACTATTTCAGTATACAGTGTTATAATCTGACCTACTTGTTTGAGAATAATCAATAGCTGGATACTACAAAATGTTTGCCTCCAATTTTGTGACTATTGCATGTCCTTTGATGGATCTGACAAAGGGGAAATCTCATGTCAATATGCAATGCATTTACGGAACAGGAATTAGATACCCAGTTCTAAACGTCTCTTAGAGAACATAGTAATTAGATACCCTTCAAATGGGATGCCAATGTCATCCTGCTCACCAGTCCGCAGGACATTAAAGACAGACAGAAGGAATACTTTCAGCAGCTCCTTAATGAAGAAAACCCCTTCAAAGGTGCATTACTCCAGATGTAGCCTACAGTGACAGAGGAAGAAGAGCCCACCCTAGATGAAGTAAGAGCAACACTGAGGAAAATGAAGTCGGGGAGAGCAGCAGATATGATCAGGATGTTGGATGAGTTAGGAGAGAAATGGCTTCTGAGGGTGGCATAGCAGAATGGAGAGAAAGCCATATTTCAGATTACCAGAGAATAAGCATTCTAGTGCCAATGTACAAGAACAAAAGGTGAAATTCCCACCTCAGGGCAGTTTAGATGTATTAAACTCCTGTCACTCTGTATGAAAGTTCTGGAGAGGGTGATTAATAAATGGATATACAGAGCAGTACAAAGTAAGATGGAAGATGAGCAATTCAGATTCAGATCAGGATGTAGCACAACCCAGTCAATGTTTGCAGTGTGACAGATAACTGAGAAAAAGCTAGAGGTGACAAAAGAGTTGAAATGAGCATTAGTAGACTTAGAAAAAACATGACAAGGTCCCCAGAAAGCTGATTTAGACAGTCTTGCAATGGTTTGAAGTCCCAGAGATACTGGTAGAATTAGTGCAACCTATGTACACAGACACACTGTTACAAGTACAAACAGTGTTCCGACTCACAGAGGGATTCCCAGTGGGAGTAGGGATGCATTAGGGTTCAGCTCTGAACCCATTGATATCCATACTGGTAATGGACTACGTCAGCAAATAGGTTGGTGGAGACCGATCAACAAAGCTGTTGGACGGAGATGTAGCAGTACAAGCAGGCTCTGAACAGGAATGTCCGTAAATGATATGTCAGTGGAATGTAAAACTGATGTCACATTGGATGAAACTGAGTACAGACAAGATGTATTGGTTGCAAATGGAGGAAATCAGAATAAACTGAAAATTTAGATAGAAGAGAAAACAGTGGTACAGGTTAATAGCTTCAGGCATTCTGAGCAAGTCTTGATAAGTTTAATTTGGATGAAAGTATTCAGTAAAAGTTTGTATCTGATCCTTTCTGGTGTGGTGCTTTCTCTGAGTTTCATTCAAGTTTTATTTATTGTTGTTGTGTCAACGTCACATATCTGGGATGGGTGTTTGAGGAGAATGGAGGTCTGAATGAGGAGAGTAAAGCTAGAATCAAAATGGCTACATCCAACTGGCACAGAGTGTCAGGGATAGTGCATGACAGAAGAATGCCAAAGAAGCTAAAAAGTAACATCCACAAAACAGTGGTGTGACCAGTAAATACCATTGTATAGTACTGAAATCTGAGCAGTGAAGGCAGAACATCTGAGGAAGCTGGAGGTGATGGAGATAACGTGTCTGAGATAGGTGGTAGGATGCACACTGTGGGACAGACAAACTGAAGATGATAGAGCAGAAGCCAACGTAGCTCCAGTTGCAATGAAGATCACAGAGAACAGATTACAGAGGTTCAGGCACATGCAAGAAAGCAGAAGATGATTTGGTGAAGAAGACTTAGAAGAGACAGGAAGAAGGTAAGAGGAAATAATACCATCCAGAAAAGAGAAGGATGGCTTGCATAAGAGAAGACCTGTGATAGTCATGCAAAGTAGGACAGTGGCATTGAAGCAAGTAATGATCACAGTTCATTCAACACTTCGACCCTATTTATACTGATTGTACATCTTAACGGTATCAGTGTAATTGATATTTGTATTCTTTTCTTCTAATGTTTTTTTCCCTTGACAGTGCCCCTACATTCTATATGTCTGTTTCAGTTTTAGCATCTGAGTGAATTTCATATTATACAAAGGTAGGCTTGGATGGCAGTGATTGGATGAAGTTGTAATTTGTGCTATAAATAACTTCAGGTGGGCTAAAGAACAGTTGGGTTCTCAAGACATTTCTACATACCTGAAGACTAAAAACAAGGCAAATTTTAAAGGGATCCTCATCCAATTCTTTTGGTTGCTTTTCCTGACTGTAGGCAACAGAGAGTGTTTCTGAATTGCTCATGAACACAGCTTCACAGATGAGTCTGCTGTTTGGGTAGGATAACATAGCCACATGCTGCTGTTTACAATGTTCAGATGCACATCTGTAAATAAGAAAAAACTCCAGTCCTGCAGCTTGGAAACTGGGAGAATTGCAGAGGCATAAGCAGGTCAGAGCAGATACTTTTTTTTGCCCCTTAACTTTGAATGAATTGGGGCAAATGTTTGGGGAATTGCCTAAGGCAACAGATGACCAAGTTATGGTTCTGGAGAACTCCAGTGTCTAGTGGTGGAAAATACCAGATCACTGATGCTTCCTCGCGTTGCCTCCAAGCTCATGCAGTTTATGATAAAGTAGAAGTCAGAAACATACATAGCTCTCAACTGTACAGATTTTCAGAGTGTCCAGATTTTTCGCTCATATTTTTGATCTGTTCCTCATAAAATGTGAGGTTTTCTGGTAAATCACTGGGATGCTCTGCGGATTTAAGTAATTAAATAATGACATACATTTGAGTTTCAGACTTCAGATCCTTCCAAAAATGTATGATAAAAAAACTCCTGTTACACTAGCAACTTTCTAAGTTTATAAGAGCAATATTTAAAATATGTCCCTATTTTGGGCCTTTCTCCCCCCATTTTGTCAGACTTTGTCCAGATTTCTTGCACTAAAAGGTTGAGAGGTATGGTCAGAAATGAGGATATGCAGGCTGTGTGATGCACCTATATTCTGAAAATTTAGAAAGCAGTGATAGTAAATAAGAAACCATCAAGCTCAGAAATATCAGGCTGTCTGTGTAGAGGATGAGAAAGACAATGTAGTTGTGATCTTAGTTATGATAAAACAGTATTCAAGTCGACTAAGAAGCCAAGGTCATTCACGTCACCTGGATGTCTAAGAGCGATTTGAAAACAAGGAAAGAAGGGAGTCATACCTGTTAGTGAACTTAGGATAACTGGTCAGAGTAGTCAGGTAAATAATAATTAACTAAGTCAGGTCTGAAGCCCCCTGTGTGAGTAATACCTATAATGTAGTCAAAATCAAAAAGAAGTAACTTTGACTTCCATAAAATAAAGCAGTAGATTTGTGATAGTGATACAAAGCTCATGACCTACATACGCTGTAACTGTAAAACAAGAAGCCTGCAGAATTCAGACACTTCCTACTATGAGATCCATCCTGGGCACTTAACACTGTTTTTGTCTTACTGTAAAAGAAAATTGTTATGCTCCCATTAAAGCCCTTTCTGTTTAGATTCTTTGTGTGTTTTCCCCCTGCATTAAAAATTTCTATTGCTCAAAACTGTATGGCATCCTTGACCATTTTAGGAAATCGATACAGCAGAGTGAGGCAGTTTTATTAGCATGCCAGAGGCAGATGTCTTAAACTTAATTACAATGGGAGCCTGTTCATGTCTGGTCTACATCTCTATCTTGTTTTACTATAATGTTTTGCTATCAACTTAACTGTACAGTCCAGACTATTGCTTACAAGTAAGGCAGATAAAAGGTATACTGTACGTTTCTGTTTTATTACTCTTACTCCAAGATATGTACAGAAAAAGTAAGCAGACCAGATTGATGGTATATGGCATTACAGCTATGAATGCTTCTAGAAACTAATAAAGAATCTGATCATACTTGTGTGGTAGCAGACTTTTATTTTCTTGGAATTACGTATGCCTTACTGTCTGCATAATTTTCTTTTCCATTGCCTGACTCTCCCTTGTCTGTACAGAACATTTTCCAACCTAAGTCAGTGCATTTACTATTCTCCAGCCTTAAGGACTGCTCTGGTTTCTGTTACAGAATAGGCCTTCATTCATTCAGTACTTTCCTTCCTATTGTGGGTTGTATGTGTAGCTGTGTCTACAGTCCTAGTGCACATTCGAGTGAAACTGTTATTCTTTACCTGTTAACGGCTGTAATTTGTCCAAGAAACTGGCGTAATACCTGTATATTCTGATCAGCTGGACTGTACTAGCTGACCTGAATATGTATCCCTGATTAAAAAGGAATTCTAAGAGTCAGATGAAATGAGTACACCTTAATTAGCAGTTCCATTTTAATAATAAAGAATTAAAAATTGCATCCATTTTGTTTTTGTTTTCCTCTCAAATTTGACATTGGATACCTTGCAGAGGTGCATATAAAAACAAAAAAAAAAGTCATTAAAAGAATGCTTTTGTGTGGGTTCATTCTATTTACATACCCTAAAAGAAACATATCACCCTGCTTTCAAGATTCAGATTACTGCATCCCATGTTGCAAAATAGACAGCATGCAGAGAACAATAGACTGGCAGTGACCCCACAGCCTGTACTAAACCTATGTAAGTTGTCCTAAACAACAGTGAGCTTCAGGTATATTAAAAGTACAATATGCAGAAGTAGAATATTGGAAACTGCTTGGCCTTGCAGCAGCTTTAACATTTGTGACCACAGTGAGTCGTGTAAAGTATCATCAGCTATAAGGGTGGCAGCATGACTGACGATTTCCATGTATTCAGCCATGGCGAGCATCTCAGACAGACATTTGCAAAAACTCCTATTTCCTTAATAATCTCTGCTGTTTTTGCAATGCACATGGCTGATAAAGAGATGATAGAACTCGGGCAATATCTGTGTATAACCCTTAGATGTGATGTTGAAATCTTGGGATGTTTTCAGCAGCAAACTTTCATCATCACTTTAGCTAGGCAAGATTATTATGACTAAAGATCCCCAGGATCATCTACTAATGACTGCTGCCACACTCCACAGCAGGACCTTGATCACTCAACACTCATTGGCTAATACAATAAAATGTGTTTCAAACTGCTTCAGCGGTGTATGTATATTATGCTACATGACATGCAAAAAGATGCAAGTATATGCTGTTTCTGAGTCACACTGCAAAGAATGCATAGTTTTCAGAATCCAGTTTTATACAAAGCATCAGCCAGTCCCCAGTGCATGGCACCTCATTACTGCATACATATTGCACTTCTCACATTTGTTCCTAAAGCTGAAGAGCCCCACTTTGAGTGTGAGAAGACCTGACCCTTATACAGTATGCATGTAAGAGTCAGGTCTGAATGTTTTCTTGTCACATTTTGTCATGGTGCCTTCTGAGTTGCTGTCTGGTGTTTGTGAGCCAATGCTCTGACATAATTGATGTACAGTTATTAGGTGCAATGCAGTTCACTGCACTCTTCCCTTTCAGTTGCCATCTTCTACATTCTACAAAGTGCCATTGTTATAACTTGGCTTATGAACAATGTACTGATTTCATGACGGCTATTTATGCATGTGCAAATAAAAGCAAAAATAATGTTTCAGTCAGGGGATGTGTGTCAACACAATACTCTGAAAAGGAAGTGTGGGGTGTCTTTTGTTACCATGGAAAATTTAAATCATAAGGAATTTTATTGCACAACAAACCATAACAAGGCAAAAAGTACAGATGATGAATCAAAATGAACAGAAAAGGGAAGGATCTTCATAAAGCAAGGATACAAAATCAGAATTATTTAGCTTCAGAATTCTGTTAAAGGCTGCATAAATGCTACTTCAACTCCCCTACCAACACATACACAGAGACACACAGACACACACACACACACACACACACACACACACACACACACACACACACACACACACACACACACACACACACACACATATGCATGTGAGGCTATGTTTAAGAGTTTTCCACTCTTTTGCATTTATTAAGATTGGGAAATTGAACATAGACACACAGGTCTGTTATACATATATAATGTTTTACAGGCATCCTTTAAAGAAAGGTCTACCTGCACACAGAACCATGAATTAGCCACAATTCTCTTACCTTTTACAGCAATTGGGGTCTATTGCATTTGCTGTGGATTACTTTGCTTCAGTCCCATGTGACAGGTTAACTCTCTCACATATATTACTGATCAGTACATCAGCATGGTTTACAAAAGAGCTGGATCTGAATATCTTCAATGCTCTGCTGCACTTACTTGTGTGAACAGAGCAACACAACAACACAATGGAATACCTACTGAAACCTGCAGTGTTTAGAGATGGATTTTGACCTAAAACAATAGTCTGCCACAATCAGCATATCTTCAGTCTTTGTACGCTTAAGGAGTGAGGCATAGCTCTCAACTTCTTGGAGCAAAAAATCTGGACAAAGCCATAAATAATGGGGGACAAAAGCTGAAAAATAGGGAACATTTTTAAATATTGCTCTTATCAACTTAGAAAGTTGCTAGAATAATAGGTATTGCATTAGCATGCATTTTCTGAAGGGTATGACATCTGCAACACAAATGTCTGTCACTATTTTCTGACTTCAGTCCACAAAGATTTGCCCAAAAAACAAAGATTTTATGAGGAACAGACTAAAAACATGAGACAAAAACCTGGACATTCTGCAAGAATCTGTACAGTTGAGAGATATGGAGTGAGGCAATGCTAATGTTTTGTTATACTACCTAAAGTAAAGCAAAGGAGGACAAAGCAAAGAACCCTGAATGCCATCATCATCATCATCATCAGACCACTTTCTCCATTTTCTACATGTGGTTGTGGTGTTGTGTCAAATGGTTCATAGGTTCATAGGTTGGTACTAGGCTATCGGCCCTAGGGCCTATACAAGCCTAGCCATAACAATTCCCTGGATATTTCTTCCCACAATATTTACTTCCCTGGACCCCTGTCTAGCAGGGCGACTGACGTGATCCCTGGGGTGAATTCCCTTTCTCCCATTCAATCGTCAATGGCACCATCTCTCACTCTGTTCAATGCCACTGTCCTACTTTCTTTGGCAATTATGCCTGAATGTTGCAGGCCTTCTCTCATATCATCCAGCCACCTTTTGTATGGATGCTCTTGGTTTCTGTTGCCTTCTACCTCTCTGTCCCATATTTTCTTCACCAGATTGTCTTTTCTGCACATGCGCCCAAACTCTTATGTCCTCATTTCTTTGTCTGTCCCACAGTGTGCAACCTACCACCCATTTCAGGCACTTCATCTCCATTACCTCTAGCTTCCTCATCTGCTTTGCTTCTTCTGCTTGGGTTTCTGCACCATTCAGTAATACTGGTTGCATCACTGTTTTGTATACCTTACGTTTCAGTTACTTTGACATTCTTCCATCGTACACTACACCTGACACTCAGTGCCAGTTGTCTGTAACTCCATTACCACTGTCTTATCTGTACTCAGCTTCATCCCATGTGCCTTCAGTTCTGCATTCCATTCCTCTATCCTTTGCTGAATTTCTTGCTTACTGTCTGTAATGCCACACTGTCTGCATGCAGCAACTTTGTTGTCTCCTCTGACCTGTTTACTAATGTAGTCCATCACCACAATGAACAGCAGTGTGCTCACAGATGAATCCTGATGCATCCCCACCTCCTCTGGGAACCCCTCTGTGAGACCGAACACTGTTCATACTTGAGTCATTGGGTCCTTGTACATGGCTTGCACTAATTCTACCATGTTCTGTCTGTGTCTCTTTGGGGTTCCTCCCACCTCCAAAAAACATGCTGAGTGTTTCCATCTCAGAATCACTCAAGAATGGAGCTGTGGGCTGCAGCCCAGACTCCCCATGCTGCCCCATGGGGGAAGAGTTGTATAGATCAATCATTTTAGGCATCTACTATGGTGTGCTGAGAAAACAGATCACAGACTCAGAGCTGTGACAGGGCTAGCCACTCTGTAAAATATGGCTGTAGGTGACCCTGAATGCATTCCTCTACAGTTCATAGATAACTATTATCTCCTCTACCTACCCATTTCAGTGATCGCAAGTCAGATACTATGAGATGAAAAGATCTGATTTCACAAAAGTTAGGGGATGGTGCTTACAGGAAACTAGCTGCTTGCCAACTAAGCAAAGTAGCAGAAGAACTCTTGGAATCACCTCTAATAGGGAGACCTGCTGACTATCAAAAGTTTATTTAGACAGACAACCAAAGGCAACATAAATTTACATCATATATGTCTAATACATTTTTGATAGGATAATCAAAGTAATAGACCAAGGTGGAGTAGAGACATAGGCTATGTAAACTTACAGGAGGCATAAGACATGGTAACACGTAAACTGTAGCAAAAATGCTTGTTATGCAGTGGATGGTTCTATGACAAAGCATGTATTTATTTATTGATTTATTTATTTGTTTTTGTTTACTATCAAAGTGCATTGGCCAAACAAATAATCATGCTTTCAAGAATGATCTAATAGTGTAGAGGGCAGTGGTGAAAAGCCATAGTTTGCAGTAGATATAGTGAGGCATGGTCAAAATATTATAGCTTCTTGGGTATAAGACCTTTTGTGAAACATTTTATATGATTGAATCAGCATGCGTACACAAATACACACACACACACACACACACACACACACACACACACACACACACACACACACACACACACACACACACACACATTCATGTATGAGTGGGAGGAACCCCAAAGAGATACAGGGAAAACATGATAAAATTAGTGCAAGCTATGTACATGCATACACACATACACGTGCATTCACAAACAACCATGCATGCATACAGACACACAGAATTATTAAAATAGGAGAACAGGTAACTACTTTCTGACATATTTCTGAATATGGTTTATGTTGGAAGAAATGACCGGTCACTTCAGTGGAACAAGCTTCCAGTTCATGTGAAACAGAGCCCCTCCCTGACCCTCTTCAAATGCAACCTAGATCCATGGATGGGTGACTGCAAATTCACTCCTGGGGTGGTACCATGTCCCTCCTAGACAGAGGAAGTTGGTATCAACTACCATAGACAATTAGCTCTGTGAACTTCACTCACCTAACCACCAATAATCGGGGCAACTCGGGATAATATAACTAAGCTAGTAAGGGCTCTAGGGATGTTGGCCTAGTAACCTCCTATGAGCCTATGAAGAATATAAAAAAACTAAAAAAAAAAGAAAGATAGGTTACACATCTATGAATATTTAGGGAATGTTAAGATGAAAATACCCATATATGGGAATTATGGTAATGTAGGAAAAGAAATAGAGAATAAAGTAGGCAACATTTTGATAACTTTTGTGATTTATATAAAATTAAAGATGTGTTTGGATGAAACAACAACAAAAATGGTTCACCAAAATTCAAATAAACCAAAAAAACACCAAAAAGGCTCTAAGAAAGACAATGAACATAGATTTATTTAGAACTTTCATCTTGAATTAACAAACTTCATCACAAACTGTTAACTCAAGACTAAAGCTGTAAATAAATTTATGTTCATTGTCTTCTTGGAGCTTTTTTGGTATTTTTTGATTTACTAAAATTAAAGATGTACTGAATTATTATATAATAAGTGGATCTGAAGAAAAAAAAACAAAAATATAATGTTCTGGTTATGGCAAAATGGGTGGGGGTTGAAAATAAATATTTCTTGGAACATGTTTGCTTATTTGTAAATATTTACATTTTTAACTGGATAGGTGCTCTGGTTCAAATACCCCTTTCAGGTAAAACTAGTCATATGGCTACAATAGGCAGTATGCAATGAAATTCACATGTGGACATCAATAAGAGTTGTGTAAGAAATAATTCAAGTAATATTATAAATTATTTCTATTCCATTATTAACATGTAAGGAAAGGTAAGAAAATATCTGGTAGTGAGGGAGGGATGGGAGTGGTAGCAAAGTGAGGAGTGGGTAAAGAAGGTAATTAGAAATGGAGGGGAAAGAAGAAGAAGTAATTAATTACATAGAGGCTTTACAGTTTAAAAATAGAATTAAATATTGCAAATTAAATTAAGTAAATTAAAATATTAAATATTATTGTATATATGTCAGTAATGTTATGATGTAAGCATCTAAATATATAAATATGATGAGAAAAATAAATAAATTCCTACTCTTTTTTTAAGTGCCATGGGATCTTTCATATTCAGCTGAGTTACCAGAGTGGCTTCTGAAGGACAGCTCACTTCAGGAATGTGTCATATTGTTATGCTACTTAGCAATGCCAGTATTAAAAAATAAACCTGATGCGGGAATAGAACCCATGGACTTTTGACCTTTCAATATTAAAGGCAAGTGTGATACCAGTTGTACCACTGATACTAACCCTGGCACTGACTGTTTGGTGAGACAGAAGTTACACTATAATAAACCTGCCATATGGGCAACTATATGACTTTAAAGTACCTATACATATTGGAAGGAAGCTTGCCAACAGTTTAACTGTATTCATAGCCGAGCTGCATAACCAAATAGAGTGTTCTGAGAAATGTATTAAAAAATGCTGTCAGGACTAAAGCAGATTTCTTCAATAACAGATAAACAGCTCTGTTAGGCAATCCTAAGTAATTCTAACAAGCGATAAATAGTCAAGAAGGAAAAATGCTGATAGTACTGTGATAACTGCATGTCAGGACTTTGTAAAATATGGTGCTGTGTCTTTAAAGGTTTAGTGCTTTCCCTGGTATTGAACTGCCAGGATGTGTTGAGACATATAGTCTGATTTCAAACTGGAGTGTTGCACAGTCTGTAAGTAAAATCTTAAAGCTGGTTCAACATCACATAATGGGCTGAACTCCAAAAGCTACTTATGGACAGCACTCCGAAGGAAGACTTCAGCACACCAGCTGCAGAAGCAATTTCAGAAGACATGCTGAAAGCAGTCCAAGCACTTAACTATTCAGTGTAGGATAATTATAGATGTTGCACACACCCATCAGTTTCCAAAACACATTGTGCACTCCCAATGCAATTTAAATTCGACAATCTGCAATGTCGATTCAGTTTCCTAAATCCTCGGTGTATGCTGTACGGCATCAGAAGGGACAGAAGCTATTACTATGGAATACAGTAGAATCTGTAATAATAATAATAATAATAATAATAATAATAATAATAATAATAATAATAATACCACCAAGAAAATAAAAAAATGCAACCTGCACTGAATGAACTGCAACAGGCTGCAGTACTTCAAGCCATGTATGAGGATGTAGCTGTGCACCCTGCTCTAACTAACCAAATGTCATATCAACAAATAATTGACTGGCACTTCCTGGACAGACAGCTGGTACATACTGTGTGCAACATGTGTGCCCCACACATATCTGTACAGACATTGAGAGGCAAGCACATTGCACTTGAAACCAAAGTGTGTCTCATTCTGGGTGTACTTGGATCTGGGACGTTCCAAAGACATATGCGGGATGCTGTAAGAGTGTCACAGATAGCTACCAGTCATATCCTAGCAAAATTCCTGGGAGCAATGTACAGCAAAGATGTTTACCTCCACACACTTTCTGTCCAACCCCATGGAGCAGAGAAATGTAATGCACAAGTTCTACAGCATTGCAAACTTTCCCCATGTACTGGGTCCAATAGATTGCACACACATACCTATCAAGACACCAGTGCATCCAGAAGCAGATTAATACATAAACAGAAAGTGATGGCCATCCATCATCTGCCAAGTTGTGTGTGCAGCAGATTGCAGCATAACAAACATCATGACAACACATCCTGGAAGTGTCCATGATGCTTCCATTTGGAGGGATAGTGGTCAGAGCAAGGCGAAATACCTGAGGGACTGCTACTGGGTAATTACAGAATCATAGCTAGGATGTAAACTAATGACATCCCTCCTAACAATATCCTTGCTGACAACATGTGTGTTTACACCTCACAACAGGGTATTACGGTTATTCACTTGAGCTGGGGCTAATGACCCCATACCATGAACCATCCAACCCTGCACAGGAGGCCTAAAATAGAACATAAGCAACAACCAGGAACACCATAGAGTGTGCGTTTGGAGTACTAAAAGCTAGGTTCAGATGTTTGGAGACATTGGGGTGGGTGCACTGCAATACTCACTTGAAAAGGCAACACAGATGATTACTGTGTGTGGCATACTACACAATATGCTAAAAAAGCACAAGGTGATCTGCCTGCTGCAGATGTGGGTGAACTACCCCAAGAACTCCAGATGTCTGAAGATGACATCCCACAGGTATTGATGGAGGAGCAGGAGGACTTAGCAGGGAAAAGACACAGGAGTGGGTCATGGAGGGTGTGACCACCCAGGCAGCAAGGCAGTGTCTGACCCACAACCTTGAGTCATAACAAGCCACATGTACATGAGCACACAATTAAACATTGATGTTCAGGTGTTGCACCACCACAGGAGCACAAATTTCATCTAATGGTGATTACTCAGTAGATGTACACACTGAGCATCAGGCATAACAACACAATCATAAGATATGACCATATGAACAAAGACAAATCTATCCCAACAGGGATCATCAAATCAAGGCACAACTGACACAGTTATGCATACACACTCATACTGGTGTATCTGTGTAGGGCAGACAATAAGGGACACATATCTGTGTAACACATTCCTATCCATCCACTATATGAAAGATGAAAGCAGGCAAACAACTCAGAACATAATGCAAAACTGTTCTTAATATGACAAGCAAAATATATCACGGTGAAGTATGGATAAAGTAATGCAATGTAATAAATGGAGTCAACTATGTTTAGTAAAACCCTTGGATTCCCGTGGCATCAGACTTGTCAATAACAACAGATGACATTGACATTGTCAGTGTTCTACGTAGCAATCATCATCACCTTGGGGTGAGAATGACACTACCAAAGTGGATAAACTCTCAGTGTTACTCAGATGCAGTCGACGGCTCCCACACTGATGGCTTGCACTGAGGTCTGATCTGCCCCTACCATGTATGGCAACACTTGACCCAGGTTGCTTCACAATGGAGACAGATTTGGTGATGCCAGCATGTCAAGGTGAAGGAGTATGATTGTACTTCACTGTCTGATTTTGATTGCGAGGCCCACATCAGATAGGCCAGCAACGGAAGTGTGTGCATGTTGGAGCATAGACACTGATGCCCAGTGGGGAAGGTTTGTTCTGCTGAGAGGGGGCCTGCCTCTCCATGTGGCAATTGGTTAAACACAGTCAGGGCATGCAAAACCCTCCTAGTACTACAGCACTGTTGTGGTACTGCCAAGGCCAAAGATTCTATTGACCATGCCACAGATAATATATTTTCATTTTGTGCAGCCAATGATGCCATTACATCATTGTGCCTGTACTCCTATCCTTCATACAGCACACAAAGCTGGTGTACAACACAATCTTTGACATGGGTAAGTGCATGGATGCCAGACCTATGATGCGCTGAGAACATGCATTTGCCTGTAGGAGTAGGTGGACACCATCTGACATATTCCCATGCATATCAGTGGCATGCCTACATCACCTTGCAACAGGCAGTATCAATGTGTTGTGGGCAACTGTCAACCTCAGCAGCAGTCTCAGCATGGGTATTTTGTCCACAGGCTTCATCCTGTCCACCATCTGATGTCCCCTCATTGTCAGAATGGTTGGACAAGCTTTCTTCAGTATTTGAGGCTTCAGCCACATCCACATGACTGTCACCATCTAGGCCAGACTGTTTCACCAAGTCTGTGTCCTGTGCCCTGGGGACATGTTACCATACTGAGACACATCAGATCCCACATTGAGATCAGTGGATGGGCTAATACAGGAGAAAGGCAATTGATGAGCTAAAAGAAGTGACAGATGATAAAGATCAAGACAACATGCTTACATCACATGCTGTATGTCATTAAAGACATATGACACATATATCTCACTGCAATGTTACAGATAATACTGACTTACCATTAGGTCTTGTCTGAGTATGGTTCACAGATTCTACATAACAGGGAGTTGACAATTATGTTACATATCCAACTTACATGATATATGTGAGGAATACAAGCATAACACACACTTGAAAAGTTTTTGTGGAAAGATGTACTGGATGAGATGGATGAACAGCAACTTTTGTAGGGAAACAAAGTCAGCATTCTTAATCGCATCATTGCCAGCATGGATCATTTGAACAGTGTTAAAACATAAAGCAGGCTTTACATCAACATACCACTTGTTTGTGCATTTGATGATGATGCGGCCTGACCTATTAATAGGTAGAAGGACACAGTATTAATGGAGGAGAACAACAGGAATAACAGCGATAACATGTATGAACAATAAGTAACAGCATACCACTGACAGACTCAAAATGTTGTTAGTTTAAGTGTGTACTGTGGATCCTGCAGTGGTAAAGTACAGAGAAAGACAGCATAGCCATGTATGCAAGCAGTGGAATAGTGATATGATGACATATATGATATACTAACAGAGGCTGCGGATACTCATGTGATGTACAGTTCATCTGCTGGCCAGATGTCCCTGTGTAGAAAAATCAGTGACATTAATGTCATGCAACACAGATTTGCTACATATTGCTACAACCTATGAACCTGCTATGGTAACATACCTGGTCTGTTTTCACTTGCACCTGCATGGCTTAGGCCCCCACTAGATGTACCTGTAGTGTGCAATGTTAGGGAAATATCAGTGTGGCAGTAAACAGCAGTGTCATGACATGAGGCTGAGGAAATAAGATGTAGTGGTCAGAGTAACACTGTTTGGAGACACTCACCTGCCATTCCCTGGTGTTGTACAGGAGTAGATGGACCTGTGAACATTAATGCAGACAATATTACACATGTTGATTGCACTGTTCTGTCTGTATTGCAGTTGTATGGCTACATGTCATTACAGTTACATTGATAGTCATCACCTTGTGTGGATCTCTGCATGATTCAACTCTGCTGCTGAAAAACAAAAATAACAATACGTGAATATGCATGCAGCAGCAATATGTGATGATTTACTCTACAGCCATCCATGTTATGCGAAGTAACACATGCATGTGCGGCCTGGAACACCTTCTCTCACACCTCTGGGTGTGTGGCAGTTCCTACTCGCCATAAACTGGGATGCAATAAATATTATCTCATTGGTCGGAGGGTCAGTGGTTGAACACCACTTTTGGCATCCCTTTACCTCTTATACCATCATAACCTGTTGGCTTTACAGATGATCCTGTCAGAGCAGCATCAGCTACAGACCTCACAGGATCTATTGTGACTTTCCACCACATTAATCATGTTGGTGAGGTTGGCCCAGACTTCATTCCTCCATATTATATTCCCTGCCTGACGAATGAGTCTCCATCCATGTTGACGCATAGCATCTATTTTAATCTTGTTTTACTGTGTGGAGAAATTGTCGCCCACTAGGACCTTTTGCCATTTAAAAGACAGTGATATGTACATGTTCATATTCAAGTGGGGACCACTTATGGAGGCTTATGCCACTGTAAACACTATGCATTCCTGTGCAATGCAAAATTCTATGAAATACTCACTGTGACATATAGTAATGTAACATAAAAACATACAATAATGCCAGCATACATAACACTCATAAAAGTAACATAACTTGTGATATCTGTAGAGGCTGTCTGTGGGATTTGGACCCCTTACAGTAGATATCTGAGGAATGGAGGTCCAAACATAGCAGCAACAGCAACATTCCACAATCTGCATACATTTCACATTAACATACTACACAAAAATGTGTACAACAGAAATGTGTGATGGCTGTAGCTGTAATGCAATTGTAGCCTGAACAGACAAGTATTCAAAAACAATCTGTCCTGGGTTGTGTTATAAAGAACGAGCTCAGATCAACACAATTATTACTAAGCAATGAATGTCATCACATCAGCAGAGAGTATCTGTAAATTATTGATTGAACAATGTATGGAAAGGGTTGGAAATCTCAGGATCTGTAAAGAGGCCATAGATCCTGTTCATATTGATCCGGTAGTTCTAAGAACTGTTTTACGAGTCATCGATGAGTCAATATCCATAGCAACAAAAGGAATACATAGCACATAGTGACATATGGATAATGTTGGAATCCACAGTTTTCTGTACATATACCACAGAGTGTATGGAGTCACTCGTAAGGTATGCATTATAACTCTCAACTGTCCAGATTTTTGCAGTAATGTCCATATTTTTGCCTCATATTTTTGGTATGTTTCTCATAAAACTTGTGGTTTTCTGGCAAATCAAAGGAATGATTTGAGGACTGAAGTCACCAAATAATGACATACATTTGAGTTTATCCCTATTTCTGGGTCTTTGTTCCCCCGTTTTGTCAGGTTTTGTCCAGATTTCTTGCACTAAGAGGTTGAGGATATGATACAGATAATCCATAAATCTGTCTTTCTGTATTGTTCACTTTTGCTATGTATATCAGTCTGTACAACTGCATGTTGGAAATTACTGTATGCCCTTGATGCAGATGTCAACACCTGTATACATACATGTAAATCACACACCACTCCAGTAAGTTAAAACATTTTTCTTAAAGCACATATTTTCCATAAATGCATACATTTAAAGAGATACATTTGAGAATTAGTAATGTTAACATAGGTATATCATGAGCTAATATTCCCCAAAACAGGATTGCTAGCAGGTGCCAAATTAGCATAGCAGCTACCTATGACTCAGGTATAACTGTAAAACTATGTGCAGAGATCTTTTAAGTACCATTTGTGCCACATAGAATTAAGGAGTTTATTAAAATTCCAGGTTTTGGAATCCTATTTGCACATGTTTGCATAACCTCTCAAAATTTAGTGTATTAACCAATAGCTCAGCAAAATGAGAAGGTGCTCCAAATAAGTAACCAACAGGTATCATTAAATGGTACCATGTGTAGCATGTGTCCGTTATCTTCCAATGATCTCATAACATAGCATTAGCACCATTTGTAAATAATGATTTTGATACATTTATAGATCAAACCATTGCTACATGTGAAATGAGTGAGACCTCAGAGAGCAATTTTTCAGATTTGTGCATTATTCCATTGGACTATTGGCATTATAGAGATTATAAGTTGTGTTATGCATGCAACTGCATGACCTTGATTAAGCTGCTCACATTTGATGGATACATTCTCCCTGACATGTTCTTTTTATTGGACATGTCCAGAAATATAGATAATGTGGCACAGGGAAGATGTTGTGTGCATGAGGAGTCATTCACTAGCAAAAAATCTCTTAAGAATAATTGTGCTACTCGCTAATGTTTGCACCATTTCAGCTTCAACTGTGTTTTAAATGAGACCTTCAATTTGTGCTAATATACCTTCATTCTCATACTCTTAGAACTCTCATGTGGATGGAATGTTAATTAATGTATCTAAAATTGCAGATGTGCACAAAAGTTTCAGTTTAATGTCAGCTATGACAATCATTGGAATGTATGGCCTAATAGACATTTGCGTTTCAATGTTATGGTTTTAATTACTGACATACATAATAAATGGTGGTACCGTGGACTATAGTCATAACGTATTTTAACATTTCATGAGTACTGTTTTCTGCTATTTATTGTGGCACAGTGGGCATGTTATGTAGACAGGTAGTATCACATATACATATGAAATTTCTCTCCTGTGTTGTGATTCATCCTGAAAGAACTTGGGACCCATGAATGATTGCCAATCAGATGTAAACAACAAGTGCATGCCAGACCACTACTAGAGTTGTCAGATGATGATGATCATGATGAAGATGAGAATGATAGTAAAGAAGCTGGACATGGCATGTGCCATCATCCCTGCTTCACCTGGGAGGAGACAATGACAGAAACAACAACAGACAATTATCAGGACCATATCTGGGATGTAGTGACCAATGTGTTTCAAACACTGCTGAAGGGCATGATGGGGAATGTTTTTCAGAATATGGAATCGGCTATGAGTGAATCATTCAGGAAAATAGGTCAAGAGATCATTTATGATGTTCATCCCCATCAAGGTGGAACTTCAGGTACATACGTATTGTCTGTGGGCTCCAATTGTGTAATGCTGCCACCATGCTGATTGCCATATAATTGACTGGATTGTATATGCACTCTTGTGCATGCATGCCATTTAGCTGCCATGCTTATGTGTTACATGTGCAACCATACAATGCAGATATCATCGTGTGACATTTTATTATGTTTTAATGTGTGCATGATACACATTAATGCATTAACACATGACACTTTCCTTCCACATTCAACTGTCCATGCATTGTGGCAGTTAACATGATGCTACTGCTGCAACATTTACCCTGTAAACATGTGTTTTATTGACATAACCTTGCAGATAATACATGTTGTCCATAATCAAGCTCTGCCACGGTGATATGGTTAAGATTTGTGTATTGCTATATCATGTATGTGCAACAGAAGGACATGTAGTTGCCCATGTGTTTTGGATTACAGTTGTCATACTGTCCCATTGGCATAACCTCACACTTTGTTGCATGTGTTGGCAATGCCGATGCCATGTTGGGTCATATAACAGTATGTCATAGATATGGGCAGTCCTTCTTTTCTAACTGCATAGAATGCCAATTTAACATTCATGTATACAACATAGAAATGATAATTCATTCAGTAACACTACAGTATGCCATGTTTGGTCTATGTTACATTTCCACATCCATTCGTTTTCACATAACTTCACACCTTTTAGCAATAGTTGTAAATGGATGTATGTACATGTCTCTGCACATAGTCTAATCCATACTGAAACACCATTGTACCTTTGACATGTGAGCATTCACTGACATCACTGATGTGCTGTAATGACAACTGTCAGGCTGCTTAGACTGTGAGATTCTTCCATAACTTTGTTAATGTATATCATGCTTAGACAGTGAGTTTTCATTACATATGGATTACCTGTGAGTGACATACAGTGCATGATTTTTACTGAGATACTCCATTGTGTGCTAAGATATCTGAAGTTCACTGTAGCATATTTAAGTATTACATAGTCATCTACAATGTCTCCTCTGATAGCTGCATAATGTGCCAGATTCCTCAAACGTTATCAATTCCAGCCCAATGTATGTCAAACGCTACATGGTCTCAGAAATGACAAATGTCACATTTGGTTATATACTGGAAAGCTGATTTAGCTACATCCTCCATGAAATCTCTTCTCTTCAAGGTAAATTATCTGAAATTTTCAATTTTGAGGATTCAGAAGATTGACTTCCTCCATTCATACTCGAATTATTCTGTTCCATTATAATGAAAAGTCCACAAGAAAAACCTAGCTAAGCTCGTGTTTTCACTGTGTGATATATTAAACTTCCTACAATAGAGGCTCATGGCATATATGCAAATAACACATTAATGACATCAAGAGTTTCAGCTACATGGATTCTGAATATCCATAACTTTATGAACAGATTCGGGTCAAGAAAGCTAAACACCACTAGCCATAGACATACAGATTTTGACATTCTAATGACATCATCAGAACAAAAATAGTCTGCATGAGTATACTGTAGAAACACAGGGTCTTTAAACCCAGCTGATGTTCATAACCATTAAGGTGTCAGCAAAATATCCCAAGTAACAAATAAACCAAAAAGTAAAAAGATCACTTAGACAAACCAATTAGTAAACAACAGAAGAAAAACCTAGCTAAGCTACAATTTTCCCTGTGTGATACCTTAAACATCCTGTAATAAAGGCCCATGGGATATATGCAAATGACCAAAAGCTCACACTCTCCCACACAAATACGGAGTCAAAAACAGTAGGACTATTTTTAGAAGTAAAACATTTATCCATCCTAACAAACTTACAAAAATTGTAATGTCCACATGGATAACAGCTTATTAATCTTTGGCTATCCAAACTAAGCTGATATTTCTGCTTTTCAGTGTTATACTTTTTTTGTAGTGATTAAACCAGCCTACCATAGGTTTCCCTTTTCTATAAGAAAATAATTATTCAGAAGGTATTAATTCCTTTAAGCTATCATCCATTAACAAAATATCCCAATGTTTATGCACTAAACCCATAATAAATGATGTATTATTTCCAAAATTGGTAATGTATCTTATGGGTTGCCGATCATTATTGTTATTCACCTGATATTTCAATAATGTGGATCTTGGAACTTAATTTACAGATGTAAGTGCCTTTTTAACAATGTTTAAAGGATAACCTCTATTGCAAAACCTCCAAATAAGAAAATGTTCATGCTGCTTTAAATCCTAAGTGGATGAACATACCCTTCTGAGCCTAAGAAATTGTGACGTAGGCATGTTATCCTAAACATATCATTAACAGCATCTATAAAAACTTAAAAGTAAAAAAAAAAACACGGGTATTCAGAAGCTGTGTAACTGAAACTATTGAGGTCTGTAAGAGGTTATTTGTATTATATCCCACAGGTCTCCATTACAGAAGGTTTAAGGTATCACACAGTGAAAGCTCTACTTTTGCTGGGTTTAACTTGCAGTTTTTACTGAATGGTTTGTAGATTCTAGATTCTGACAGTAAGTTAAATGACTGCAGGCAGATTAATTATAAGGATGTGCTGCATTCATGTTGTGATGAGGGCATGAAACCTGGTCAGTAGACCTCTGACTGACTGCTTTTGTTCTTAACTTCATTCCATTTTCATCATGCATATAGTGACTTAATGCAAATTTTGAATAGAGACTATGGCCCTTTCTTTTGAATGGTACAGTGCATATACCTTATACAGTCATTAATCAAGATATAATGTTATAGTTGAACAAAGGGTATGGGATGGCATGCATGCTTTTGAAGATACCATCATGATGTGTGTGTAAAAATGTCTGTGTCTGTATAACTTTGTAGGGAGTTTTAATGACACACACACACACACACACACACACACACACACACACACACACACACACACACACACACACCAACTCCGAGATCGCACTACAGTGAGGAAATATAGTGTAATCTCCATTCAAATATATATATATATTTATATAGGTCCACTTCTTAAGATCAGAATGAACCCAGAATCTTGTGCTTCTGAAATCCAAAAATTAAGATATAAAAGAAAATAAAAAATGACAACTGCTAAAAACCATGTTATTGCAGGGGGGCAAGCCCCTTTGCACCCCCTGCAACTTAAATATACTAACTCCGAGATTGCGCTACAGTAAAGAGAATGATAATATTCCCGTTCTGCACAGTATAGTACTGTACATTACCATTCTCTTCACTGTACAGCAATCTCAAAGTTAGTATATTTAGGTTGCAGGGGATGTAGTAAGTGCAGGGGGATCTTGACCCCCTGCAAAAGCAAACTTTTAGCAGCTGTCATGTTTTTTATTTTTTTCTTAATTTCGAGATTTCAGAACCTCGAGATTCTGGGTTCGTTATTATGAATCTCGAGATTCTGATCTTTCAAAATTAAGAAGTGGACCCTTGTATGCATATATATATATATATATATATATATATATATATATATATATATATATATATATATATATATGTTTGTCTTTTCGGCTTTTCCCGGTTAGGGGTTGCCACAGAGGAACTGCGGTCCGCTAATGATGGGCAGTAGATTTTTTTATGGTGCCAATTTGCCAGCCCAACGCCCAACCTTCAGAGAAGGCACACCCATTCACGCATGTCTTTCGAAGGCCACTCGACCATGGGGAGGACATGCAGACTCCACACAAAAGGCACTCCGGCCATGAATCGAACAGGAGAACCTCTTGCTGTGAGGCAACAATGCTACCGTTGTACCATCGCGGCTTTATATATCTATCTATATATATATATATATATATATATATATATATATATATATATATATATATATATATATAAATATATATGTGTGTGTGTGTCACTGTGTACATCTATTGCTATAAATATAGGTATAGCTATAAGTATACATAGATAGCTATAGTTATAGCTATAGATATAGCTTTAGATATAGATATAGCTATATACACACATACAAGTTTTAAACTGGTTGTTCACCCTTAGTACTGATGATACCATAACTGGCAGGTTGACAGTAACACAGCAGCATTATGAGCATAAATAAATTACTTACATTTTATTTTCACACAGTTTACTGGAACTGTTTATTTTATTATGTGCTTTTTACCTGCCCATCTGCTGAACATCAACCTTTCAACAATGGGGCTTGAGTCCATTTTCTCCCTTTAGACTAACAGGATTGTCACTGCCCATGATGAGAGCTGACCAAAGTGGTATGTCAGTTGGACATATGTCCAACAAGTGGCTCCCCATCTTCTTACTGACCGTTTGTTTTTCACTACTCAGTAGTTGCTGCCTTTGAAATCTAGGGACGCTTGAAGGCACTGAGAGAAGGAGATGCTATAGTTGCACCTGGCAGCACATAGCCCTAATATTGTCTTCTTGCTGGAAATGAATATTAGCACATATGAACAAAAGACACCAAGCCTTCTAAAATACTGGGTTGGAGCTTATTAAACATGCTGAAATGGATGAAAAACAAAGCCTAATAAACTGTTCCACTGTGATTTTGCAAACTGGTAGCTATCTGATAAAAAAGGATCGTTAAATGGGACTGGGAAAATGGAATTGGATGACTCAGACAGCATACTATTTATACCAGGATTCTTCCATAACAGAATTGTTTGGTGTATATAAACAGACTGTCTTGAGATCAGTTGATTCTGAATGGAGAGTTTAATTATTCACGTGTCACAGAATGGCAGAGAACTATGGTATCAGCCCATACTGGCAATGTCTTTGAATAGGTTTTGTGATACTTTGGGATTGGTGGATGCTGGGCTTGTGGAAAACTGTTGGGATACAATGCACAATCATTATTCTGCCTCTCACAAATCTGTGTCTGACAAAAATAGTATATATATATATATATATATATATATATATATATATATATATATGTAGTCCATAGATTGTTTCCCTCATGTTTGGCTCAGAAGGTAAAACATCCAGTTAAACAGCATGCTTATAAAACAACATCTATTAACTGGAACTTCCTAAAAATCATCTGCTTAGACAATGCTGTACATGAATTCAATATAACTTTTCTAAATAGCCTTGCACCTCCTAGAAGGAAGAGACAAAAACAAATAATGAAATTTGGCAATCCAAAAACAGTATGCAGGATAGAGAAAAGGCATGGAAAGATTGGTAAAAATATAAAACATCTCAGTATCTTGAAAACTTCAGAATGCTTTGCAATTGTACTAAAAAGCAATAAATGAAGGCAAAAATCTATACTATAATAACTCTCAGAATAATACTAAACACAGCCCTAAAAAATTTTGGACATCCATTAAAAAAATCTTACATCCTGGCCAAAAATCCAACCCAAACCCCTCTCCCAATAACTCACCACTTGAAAATGCAATATAGTTCAGCTGTTATTTTATAAATAGTATATCATCCCTAACCAAGGATTCTTCAATATCTTCAATATCCAACCCTGCCTAACAAACACATATCACCACATCCACTTTCACTTTCAAACCTGTGCCCACATCCTATATAAAACTACTCTTAAACAAACTTAAACAGTGCTCTTCTTCAGCTGATGACCTTCCAAGAGTGCCTAAAAATAGCAGCCAATCGCATTGCCTATCCTCTCTCAATCCTTATAAATAGGTCAGTCCAGGAATTCCACATTCCCTTTCTCTGGAAATAATCATACATTATCCATCTGTGCAAGATAGGAAATTCAACAGACATTAATAACTTTAAACCTACAGCAATCTTCTCTCCCCTCACCAAAATACTTGAAAAAATGTTTTCAAAAATAATTGCTAGACTATCTCCTGCAGAAAGAATCACTGCCCTTCTAACCTATATAGATGCTGTCAATAAAGCTAGAGTGAGAATGGCAAACTAGTATCTTCCTTATTTCTAGATTTGTCTACAGCCTTCAACACAGTTTGTCACAGCAAACCTCTACTTCTACTTCAAATATCTTCACTAGGTCTCTCCCAGCCTACCCATCTGGGGTTCAATAGGAATCAGTCAGTAAAATGGCATTCCACACTCTCTCCTTACCTCTCAGTCACCACCTGTGTACCACAAGGCTCTGTCCATGGTCCCCTCCTCTTTAACATTTTTCATCTAAACCCTCTATGCATTGACAGAGCAGGCCACCCTAATACAATATGCAGATGACTTCACTCTCATTTGCACATCTGATAACATGGTACACCTCCAAAAATTTACTCAGGAAGCTATAACAGCCATTGAAACATGGCTTCATAACTCACAACCCATGTTCAACCCAAAAAAGACCAAACTAATACATTTTTCCCCAAACCCCTCTCTCATGAAAAAAATTTAAATCCTCTCCCTTGATAATATAACCATTGAAGTCACTTCTCATAGCAAATTATTAGGGGTGATAATGGATGATAATCTTACATTCCTCCTGCATATACAAAACTGCATATGAAAAGCTCATCAAATACTAAGGATGCTTTGCAGACCCACAAACTTTCTCACTGACACTACTAAACACTTGTCACTACTTATCTCCTTCCTGCACTTCTTTATGGGACTTCCATCCTTACTAACCTCCAGGCTTCACAAAAATTAAAACTTGAACAATGCTATAACAAACTTGCTAAATTTGCAGCAAATACCCCTTTCAGAACCCACCACTGTATAGTACTAAAAAGCCTAAATTGGTTAGAACTGTCTCATCAATTAACATATACACAGCTTTCATCTGTCTGTCCAGCACTAAAAAATATTCTATATAACTATGTTCCCAGTTGGTCATTGCAATCCAATGACCAAAAACTCCTGTCTATCCACAAACCTATCAAATCTGCTGGGCATTGTCTGTACCTGTACATGGTTGCTAAGGCCTGAAACTCATTACTAGTATCCATCAGGTCAATACCCCCCCATCTTTCAAAATCACTCTGAAGGACTTTGTAGCTGAAATTTGGCCCTGTTCTTGTTCAAAACCAAGCTAAACTATATCGCTAAATGTGAACAAGTACCTTTTCTTTCCTTATACCTCCTTACTCTCCCTTCTTCACTTGCATCCTTACTTCTATCAAATTATCTTTACTGACTTTCTCTCTAAACATAAAATCCAGAAGAAGTAGCTGGATTGAACCCACTCAAAGTAATACGGGCTGCAAATCACCACACAGTTGTAGAATGCAGAATCCACTTTATTAACTTCAGACCAAAAAAATCCAAGAATGAGCACTTTTGTCCGGAAAGATCTAGACTTCATCAGACAATTTACACCACATAGTTACTTCCTTCTTATACAGTTCAAACAGGAAGTTCTACCCAGTTATAAACTAATCAGTTATGTCATTAAAAGCACAATATTTACAGTCACTGAATTTAAAAAGCAGAAAAAATATACAAACTAAAAAAGTTCATGGAACACACCACCCTAAAAACACACTATATATAAGGACTGCTTCATAAAATGACAATGTACAATAAATATTTAAATATGTTGAATATGTTAAAACAATAAATATGTGTAACTAAATACTAAAAACTAGATATAGTAGAAAATGTTAACAGAAATAAATACACTTAACATAATAAATACTGAACATGTGAATTATTTAAAATGTTAAAATGCATAATGGAGAAATATATATATATATATATATATATATATATATATATATATATATATATATATCTTTCCAGTGCCTTTTGTTAGATATTATGAATATAAGGCTGAAATTAATTCTGTTGTAAATATGCTGGACAATAAAGCATAGAATAAAAGGTTTGCTTGAATATGTAAAATGTGCATTCATACTATATATGTAACAGACAGGCTTCTCTTCACAGCATCAGAAAATGCCTAACAAAGCAATATTGGAAAGCAAGCATTACATAATTTTCTCATGTTTGCAGAACAAATATCTATTAACAGACATCCTTTTTTATAAACTCAGCAATACATGATGTTTTTTTCTATAGGAACAGCTTGTACAGATGTTTCCTTTCATATTTCTGTTAATGGCATCCTCACATCAGCAAAAGTGCTTGCAAGTAAATCACAAAAAGGACAATAGAAAAGTCTAAAAACAGACATTATGTGACTTCCCACAGAAGGCCAGAAAAACATACCAAGAGGAAATATGTGCATGACTAGATCTCTATATAACTATTGTAGTAATTCAGTTATGTGAGAGAAGGACAGAGAAAGGTATTTTGTATTTGTCATCATTCATATCTGTAATGAAGGAAAACATTGTAAATATATGCTACAATCTGACAGAAATAGTATGTGTCATTTGTTATAAAATAAGTTATCTGTAACTGTGCTTATAGCTGCAAAATATATTTCTTTATCAGTGTGCAATTTGAAATGCTTGGTGCTTTAAGCAGACTACAGATGGAGTCATGCAAAGCTCTGTGACTTTGATTTCAACAGTAAACAGCACAGCAAGACTGTGTGTCTTAAGAAGACTTTGGATCCAGCACAGCATAGCAGTAGAGCACGTAAATTAAAATAATTTTTCAATGGTGACCCTTTGACAATGTTCCTAGCCTGTATCCAAAAACAGGGGGAGTGAATGGGTAATGCCTTGTATAAGGTCACTCCTGTAAAAGTAAACTAACGTTTACATGAAGTACTTCAGATTTCTACAGTTTTCTATAGTTTTCTACAGTTTGCAGCAATAATACAGTTTAATAGACATCTAAATCCAGTGAGACTGCATTGCAGAAAGGTGAGCAGTTCCATAAATTCTCTAGAAAAGGTACAAGACAAAGTTGTAAGACTGAAACTGCCAGTTTTGCTGTACCAACTTCACAAGTGACTACAGAGACTTTTCAACCATCTACAGTAAAGCAGCTTGGCCATCTGCCTCTCTGTTGACTGGTAAGAAAATTGTTCTGGGTTACATACAGTATGAATGCAATAGATGTAATAATAATAACAGAATGAAATGTTGTATATACAGCATATTAGCAAATATAAAACCTTATTAGGGCAAGTTAATAGTAAGGCATTATGCAAATGGATTGCAAGTTAATAGTAAGGCATTATGCAAATGGATTACAACATTTGACTGGTATCTGAAACAAAATCATGTGTGGTATAAAAAAATGTTTATTGCATGTACAATGTCATAAAAATACAGTGCATGCCACTAATATGTTGACATTATATTCAAATGTTAGACGGTTATGTTCTGTCACCAGATGTAAAAGGTTTATTTCAGAGTTGCAACAACAGTCAAATCAGTTACTGATATAACCTCTAGTACATTTTGCTACAAAAATGTAATAAACTTCTAAAAGACAGACACAATGAGTTCAGGAAGCTTAGACAAGTTATACATACATCTTTTCAAAAGTGCATAGTAGTTTCAAATTCAGCAGAACAGCTTACTAAAGAATGTCAGAAAGACCATGCAACATTACATGAAATTCTTCAACAGCAGTTGCAGGATAAAGGAAATAAATTAGCTGAACTGACAGAGATTGGGAACTTCCTGCATAAACAACTAATCTGTGCAAAATAAATATATTTTATAATATGTTTATGTTTTGAAAATGGTTAAATATACACGGTAAAATGGTAGGATCTGATGTCTGGACAAATCATTCTCAAATGTTTAAAACGTCCTTTCAGCTAAAGCAAGACATTTATCAATACTACAGTAAAGTAGAGCATATGACTGCCATTCTTAGCATAGTCAAAAGGTAAACAAAACTGTTCTAGTGTATAAAAATCAAATAAAAATAGTTAATAAGAATAAAGATTTAAAGTCACAAGACTGACATGCTTGTATAAAGATATAAAGATACAAGACAGACATGCATGTATTTTCTTTTCATCGAAAATACATCTGTTACAATACACAAGGATAACAGGCAGACAACAGCAAATATAAATAATGTAAATATAAGCACGTGTTAGTTAAGCTAACATCTATTTGTTTTTTACAATTTTTATATAATTGTATAGTAACACCACACCAAACAGTTAAAGTTCTGAATTTTAAAAAGAAATAAAATCACAAATGATATTAATCAAACAGTCTTTGTAAAATTAATGGCAGGGCAGTTAAATAAATAAATAAAAAAAATACTGAAATCCATGTAAGCTAATTGTAAAATAATGCCTATTTATGTAGTATAAATGCATAGTTATGCAAATCACAGATTAAAGGAAAAATGCTAAAATAATTAACTATAGTTTATAGAGTGTAAAATGTGAGCTTAGACCTTCCTAGACTAGATGAATAGTTACAGGAAATGTTGGAAAGATAAGAAAAACAAGACTGATTGCCAGACAAGTAGCTTGAGTTTTTCTAAAAACTCATTGTTATTAAAACACAATTGTTAAAATGTTTACAGGCAACACTATTTGGTAATTGTAATAAAATGTCACACTTAAACATAGATGTCACTGATAATCTGTTTGCAAGTAAATGTTAAAAGAAAAAAAAAATCTCAGTTGCATCCAGTACAGCCAGCAAATGTGGTATAGTATACATACAGTTCAAATCAATTGTGCAGGAAGGTATAAATACCTACTAGTGGTAATTAACAGCAAAAGCTTTATAAAAATTATCAAATCAGACAGGGGTCTATATTTTGTTAGTAACCTAATAAAGTAAATGTATGACCAAAGTGTTGGACTGGTGTACATTCTAAAGCAAATAAACAATACTGCTATACCACAGGGGGAGGGGCACTTTCTTAGTTTTACACTGACTGTATAAGCAGTACTGCACATGGGTCTGAAATAAAGCTACAGAAAAAAATAAACAACAAAGGTCTGAAATAAAGCTATAGGAAGAAATATTACCTCATTCCTTCTTGACAATACTCTTTTAGGGGGGAGGGAAAAACAGGTATTAGTGTATTAGAAATACTCGTAAACTGGATTAAACCTGACAGGATAAGATATTTTACAAGTTGTTAATTGATTATTGTATTGTTTAGTATTAAATTGTATTTACAACCTGTTAAACTGTAAAGCGATACAAGAGATGGTTTAAAAAACAAGAGATGGCTTAAAATTGCTTTATTACAGCTATACAAGAGAGAGACAGGGAGAGTAAAGATATGCAAAATGCATGAATGTTTCTAATTGCTGAGTATGTAGTTTAAAATAACAGGATGTATGCCTCTGGTGGCAATTCCACTAAATACTTTTAAAGAGACATAAAAGAATTTTCCAAAATTTTGCTTAATATTAATGTTACTAAATTTGTAAGATTAGACTAAATGTACTTTATGATGCCGTGGTGGTACGGCAGTAGCATTGTTACCTCACAGCAAGAGGTTCTCCCGTTCGATTCTCAGCTTGGCTTGGGAGTGCCTTCTGTGTGGAGTCTGCATGTCCTCCCCATGGTTGGGTATCGTTCGAAAAACATGCGCACGTAAATGGGTGTTCCTTCATTGAAGGTTGGGCATTAAGATGGCACCTCGGCATTTCGTAAAAAAATCTACTGCCAATCATTAGCAGACCGGAGTTCCGCTCTGGCGATCCCTTACCGGGAAAAAGCCGAAAGACAAACAACAACAAGACTAAATGTACTTTATAATCTTTGTATGTACAAATGCAGAAGAATTCAGTACAAATGAGATTAATGTCTAGTAATGAATATGTGTGACAAAACATGTTTAAAAAAAATGGGTCCAGGGTACCTACTAGATTGAAATGCATATTTAGCAAACAGTCTGTGTAAATACATACTGTACAGGATACATTGTAATAAGTTCAAAAGTATTTTGTCAAGTTGTAATATTAATATCACTGGTTTTACCCCCGTTAGAGGGAAATTCTATTAAAATATTGTACTCATACAGCTAATGGACTAATATGCACATAGCCTTCTTTAAGCCCAGTTCAGTACTTTATGTTCACTTCACTGTCAACCAGGATGTTAATGGGCAGTTCAGAGACATGACCACAATGTTATGATTAAAATGACATTGAAACTGTATATTTTCAGCAGTGTATAAATGCTTGGAGTAGCACATAGTTCTTGTCTCTTATAGTTAATTCAACAGTTGCAAAGAGTTAATCAAACAGTTCTAAGTCATAAAAAAGTCTGTGATTGCAAAAGAATAAATTAATTAAGTTAAAAAATAAGACTAAAGCAGACACAGCCCATAACTAATAAAATATTTTCACAAAATGGTCTGCAAAAGAAAAAGTTGTTAAATACATTCAGTTTTGGTAGTAATACATGTTTTTATTGTATTAACTATGTAAAATTGTATTTTGACTTGACAAAATATTTTGTTTCTTAATGTGTTTTCTATATAGAATGTTTTGAGTATGTTTAAAAACAGAGGGAATTGTTAGATATTATGAATATAAGCCTGAAATTAATTCTGTTGTAAATATGCTGGAAGATAAAGCATAGAATAAAAAGTTTGCTTGAATATATAAAATGTGCATTCATACTATATGTATAACAGACAGGCTTCTCTTCACAGCATCAGAAAATGCCTAACAAAGCAATATTGGAAAGCAAGCATTACATGATTTTCTCATGTTTGCAGAACAAATATCTATTAACAGACATCCTTTTTTATAAACTCAGCAATACGTGATTTATTTTCTATAGGAACAGCTTGTACAGATGTTTCCTTTCATATTTCTGTTAATGGCATCCTCACATCAGCAAAAGTGCTTACAAGTAAATCACAAAAAGGACAATAGAAAAGTCAAAAAACAGTCATTATGTGACTTCACACAAAAGGCCAGAAAAACATACCAAGAGGAAATATGTGTGTGACTAGCTCTCTGTATAACTATTGTAGTAATTCAGTTATGTGAGAGAAGGACAGATAGAGGTATTTTATATTTGTCATCATTCATATCTGTAATGAAGGAATACTTTGTAAATATATGCTACACTCGGACAGAAATAGTACATGTCGTTTGTTATAAAATAAGTTACCTGTAACTGTGCTTATAGCTGCAAAGTATATTTCTTTATTAGTGTGCAATTTGAAAGGCTTGATGCTTTAAACAGACTACAGATGGAGTCATGCAAAGCTCTGTGACTTTGATTTCAGCAGTAAACAGCAAAGCAAGATTGTGTGTCTTAAGAAGACTTTGGATCCAGCACAGCATAGGAGCAGAGCATGCAAATTAAAATAAAATTTTCACCTTTAGTTTTAAAATTGGGCTAATGGAAATATGTTCAATCAGGCCTGGCCAGTTCCCAGCATTCAAACGTAATTGCCAGTATAATTCTCTTTTCTCAAGTAATAGTGACCATGCACCACCCCTCATGTTGGTACTGATATTGTCTATAATAAAAATTGGAACTTATGGTCATTATACTCCACACATGTTTGCTAAAAGAATTTATTTCTTTTTATTCCTTATGTCATATAGGTGTTCATATATGCGATTTTTTAACTTTCTATCAGTCTTGCCTATGTAAAAGCAAGAACAGGTGGTACACATGGCACAGTAAATCACATTCTCTGAGTTACAGTTGTATTTCTGATTGATTCTCATTTCGATATTATTGATGTCAAAAATATTGCCTTCTTTAATGTAACTGCAATAGTTACATCTGCCACATTTGTTCATAGAACCTCACCTGTGGTTTGGGTAAGAGTTACCAAACCACAGGTCAGGTTCTATGAACATATTTCCATTAGCCCAATTTTAAAACTAAAGGCACTGGAAAGATTAATATATATATATATATATATATATATATATATATATATATATATATATATATATATATATTTTTTTTTTCTCCATTATGCATTTTAACATTTTAAATAATTCACATGTTCAGTATTTATTATGTGTATTTATTTCTTTTAACATTTTCTACTATATCTAGTTTTTAGTATTTAGTTACACATATTTATTGTTTTAACACATTCAACATATTTAAATATTCATTGTACATAGTCATTTTACGAAGCAGTGCTTATATATAGTGTGTTTTAGGGTGGTGTGTTCCATGAACTTTTTCAGTTTGTATATTTTGTCTGCTTTTTAAATTCAATGACTGTAAATATTGTGATTTTAATGACATAATTGATTAGTTTATAACTGGGTGGAACTTCCTGTTTGAACTGTATAAGAAGGAAGTAACTATGTGGGGTAAATTGTCTAATGAAGTCTAGATCTTTCTGGATGAAAACGCGCTCATCCTTGGATTTTTTTGGTCTGAAGTTAATAAAGTGGATTCTGCATTCTACAGCTGTGTGGTGATTTGCAGCCTGCATTACTTTGAGTGGGTTCAATCCAGCTACTTCTTCTGGCTTTTGTGTTTATCTGCTTCAGTTTGTGCTTTGCGACTATTTCTCTCTAAACATACAATAGGCCTGTTTTTCCATTACTTTATATTGCAATTCCTGTTTGTATTAGACTAACTTACTATTAATTTCTCTACAAACTGTCTAAAATTTCTCTAAATATTAAATGATTATCATATAACTTGTATTGATTCTTGACCAGTATTTTTATATTATGTCTACATTTTTAGAATGATTTAATCTGCAGATGTTTTGGTTTTATTATTGAAGATTGTAAAATTATTCCTCTTAAAAAGTTTTGTGATAATTTGGAGTTTTTCCCTACGGGCCTTGGCTGAAAATGGGCTTCTACCCAGTCAGGCTTTTGCAGTAATCAAATGTCAATAAGTAAAAAAAGAAAGTAATATTTGTGCTTCTGTCACACCATGGGCATTTGTTGATAACTCCTTCTTTAAGGGTAGCTCCTCCCTTGGGTTTAAAGGTCGGTATATTTTATACAAAGATGCTGAACTTTGCTGATTAATGATATCATTGAAAGCACTCTTTTTTATATACAGTGAGATGCATATAATTTGCATTTATCCTTTGTTGACCAGGATAGTCCACTAGTGGAGTAGTCTCTTTTTAGAGTAGGCCTGAGATGGTATTTATATTACTTGTGGAATTTTGGTCTGGGAATATGGGATCTTCCTCTACTTGTAGTGTACGAGGACGCTATTGTTGGTGGTGTGTCCAGAGAATGCAAAGATGGAGATAGCAGAGCCTTTACGAGAAAGTGAAACTAAAGAAGCAGAGGGGTCATCCATATTAGAGGAGAAAGGAGGAAGGAAGGAGGTGAAGGAGCAGAATGTCATTTGAGCTGTACCTGATTTGGAGTGTCTAGTCCAAGAAAGGTTGTTCAAGGGAGATGGAATGAGTCAGTAGGAATGCATTATTACAACCCTCCAATTGGAAGGGTTATAGGATGTTTATTTAAAGGAAATGATTAATCACAGTGAAGCAGAGAGTGAAGTAATGGTTTCATAGGTGAAATTATGGAGAAGACACAAAAAGAGAAAGGTGTGGAGAACACAAAGAAACAAAATCATGCTCACAGACAGTGAAAGGAGAAAGGATAGCCACAGAAGTGAAGGAAGTGAAAAATAAATTTGTTATAAGAGTAAACAGAAAGAAAGAGAAATGACTTGAAAGGTATAAGGCATGGAACACTGTAATTGCACCACTGGGTGTTTCATCTAAGGAAGTAAAAGCCTTTATTCTTATTAATAAAGAAACATACTATGATATATTCTATGAAACTGGACAACTCAGAGAGAATTTTTTTTAGAATGGTGTGAACAAAAAAATTTGTAATCCTTGGAGTAAGTATGTGGTACAGGTGTTTCATAGAAAAAAACAAAACAAAAAAAGAGTTTTGATACAATTTAGAAGAGAAGTCAAAAAGAGGAATTGAAAGAATATTTGAAGACTATATGTAATGATGTTATGGACACAACAAAACCACACGATGACCAAGGTTTATGGACTGGGGGTTGGGAATGTGGAATTATTTTGAAAATGGAAAGTGATAATGTTGTACATATCCCAAGTGTGATTGCTGTGAATGGTAACAGAGGATTTGTTAAATATAGAGGGCAGCCAAAAACATGTTTTTTTTCTGTGGAAAAAGTAATCATTTGATTAATGAATGTGATAAAGAAGAAAGTTTTATGTGTGGCAAAAACAGTGCATGAAGCAAGAAGATGTGATATGAAATATAAATATTGTAGAAAAACTGGACATATATGGATAAATTGTGAAAGAAATGTAGAAGTTACAGAAAAAAAGAATGCACACAGGATCTGGGATATGATATATATAGAAATATAGAAAAGGAACAAGAAAGATGGGCTAGTAAACAGAAAAGAAATAAAGATTTAATAGTGCAGGGAAAAGATGGGGAATGGGAAGGGGAAGAAGAGGTGCTTGATATGAGCAAGGAGGAACATATAAACTGGCAAGTAGTAAGGGGAAGGAAAAATTCTATAGGAAAAAGGTGAAAGAAAAGAAAAGAAAGTTTAAAAGTATAATTGTGAAAGAGAACAAAAAAGGTAAAGTATGAGAGATGAATAATTATACTAGCCCATTTAAAGGATGAAGATGTTAGCTTTAAATGTTTATAATATAAAGAAAATTAAAAGAAGATTTCGGATTTCAGAAAGGTGAGCTTCAGTTGATATGCTCATAATTATATTAGAAATTGTTAGACTCTTGACAGATGAAGAAAGGTTACAAACTAAAGTATTATGAAGTGGAAACATTATATGGATTATGGGAAAAGATACATGCTCAGGAATAGGCATATTATGTCAAGAAAACATTAAAATATTAGCTTTTATAATAGTAGAATCAGGACGATTAGCAGCAATAGATTTAAGATGGAAAACAAATGTTTATAGAATTATTTCAATATATGCATATGTAACAAAGAAAGAGATAATGTTTAAATAATTCTAAATTTTTTAGGCGTTAATATGGATAAAATATTAGTGGGGTATTTTAATTCCAATTTAAGAATAGGAAAGAAAAAATGTAGTGGTATTAAAACTATATATGATATAATATAAAGTGGAAAGCTACACATATGAGATATTAAACATTGGAATTACAGAAGACATGAAATTAAAACCAAAATTCATTACTTTTTTAGTGTCTGACAGTTTAAAAATTCTGCAGAAATGGATAAAAAGGACAGGCTTTTCAGATCATGTAGCCATATGAATAGAGGTGGACTAGAAAGAAGGATACATAAGAATAGGTACGGTGTCAATAGGCTGAATGAAAAAGACTAAAATAAAAAAAAAAGATAGGAAAGAGATTAATAAGCTATGGAAGGATCATACAGGCAAATGAATATTTTATGAAAACTGGACAAGTTGGTGAATAAGTTTTAAGGAAAATATAAAAAATGTTTTTGGAGTGTCAAGATAAAAAGAGAAGGATAGAAAAAATACAATATAAGCAGCTGAGTCAATAAATATTTAAGGAAGTATTGGAGGATAAGACAGTTTTTTATGAGAAAGAAAAAGAAAGGTAAGATATAAATCAGGAAAAGATTAGGAGATTGTTATATAAACAAATATATTGTTTACAAGGAAGAAAAGAAGAGGTGACACCTTACTTAAATAAATTAATAAAAGAGAATAAAACAATACGGGAATTAAAGAATAATGAATGAGAAAAAATACAACAAAAGAAGGAATATTTGATGTGATTAGAACACACTTTTGTAAAGAAAGAGGTAAAAGGACACATAAATGGATGGTTAAAAAAGCTAAGCAACTAAAACAATGAAAATATGGAGAAAATGTAAATATGAAATAGCTAAATGAAATATTGAATGATCTCAATCTGGATACAGCTACAGGAATGGATGGTATTGAATATCATATGTACAATAATATAGAAAAATTGGCAAAAAGTCTTTTTTGAAGGGGTATTAAATGAATGACTAAAGATATGAGATAGGTATGATGTGGAAAGAGATTCATATGGAAAAAAGAAGAGAAAGAAGATAAAAAAATGGAAACCTATAGGATTGAATAATAGAGATTATAAGATATTTATGAAAATAATAATTAAAAGACTAACAAATAAAGTAGAGAAGCTGATTGATCATACAATTTTTGGCAGAAAGATGGAGGGAAGTCAGGATGTATTATGGACAGTAAAATAAGTTATAGATGTCATTATAAATAGAAGGTGGAAGCTAAAATCATGCTAGGAGATTAAGTAAGGCATTTGATAAAATACAGTATGAAGTTTTATGGGATATATTAGGGGCTTATAACATAAGTGAAAGGATATTAAAAGTAATAAAATATGTATATGAGAAAATAATGCTAGAATAATATTAAATTATTGTTAAGTGAGGAAATTAAAATAGAATGTAGAATAAGGTAAAGATATCCAGTGAGTAGTATTATATTAGCTTTAGTTATGAATGTGATTATTAATACAATGAATAAAATACTAAATACTGCAGGTTATAAGATAACAGAGGAAATATGATTACCAATAACTTATAGCCCTGCAGAAGATATAGTGTTAATTTCTAAGAACAAAGAATACATGGAAGAGACGACCAGAAAGTTAATTAAATTATTAAAGATATTTGGTTCATGAATAAAGATAAAAGTAAAGGGTATGGGAAATATAGAAGATATACAGTCAGTTCAATGTACAGGTTATAGATATACTAGGAATACTATTTGGATTAATTGGCTCAAATGATCATAAGAAAAAAACAATGGGAGAAAATTTCACAGGAATTAAGAATTATATGCACATTGTGGAAGTCATGTAAATTACCATACAAGAAAAAGAGTATTTGATAAATTCTATTCTTTTAGGCAAGTTAGCAAACGTATCAAGTATTTAAATGATTCTACCTATGAAAAAGAAATGTATATTACATTTTCATTCATATGGGGATCTAGATTAAATCCAGTTAAAAGCAGGATTTTGTATGTAAGGGAAGAGGAATGGGGATTAGGGTTAATTAACCCAATTGTTCATGTGGCTTTATTAAATTTGTATGGGGCCTTAGTAAGTTATAAAAAAAAGAATAGAAATTTGACAGAATACATTTGTATGCTAAATATAAATGTTTTGGGTAAAAAATGGGGATAGGAAAAGTGATATGAATAAAGATATAAGGGAATATCAAACTAAAATCTTCTCATGAAAACTGAATGTGAATATTGTTGAAAAAATAGGGAAGAGTGATATTTGAATATCAAGAAAGAACATTATTTAATTTTCCTTGGAAACATTTAGAGATGGAAAAAAAGTTATATTAAAATGAGATTTAGGTGGTGTAATAAATACATGAATGTAAAGATTTTTTTTCTGGATGTTATCAATAGGTACATTACCTGTTAAAACTTACATACCTTATAAAAGAAAGCAAGAAAGAATATGTATTAATTGTGGGGAACTTGAAACAACAGGAGATGTGTTTTTGAAATGTTCTAGAATAAAGAAGTTATGGGAAAAAATATATAACAACAAAATGCTGAAAGGTTTTGAAAAAGTTGAATACTTAAACATGGACATGTTTGAATATGGATATTATGGTAACAAAAAAAAACCAAAATAAGTAAAAAAATGATAATATTTTTACTCTATGGACATTATAGACTTAGAGACTTAATGAAGTAAAGTTTAATGGTAAATGGATATTATCAGAAATATTAAAGAAAATACATTTTTGGCTTTGGAAAAAAAGGGTTATGGGAGTGATTAATAATATAATTTTTTTCTGTACTGTACAAAGGTGTAAATAATTGTAAATAATGTAAACAATATTTAGCATGTAAATAATCATTAGGCGAGTGCTTCATCCATTGCTAGTGAAGTGGTGGCTGGGAGAAAAGCACTCAAGCAGATCCATGATGGTGGATATTACAGAGACGAATGCCAGTGCAATGGTTGAAGGTCAACAAGATTCTGAGGAGCTGTTTCAGCATAATTTGTTTGTTTCATTGGAAGCAAATGTTCAAAACAATGATGTATGTGTTATTATAACCCTCCAGTCAAGAGGATTGCAAGATGACATTTTGGGCAAATTGTTGTTGCAGAGCAAGCCAAAGAGTGGAAAAGATATTTCATAGGGTGAAAGTATGGATAAAATCTAATGAGAAATATTGGAAGCTATTTTGAAAACAGATTGCCAGACAAAGAAATCATATGCTAAGACATTTAAAGAAGCTGTAGGGAAAGTGATGAGAAATGAACAAATGAAAATAAATGTCACCAATCAAAAGAAATTTAAGGTAAGAATTCAGACCAAATAATAAAAAGAAATGGACAGGTATGGCATTTGGGATAATGTAAGGGTCCCATTGGGAGTGAAGACTAAGGAGGTTAGATATTTCTTCTTATTCATAAAGACACACTTTCTGACATTATTTTTGAGACTGGTTCTATTCAGCCAAGATTTAGGGGGACTATGAGAAGAAAAATAACTGTAATCCATGGAATACCTATGTGGTTAAAGCATTTCACAGAGAAGCAAAAAAGAAAATACATGTTCAATTTCAAATTGAAGTTGAAAAAGAGACTTTAAAGAGAAATGTAAGCAAACAGATGGATTGTAGTCTAGAAAAAATGGACACCTATAGTATTGAATAATACAGATTATAAAATTTTCATGAACATAATTCAGAAGAGAATGGAAAGTAAAATGAAAAATATTATGGAAAATAGCATATATAGTTTAAAGGGAACAGGATATCAGGAATTATTATTCATAGTAAGGGAAAGTGTTGATTATATTATAAACAGGATTGATGAGACCAAGATCATGATAGGAGATCTAAATAAAGTTTTTGATACAGTACAAGAACATTTGTGGACAATTATGGAAGAGTATAACATGAGTAAAAAAACATTAAGGATGTTTGCTGTTCTGCATATAATCAAAACAAAGTACGAATTTTAGTGAATGGATAGTTAAACAAAGAAATAGATATAAAGAATGACATATGTCAGGGATGTCCTATGAGTAGTATATTATTTGCATTAGTTATGAATGTATTAGTTAGAGATACAACTTTGTACATGAGAGGAGCTACTTATATTACTAATGAAGGAATACAAATTCCAGTTATATTTACTTATGCAGCTGATATTAGGTGAAATAAATTATATGCTACATATTTCAATGTTTAAATATAATAGGCATGGCTTTAAATAAAGAAACAAGTAAAGGGCTTGATATAGTAAAGATAGGATGAGTATCTTTCTCAATGAAAGAAATCTCAGTGTTAAGAATAATATGTATTTGGGAGTATAAATGTAAGTGAGGAACAATGAAATAAAATCCTAGATAAAATAAAGGAGCTGTTGTTTTTGGAAAACATACAAACTGTAATTTACTAAAACTGTTTATTCGATTAATTCAGTTATACTGGGAAAGATTGCATATTTAGCTAGTGTCTATATGTTGTCAATAATCTATGAAAAAGAGGTACTACAAATAATGTTTCTTTTATAAGGGAGCTCCAAAGAAGAGAGGAATCTTATTCATGGACATGGAAGATGGAGGTTTAAGATTATTAAACCTAATTGTTTATACTGCTTCTCTGAATTTATATAAAGTTTTGTTTTAGATAAATGATAAAAATGAAAAGTTTGTAATAAATTTACTAACGTGCAAATATAAGTAGCATTTGGATATGTTAAGAAAATTCAGAAGAGGAAAAGTATGTTTAAGGGAAGCAATGAGATGTTATCAAGAAAAAATATTTTATGGAAAATAAAAATTGATGAAATAAAAAAAATGTCAGGGTCTATATTAGATTGTTGAAATGTCATTACAGTGAATGCCATTTTGACAACACATAAAGAGCAAAATGCTCAACCAGAAAACCCCAGGTCACCAATTTTTTTCCTAGGGAAAAAAATCGGCAGACCAACAAATCAAAACACACAGGTTAATACAATTTAAAGTTGGGGCCTATGCCCTTCCACATCCACCAATGTGGGGGGCTGTGGCCCCATACCCCCCTAACTAAATATAACAACTTTGAGATAGCACTACAGTGGAGTAAAGGGCAATCTCACATCTCAGGCCAAGCAATTTTTTCCCTAGAAAAAAAATCGCTGATCTGCGCTTTCATTGTTTGAGCCTTTTGATGTTTATGTGTCATTGGAATGGCATTAGAGCAAATGCTCTTTTCATAATTTAATATAGACCCAATTTCAGAAAAGTGTGGTATAAAAATATCATGATACAATATTATTATGTTAATCCTTTGGAAGTGAAAGAAAAAGTTAAAGCTATAAAAATATGAAAAGCATGTTGTAATAAACAAATAGAATGTCAAGATTTTTATGGAGAGATGTAAAAGCTGATTGGGCATACATTTTTATAGATTTTGAAGAATTAAATGTATATTGGGAAGAGATAAGTATGTTTTTAAGGGGTTATGGTCTGATAGCCCAACAGCAAAAAATTTTCTGGAGTCTTCTGGTGGGAGCCAGAAAAGTATTACAAAAAAAAATGGAAATCAAATGCAGTTCCTACATTCAAAGAACTTTTACATTTAAAAGCAATAATATATAAATAATAATATGTAAAAATGAAAAAAGTGATCGGAATAAGATCAAACAATCATATTAAGACATTTAGTGGTTGGTTTAACATTGAAACATTGTTATTGAAATACTAAGACTCTTAATGTGTTAATTACAGTACCTTGATGATTCAATGTATTCCTATAATTTTATAACAGTATGTGATGTTGAATTTCTTTCTTTCTGTGTATATATTGTAAATATGTTAATAAAACTTTTCTTAAAAAAAGATTTTTATGGAAATTAGTGATTAATAAATTACCAATGAAGGGAAATATGCCATATATTAAAAAATCATTAAAAGAGTTTGTATATATTGTGGTAAAGAAAAAATATACAGAGCATGTTTTCTTACAATGTATAAGGGTCACAGAATTGTGGGAAAATTGTGTAAAGACAATTTCTTTGAAAATATAAAGCAGGTAAATTAAATCAATATGGATATGATTATGTATGGATATTATAGTCGTGAAAATAAGAAATATGTTAGCAAAATAAATAAAACATTATTTTATGTTGTGTGGACCATTTAGAATGAGAAGCTAAATGAAATTATGTTTAAAGGTGAATGTAGACTAGCAGTTATTTTAAGAAAAAAATAGATGGTGGTTGTGGAAAAATGAGTGGGGGTCAAATAACATAACATAGATAGAAGTTTAACATAATAATGAAAAAAACATTTTGATGATTGTATGACAGTAATGGAAAGGAATGGAAAATTGCACACAGCATAAATTTGTAAATATGTAGATATGTAAGTTTGTATAGTAGTATTGCATATAATGTTTTTAAATAAAGCACTCCTACTCCTTTCAAGGGGTGCATTGTGATTAATCTTTTACTTCCAACTGAACTACCACCAACAAAAACAGATGGGGCCTCAGTTTAACATTTCCCCTGATGGATGTCACGCTCAGGAGTGTAGCACCCCCCCCCCCATGGTGCAGTACAATGTCAGCAACACATCTACCTTGTGTGGGAATAGAAACCACAGCCTTCTCTACAAAGGTGAAGATGCTACTTATTGCACTACTGGTACTGTAAGGGGTTATAGAATACAAAACTTAACACCAGGACTTAAATCAGTGGATGGAACCGTGAAAATCCACTAAAACACTACTGTCTGACCCTGGTGTGATGAAAGTATAAACAGATGAGATTTTGTGTGTGTGTGTGTGTGTGTGTGTGTGTGTGTGTGTGTGTGTGTGTACCTTCATGCACAGAGCAACAGATCCTTAACCATATGCTATTCACAACTAGTGAATGACAGAAAGTGTCTGGTATGGAATGCTTAAACACACGTTTCAGTGGTGTAGACAAGCATTTTATGGTACCATTCAAAAATATTGATGGAATTTACTGCTGTAAAGATAATGAGGCTTTTTATGTGAGCCAGCATAGCCCTGTGTATTCTGTCACTTCAAACAAAGTAACACATGCAGCTGTAAAGACAGTGCAACTTACTGTTGTGCTGTGGCGGCACATGATCTCAGATGCAGCTGCATGGTCTAGTTCTAACTGACTGGTTCAGAATGGGTTTTGTGATGGGTTGGGGTTTGCCAGTTTTACAGCTCAGTAGGAGGTCAAATATCAGCTCATCCACCATTCAGATGACTCTCAGTAACCTCTGACTACATCTTCTGCAGAGATGAAAACCATACCTCTGACAGTAACACAGGCAGAGAAACAGAATAATAGGGTTAATGGGGGATTCTGTTGCAGTATACTTTCAAAACACAGTTTCAAGTTATTTTTCTATGAAACTATTTTTTATTTAATTATTTATTTAATGTTTCTAACAGGAAGTGTAGGTTCTCAACTAATTACTACAATCTTATAAGTTTTCTTGCTGTCCTTATTGGAGAGATATACATAAATTCTGTTAAAATTTAGTACCAAGGGAAAGAGTTCTGCTAACTGTCACATGTTTCAAGATCCACTCAGATGAGTAATGGTTTGCAATTCTCAAATATGTCAAAGGGTCTTATTATTGTTTTCTGGTCATTTTCAGTGTAGCTTTCACCTTATGTGTATTTGCAACTTTCTTGAAATTATCATTGTTTTGTTTTTGTGCATCTTCTAACAAGATATTAAACAATGTGGCTAGATTTATCATTCTGAGTTTAACAAATCATAATATATCTCATTTTTGCTGGCTGCATTAACCATAATATAACAAAGTGTGCTGCCAACAGAACAGAAGCTTCATCAATGAAAGACAACTTTGTATGTATAATATTTATGATAATGAGGTTGTTCCAAACCTAATTCACCACATGCTGGTTCCTTGAAATAATGTTCATTATTTGATGAATTAACTAGGTAACCATAGACTAAGACATCTGAAGAATGCCACAAGTTCATGCTACATAGGCAATGGTGACCTGGCATTCAGCCTATAGTAGACAGAGCCAGGTGCTTACCACATAAAAAATATTTTTATTGTTTTTCTTCAGGAATAGTTTCAGCTTATTTCACAGTTAAAAAACTCTTTAAGTATTGCATTTTTGTCAAGGAACTAGACTCATACAGTTGAACTTTGAACAACTCCCATATGTACATATTTCAGGCTATTATATTGTTACTTCACGTGCACATTTTCACAAAACATCATTAATGTGATCATTGTCAAATTTACTGTTTCAAGCGAAATGTTTTTGTTCAAACACTAAATGGAGATTGTGCAACTTACCAAAAATGCATACAGAATGCCATTATAAGGAAATGTGTGTTATGTTATTTAATTCTGGTTGTGTGATAATGTAAAAAAGACAAGCAACTCTTTCTTTCAGGGCTGTGCAAAGACCACAAACAAGTTAACTGACAGGTCAAGGTTATACAGCATGTATGTTTAAGTAGCTAACATTTAAAAGTAGATGTCATATACAAAGTAGTAATTAAGCAACATATTTAACATTATAAATGAACTTTTCGCATTATAAATGAACTGGAAAATAAAATTATTTACATTAAATTGTTGCAAAAAGCTATAATAAACCTTGGCTAAAATACCTTGTTATTTGTGTGTGTGTGTGTGTGTGTGTGTGTGTGTGTGTGTGTGTGTGTGTGTGTGTGTGTGCATTATTTGCACTTGCACGCACTCTCTAAGCATGTAAAAAGGAACAATGTCGACCCTTGAATAAAAGTGTGAATGATTAAAGTGACTATGGGTTTCTACACCTGACATATGGAACAAAGGGAGGGATATAGATTAAGAAAAGGGGGGAAGAGAAACAAAAAGAAAAAAGAGACAAAGAAAACAGCAAGTAAGAAATACAAATGAACTGGAGCATGGCTAAATAATATTACTAACCAATGAAAGTCGTCTGGTGAGGAAGGCATGGAGAGCTGTAGGCACTGATGCAACAGCGGAGAGTGAGCTATGCTAACACAGAAACATGGTGCTGTACCAGTAGGGGTGAATCAAGGGGGTATCCACACATAGTTTTTTAGGTGTATCATGGAAGGGAGGGGTGGAATTGGAATAGTGCTCCACATAAAGGAAGGCATCAAATATGAGATCAGAGATGAGAAGGAAAACTGCTCTATGAAGGACTCAAGGGAGTAGAAATGGTCAGAACCAAGGATAAGCTCTGTGGCTGTTAACATGGAGAAAATGAGTGCTGGTGGCTCAACACAGTATATCTCACCAAATATGTCAGCAAAAGAGAATGTAAGACACAAAGAGAGAATAGAAGGAAGAAGGTTATAGTTATGGGGATATGAGTCTGCCAGAAGATTGGACATTTTTTTAGCCCTTAACTTAAAGATGGTGAGGGTATCAGATCAAGGAAATGCACAGGGTGCCAGATAATGTAGCTGGGGTGTTGGAGGGATAGAGAGACAGACAGGGAAAGCTGAACAAAGATAGGAGGGAGATCATAAAAGACTGACAAAAGCAGATATCAAGAATGAATACTTTGTTTCAGTCTTTATGAAGAACACTGGCCATTACGAAGTGCATAAGGTCTGAAAAAAACATGTCTGATACCTTTGCATGGGAAAAATCCAGAGTCACCAGCATGTTAGACTAAGAGAAGTGGCAGGGAAAGTCATTGATGGAATCCTGAGTGAAAAGCTGATTTCTTTCCTATTGGATAACAGTCTCCGTGACAACAGTAAACATGGACCTATGGCCAGGAGAAGCTGGTAGCCAAACTTGATTCAGTTTTATGAATGGCTTGCAGTAGTAAGTTGACAGGTATATCTAGGTAGAGTCAGTCTACCAGGCCTTCAGCAAAGACTTTGACTCAGGTGTGATAGGATAGGATCGAAACTCCAGAACTACAGGACTGCTTCATAGCTGAATGGAAGGAAGCAGAAGCTTAGAGTAAAACTGACAAATTTAGGAATAAATAAATTGACAAGTGGAGTACCATTCAGGCAAAACCTGTGTCCAGTACTGCTCAATGTATTCATTTGTAACATATCATTAACAGAGAACAAGACAACTTCTTGCTTATGGTACAAAGTGAGGTGCAAAACTGAGCAATGGAGTGTATAAGCACAGATTCTAAATAGCTGACAAAGCAAGCACTGCACCTAGGCCATAGCAAGCCTGAAGTGAAGTCTTGGCTTGTAGGAGTGAGATTGTCTGTAAGAATATAGGAAAAGGCCCAGGGGATGTTGATCACACCTGGACTGGTCCATCAGGAGCAAAGTTAGTGGGACAGTAGTAGCACCTAACAGAATACAGTATATCTTCAGGGGGATAGACTTCAGAAACGAAAAGGCAATGAATAACAGTGCCCATCAACCCCCCACTATCATCAGTAAATATGTCCAATCAGAAACTTAAGAGCACACACTCTGTAAACCTCATAGATGTAAATATTGAACTATCATCATAGTGACTCCTTATATTCAGTTTATATAGCAAAGCTAAGAAACTCAATTCCCCCAAGCTTAGAAATGAAGGTGATCATAATACATTTCTCAATAAATTAAAAAAATATATATGTAGATTCTATCTGTTCTTGTCCTTACATTCCCTCATAAATGTCTCTATCCAACTATCTGTTCATTTTAACATAAAAATTCCAAATCCGTATGCTTTCTTACTATTTTTATTACTTTATCCTAAGTTCTGTATCTTTTTTTAAGCTTCAAAATTTTATTAACATAATTAAATTTTTTTCTACACCATGAACTTAAACAATACCTCAGAATTAACACCAATTGTTAACCCTTAATTGAATCATTAAAACCTTTAAAAAAATAGTACATTACATACCAAATAAGTCATAAAACATCAGAAATAAGAACAAACAATGTATAGCTTTAACAAAAATTAAAAGTTAAAAGTTAAAAAACATTTTTATTCAAGCTTTAAAACTAGAAAGTATCAACATAATTAAAATATTTTTCAGAAAAAAAAGACTTGAAAGCCTTAAAGAGATACACTGATCTACCAAAAGTGTGTATTTGTTCAGTTATAGAAATATAATCATTGAGTCCTGGGTAAGTAAATGCATTAAGTCTAAATTGCCAGACCAGTTCTTTGTAATATAAATTGTTCTCCCAGTCTCCACCCCTGGGATCCTTATCCACCTACTTCAAAATACAAAATAAAACTCGGCGTGGGAAACTTTAAACAGTGACTGCTTAAATAGAGCATTGTTAGTCTTCTTCATTTTTATACTATAATCATGTTCATAAACTCTCTTTTACAAAGTTTTGTTCAGTCTTTCCAACATGAAAAACATTCACACTTTTTACAGACTGCTAAGTAAATCAGCCCTTTGCTGCAGCAGTTCCCTTCCTTTAACCAAATTTACTTTGGGCTGCATTTTCTGATATAAAGTATATAAAACAACATTGACTGCAATTCCCACATTTTTAGTACCACCACCTTCTTTACTTATCCTATGGTAAGGGGTTCCTTCATATATACTTTTAAAGTTGCATTTGAGTCCCATCTTAAAAGCAAACTTGGGTTCAATTCCTGCAATTCCAACTAATTCAGAATTGAAACTTAACATATTCCATTTTTTTGATAATGCTCTTAAAGGGACAGTCCCAGAGATTTTTTGTTTTTGTTTCAGCCTTTGTTTATATTTCAGGTCTGCCTTTCTGAGCATGCTCACCTTACGCTGAGGGGGTGGGGGGAGTGCCTGAAGGAAGTTTCAAAGGTGTTAGCCAAATTCCATCTCAAATTGCAGTTGTACTGACAACAGCTCTCCCTGTGAGCCATTCAGCAGTTAAATCATTGCATTTTACCCATTGAGAAAAGTAGCCTTTTGGGCATTTTATGACCTGACTGCTGCTGCTACTCTAGAAAGCACATCAGTAATGCAAGGCTTTTAAAACATTAGTAAATACTGTTTTTTGTTTCTTTCATTTTATATTTTATTCTCTGCTGATTGTGAATCCTGGCCATCTACAACATTTATGACATGGCTTCTATCTATAGAAAGCACATGAGTCAGGCAAACAGCAATGGAAACCATATTTCTCTTTCTTTCATGTTTTACTGTATTCTGATTTTTGAATACTAGCCTGGTGCAGTGACTTTCTGACCTGCTAGTAATTCCATAGAAAGCAAGTGTGTGACAGAAGGTTGGAATTAGTAGACACACTCCTTCTTCCTTTTTCAGCTTCTAGTTTGATATGTGCTGATTTCTGATTACTACTAGACAAATGCACTATTTTTTATGTGCTGGCTGCTTGTACATCTCTCGAAGCATGTGTGATACAAAATTTAAAAGTTAGTATACACTGATATCCCTTTTCCCTGGCACAGCTTTCTTTATTTTAAATATGAACCAGGAGCTGGGAGCATAGTTCACCAATCAAATGTAAGTCTAAGAGGAACATAAATCCAAAGATTAGTTTATCCTTGGAGCTGAAACAAGACTAGAACAGTGGATTTACAGGATATTTAAAAGTGAAATGACACTGTGGGTGAGAATGAAAGTGACATGTTGAAGTGGGCGTGACTTCTGTCAGATTAACTCGGAACCTATTTTAAACATTGGGAATATCCCTTTAATGCTTGGTGCAGCATGGTTGCATTGAACAACCATAGCTTCAATAAAGTTTTTGTCTGAGTGAGTAGGTTCAGATTTAAAATATACTACCAATAACCAATGGCTTATATTTATTCCCGCATCCTGCAATAACCTCTTGACATATGCTGGCCATAAGCTTGTTCAGGTAGCCTCTTTCAGTAAACAAACCTGAAATAAATCTTATTTTTTCCACAAAATCATCATAATGGGAAGTTAGTCTTGCTGCCCTTACACACTGTTTCTTTACTATGCTCTTTTTCTGTTTAAAGGAGTGTGTGCTCGCTGGTAAAGTGAAAATATGAGTTACTGAAGGTTGATTTTCTATTAATTCTAGTCCTAAACTTCCCTTCAAACACTTTTATGTTAGTGTCCAAGTATTTATTTATTTTATTTATTTTACATTTGTTTACTGGGAAGGTCCGACTGGATATATGTCCATTTTCAGGAGAGGCCCGAGGAGAAAAGCTCCACGTTTGCAGAGTACAATTACATTAGGAACAATAGAAACATTTAGAAATAAGTATAATATGCAGTCTTCAGTAGGGTTACAAACATAGATAAAACATTGTTGACATAATCAGAAAAAGCAGCTTTAATACACGCAGTTAATGGCTTAGTCCCTTAAAGAGTTCTGACACTTTTTAGAGTCTATGATTGACTTGATTAGGCACAGTTTCCAAGATCAGCTGGTGGTAGCTAGGTTTTAAGCAGGGACATTGCCAGTGCAATTGTTAGTGTAGTTTGAGGCTTTTTTGAACTGGGTTAAAGAGGGTTGGTGAGTAAGTCTGGTAGGTAGCAAATTCCAAGTTTTGCCTACTGAGTTGGTGAATAGTAATTAATTTTAAATTTGTTATAACTGTATGTAAATTTCAAAAATGTGGTGGTATCATGAAAGTAATTCAAGAATTTTCCAATCATCATCTCTGGTCCATCCCAATAAAATAAAGATGTTGTCCAGGAATATGACATATAATTTAATTTGTAATATATGCTTCATCATAATAATATGTGCTAAACTTAAACCTAATGTGCAGCTTAGCTGCAAAAAGTCCTTCCCACACACACACACAATCTATCCCTCAACCTAATCTTAACCCTAAAGCCTCACAGTCACAAACACACGCTATCCTAAACCTAAAACACACACACTCACATAAAAACACCCAGCCCCACCACTTACCTTTGCCGACCATCCAGAAGTAGACAAAAACAAATGTTTGGTCAAATGTCCTCTCACTCAATATGTAGAAAAAGTAATTTGTGTTGCACAAGTGAGTGGTGACTAACTGCACTGCAACTACATATATATATGTATATGTATATGTATATGTATATGTATATAATAGCAATGATCTAAACAGCCTAAGAATAACTGTAAAAATATTGACAGCAAAATATCTAAAGTCGAACTTCTGGTTCTTAGCGTAGCAATGTGAATTCATAAGCTCAGAGCTCTGGAAGCCAAAGCTTGTCAAAGCAGCCTTTGCAGGAACAAGATAGCACCTCACATAAATGGGAAGCATAACAAAAAACTGCTTCAACTGATTTCATTCTCCATGCCACCAAAAAAACTTCCCCTAAACCAAAACCAAGTTTGGAAATGATTTTGGGGAATAAGCCAGTGGAACACACTACAGCAACTATGGTCGCCATAGCAAATCTTCAAAATGAAATGTCTGATTATAAACTCTCCATCTCAGTGTCTCATGTAGAAGCTCCTCTCCAATCAGATGTATGGCAGATGACACCTTCAATAAACCATCTAACTTTGCTCATGGTAAATGTTCAAGCCTATCTACAAGCACAGGTTGAAGAGATAAGGGGCTCAGTAGGGGCTATATCATCTTATAGCATGAAGATCGGGCAACTGCTACAAGAAATGTAGGTCATCTGGGTGAAGCAGAGCACCAAATCTTTTTCCTTTTAGACTGTTCCAGTTATTACAATTGAAATTAGTCAACCAAGAGAAGAAGGCATGCAGAATGAACATCAGGATCACTGGCCATCAAGAGAAAGCTGAACAAAAATATATGATCCACTTTCTACAGGCTTGGCTCCCCACAGTTTTAGGATTGGACTCTGCAATAAAACTTTGGATTGAAAGGGTGCATAGATTGCTGGCCTCCCCCTCTTCCCCCTCAACCTTGTGCACCTCCCAGGTCATTCAATTGTCCAGTTCCTCTTCATGTCAACAAAAAGAGGAAGAACTATTGGTAGCTTGGACCAAAAAAGACATTTTGCACTTGGACAGGAGAGTCATATTTGATAATGACCTCTCTAGCAACCATTACTTAAAAGAAGGCAATGGCAACCGCTTGTTTGTTCTCTTAAGAAACTAAAACATAAAAGTCTTCCTCACCTATCCTGCATGTCTACAGGTTCATATGCCTGAAAGTTTTTTGACCACCACATGAATCAACAAAATATTTCCAAGAGGAGCTAGGAATCTCTACATCAGATGCCATGAATTATTTACCTGTGATATCCAAGCAAGCAGACCCATTATTAAAGTGTTCAGGACCAAAGAGAACAGGTTGGGTGATGGAGGACACTGAGATGAATTTGGACACGCTACTGACCTGAGCAACATTAATTCAGCAAAGTTATACTTTGCAGTATCAAATGTCCACCCAGATATGACTGTTGAATGTTCTGCTGTGGTAACACCCCAGAATATCAGCAGTAATAAACTACATTAATCACTTAACTATTAAAGAACTGGATACTTTTCATGTTGCCACCGGCTTATAGATTGGTGGAATGTTGGCAAGGCAGGCTACTGTCTACAATACTTATTTAAGATGTAGTCTCCAGATCTCAAAAAGGCATGTTACAACCTCCTTTACAGTTTATGATTTCCCTACAATTGTGCAGTGTAATGGGATTATTGGGAGATAATAATTTCCCCTTAATCTTGGGAGTCACATATTTCAAATGTGCATAGTTAAGATTGTTCATAGTTACTGTAAATGTTCATTTGTTGTGAATACTTTACAGTACTATAAACCTGTACAGTCAGTTCTTGGTTTAGTTAGACATTTTTTACTTTTCCACCATGACTTATAAAAATCTTTTCTTTACACCTAGCTCACATAGATATATTGAACTGTTCTTTAACAACAACCTAAGTCTTTATTTTGCTGTCATGACCATTCTAACTTGGTATCAGTTTTTGACACCTTATTTTAGAGGTACAGATATTACATAGGTCTTCAATTAGAGAATAAAGTTCTTAAGCATTAATGTTAATGGAACTAGCTCTCTTATAAAATGGGTCTGACTGTGTACACAGGTTAAAACATAAATGCCAGATACCATAATATTACAGTAGAAACATATCTGCTCAAAAGCACAATTCACTGTGGGGGTCGAATCATAACTATAGCCACCACATACTGTCACCTACCCTAAGCTCAGACAAAGCAAGGTATCTATTGCATATCCTTTAGGAATGACTTACAGGAACCCTAATTTTGGCAGATAATTTCAGTTGCCTTACAATTCCAAAAGACAGAACAGCCATCACAAGGCCATTCTGCCTTACTCCTATAACCAAGTTTTGAAAAATAAAAGCAGAAGAGATGTGTTTACTTGACTTAGGCTCTACCCCTGATGAATCACTGTGTACTTAATCATGTTTCTTGCCAAGATTTGGGATCTCCTACAGGATAGATAGAATATACGCTGATGCAGAACTCCTGTACTGTACCCCTAAACTCACCATTAGACCATGTCTATATTCTGATCATGATGTTCTACTGTACCCCTAATCTCACCATTAGACCATGTCTATATTCTGACCATGATGTTCTACTGTACCCCTAATCTCACCATTAGGCCATGTCTATATTCTGATCATGATGTTCTACTGTACCCCTAATCTCACTATTAGACCATGTCTATATTCCGATCATGATGTTCTACTGTACCCCTAATCTCACCATTAGACCATGTCGATATTCTGATCATGATGTTCTACTGTACCCCTAATCTCACATTTAGACCATGTCAATATTCTGATCATGATGTTCTACTGCACCCCTAATCTCACCATTAGGCCATGTCTATATTCTGATCATGATGTTCTACTGCACCCCTAATCTCACCATTAGACCATGTCGATATTCTGATCATGATGTTCTACTGTACCCCTAATCTCACCATTAGACCATGTCTAAATTCCGATCAAGATGTTCTACTGTATCCCTAATCTCACTATTAGACCATGTCTATACTCTGATCATGATGTTCTCCCCTCTCATCTTACAGAATTTCTCACACCTCCACCACAGATATGGATGCTGCTCCCTATCAGACAAGTACACCAGAATTTGGCCCGAAAGTTTTAAAATAATACAGGACTTTGTAAAAATACATAATGATGAGACATACCAACCTACCTCTTTTGGGACACATACAAGGGGTTTCTGCATACTTTATTTGAAATCTTGGGCAAATGTCCCTTTGAGAAAATGGAATTCCCAACTGATATAGCTCCAAGCAGAGGATAACAGAATTCAAAATAACAGAGCCAGCCATGAAGCCAATAACCTATCCACCAGTCTACAAGACATTAGAACCAAAATACTGGACATTTTGTAGAGGAAGACAGAAATTGCACTGATAATTTTCAGCTCCAATACTATGAAGTATCCCTCCAGCTCTGCTCAAGATTAATAAGGTAGTGTAGGGTGGGGGCAAGGCAAGTGTTACCAGTTTCAGCCCCTAGTGATAATAATGGCAGCCAAAATAAGCCAATAGCAGTCCTCTCAGAGCAGTTTAGGAAATACTATCAGAACCTTTATAAGGATAAAGATATCTCTTCCTTATATCCACATGGTTTGTTGCTTGCAATCAGATGCCTTAAGTCCAACAAGGCCTGGGTGGGGATAGTCTTCCCTCTGAAGTATATAAAATCCTTCCTTCCATTGCAACAGATCTCCTGTTGCAAGTAATTCAAAGAAACTACTATCCCTCCATCATGGAGACATTCAGTCATTTTACCCTTTCTAAAACCAGGGAAGAATTCCTCTTTTCCTGCTAACTACCACCCAATTTGTTTTTTAAAATGTTAATAGCAAGATATACAAGACAACGTGGGCATCACATCTTGTGTTATTAATCCTGTCCTTAAAGTCAGGTTGATAAGTAAGTTTTGTTAAAGATACAGCAGGATGGCATAATGTTCTAACGGGTGCTCAGTGGCTAGAGAAATGCTATTTATTTGCAGAAATCCTTTACATTGTTATCTTTGGATGCTGAAATGCCTTTGACAATGTCAAATGGCTATATCTGTTTTAGGTACTACCTTCATTTGGATTTCCAGCTAAATGTGTCAATTCCCTTTTGTTACTCTATCAAGGAGTGCCTCTAACAGGGTAAGAGGCTCTTACCCTGTTACTTTTCCCTTTAACCTTTGAACCAGTAGTGATTATTCGAACAGAAATTATACAACAGGCATCTGGCAAAATGTCCAGGTAATTATAAGGACGGTAGAGTTTCCCTATTAACAGATGACCTCTTATTACTTTTAAAAGATCCTCAAATAATGATACAAAGGTGTTGGAAAACTTTACAGAATTGGCAGTCACTATCAGGATGCAAAAATAAACCCTTCAAAGACTGTACTGTTAGCTGAGACACTGGCCTCACCTTTTATTATTCAAAACCAGTTTGAATTACCATAAACCTCTCATATTTTACTTACTTGGGAATCCATTTAGCATTGAACCCACAAGTGACTACACATTATAATACCAAACTCAGATCAGATAATACAAGACCATCTTAGGGACTGGAGTAGAGGGCTTCCCTCACAAGATCTCAAATTAGTGGTGATAAAAATGACTCTATACCCAAAGATCCTTTACATTCTACAGAGCTCCCCAATGACAATTCCTGACAATACCTTAAAAAAGTGGTATAAGTATATTATAATGTTCTTTCTGCCCCCTTTGATTTATAGAGGCCTCAAATCAGTGCATTGCTTGCCTAAAGTGATGGAAGGGATATGATTACCAAGCTTCCTTATTGTCTACTAAGAATCACTACTACAATGTTGGAGCAATCTATACTTTCCAATACCTTCATTGCCATGGCATGAACTAATGGCAGACATATTAGACCCATCTCTGAAATCCTCTCAATGTTTTAATAATACCGCAGCCTTTGCCCAATTAACTTTTTTATACTCCTTTGCATGGGTAATTTCAGGCATGCCAAAGGCACAGGAAAAATCTCAATATTTCAATATGCTATATTGTTGTTGTTGTTGTCTTTCGGCTTTTCCCGGGTAGGGGTTGCCACAGCGGAACTCTGGTACGCTAATGATTGGCAGTAGATTTTTACGACCGAGGTGCCAGTTCAACGTTCAACCTTCAACGAAGGCATGCCCATTTACTCATGTCTTTTGAACGCCCACCCAACCTTGGGGAGGACATGCAGACTCCACACAGAAGGCACTCCCTGCACTCCGGCTGAGAATCGAATGGGAGAACCTCTTGCTGTGAGGCAACAACACTACCACTGCACCATCGCGGAAGTCTTGTTTTTGCAAATTCCTAAGATCATATTACCCTAAGAATCATATAGCAATCCTAGTATTCCCTTTAGTTGCACATCCTAAACTTCAGACTACACAGTCATGCCTCCCACTGCAAGCATGGTTCACTAGAGGCCTAATTTACTTGTTCTAGTTTTACACTCATGTATCCTTTCAGAATTTTGCTGAAATCTACACACAGTTTTAATCTTAGGTTTATAGATATGTACTAAGCTAACAACCACTAGAGCCTTTATAAGTCTAGCCATGCAACCCAAATGTGACCCACAAATTTGATTTATATAGGGGGTGATTTACTGACAGTGTCAGTCCATCAGAGACATAGGTGCCAGACCAGAGGGAAAACAACTATGTTCACAGGTAATTTCTAGGCTAACTGCCCTCATGGGCCATTTTACACCTAGCCAATTTCTCTCAAAAATGACAATCATCTCAGAGATGACAATCAAACCTTGTACTTTGTGTCTGGGAGATAAACACCTTAAACATTATGCCAGCCCCCATTATTGCAAATAAAAGACTTGCAGCATTCTATGCCAGATGCAGCCCAACAGAGCATAATTGTAAATTCCCCTTTGTTTCAGTTTTTCATCAACTTAATGGGCAACTCCAATGTTAAAAAAGATGGGAATCTCTCAGTTCTATGAACTATTGGTAAAATTACAATATAACTTAAAAGGCAAATTGCAGGGATATAATTATCAGATACATTAAGGTAGAACCTTCCAAAGTCAGTCTAATCATTTAATTGAAGTCCCCCTACTTAACCACTTCATCCCCAAAATGGAGGCTGTTTCCCTTAAATGCTTTCACAGGCTATTTGTAACCCCTCATTATACAATTTGGAGATGACCTACAGCTTCAATGCTGGTGATGTTTTAGTGCCAATGTTTTACCCTCTTGGGAACACATATTTTGGAGCTGTGATGGAATTTAACAATTTTGGAATGACTTTATAGAACACCATAGCTATACTATCTCCCATCACAGAGTCAGCTCAGAAAGCACTAGATTTATGCAATTTTTCTTAACCAGCCCCCAAGATTAATATCCTATATATAATGTTCTTGTCTCCAAAGAAATCTATTACTCTCAACATTAAAAGCCCTATCTCTTCTGATATAACTGAATGTTGACAGATTCTCCAAGGCATATGCAAAGATGAATGGTGTATAGCTAAGAGGAGTGGTGAGAATCTACAGTATTTACATATTGGTCTTGTTATAGACCGCTCTTTGACCCAGCCCCTGTCTTTGAGAAATGATGTATGGTGTACTCCAGTTATACTGATAAAGTTAATCCATGTTTAACATATTTGATATAGGTCATGATATGCCTTCAAGATTAATTCAAGATTAATTAATTCTCTATCCCAGGCAATATATTCATCTACTCTATTGCCTCATGTTTATATATCTCTCTTTTTTCATACTATTTCTATTCCTGAAAAATAAACTGATTAGTATAAGATATTTTAATAATTACTTTTACTACATCCTATAATTTCACATTGTATAGAGTATATTGTATTTACACTATATATCTCTTAAACTTAATTATTATGTCATAAATATAAACAGATTTTACCATCATTATGTATGTCTAATAGTTAATGTTCATAAGGATAATTCAAATCCTTTACTACATACATGTAGTTACCATAAAATTTGTATGGAGATTTTACAGTGGAACATTGAAAGAAAGCACATAGTTGTTACACCAAGTTGTGCAAATCTGTAGTTTATCCATATATTTTTCACATGTTGTGGTAAATGTATTCACATGGTTGTTATACTAAAACTACAAATAAGATATGCAAAAAAATCTAAACTCAAAACATCTAAACAGAAAATATGGACAAAATGAAAGTTATACTAGGGAAAGGTTTATGCTTTTTCCACCCTATTGTGTGACCCCTGAGTTGGTATATAAAATTAACAAGGGGTGTGAAGGATGCAGGTAGGCTTGTTCTCCCTGCAAAAACATTGGTTTTTGGAATGTGGTCAATATTTTGTGTTTAGATGTTTTTGAGTTTAGATATTTTGCCGTCAATAGTGTTACTGTCGATTTTATGCTGATTAGATCATTTCTAGTGCTTCTATATCTATCTCTCTATCTCTCTCCCTGCCTGTCTGTTTCTTTATCTACCTATATATTTTAGCAAAACAATGCAACATTTATGTCACTACAGTAATGTCATAGTATAAATTCCACACCGTGGAACACTGTGCAGCATTCTGAATCACACTGAAATGTATTGAAATCTCCAATGGTTGATTGGCATTCAGAGCTGAATTGTGTTCCAGAGTCATCTAGGATAATTGCATGAAATTTATATTAAGAACTATAGCACAGATTGAAACACTGCTTCTCAAACATTAGTATGCACAGTCATTTCACTAAGGCAATCTGTCAAGATGCATTAGTCTCAGTTTTCATTACAAGGGGCATATGACTTCTACTGAAAAAACAAAATATAGTGTATGCATAGAATATGTTAGCTGAGGTTTTAGTAAGTTGACATTAAATTGGAAGCAAATATTATACATATTTCACCAGACAAGGTATCATTTCTCTTGCTGAAAAAATGCCACGGTCTAAAACCTGTTGTGGTCATAATCAGAAGTGAGATGGAGTAAATTGCCTAAGGGTAGAAAAACACTCATATTTGCATTATATATCTGAGTTTCTGAGGCCATTATTTTGAAATGTTTACGTGAAAATGTTAAAAAAGTCTTGTAGTACTACCATTTAGATATAGAAAAACACATTCAATTCAGACTGGCAGATTACATTATACTCAGTTTAAATTAGGGGTGCCGAAATTGCTGTTCTGACAGTTCGAAATTGCAAGCTTTTGCTTACATAGGGTTGATTTATCACCGTTCGCTTTTTTAAGCATTCTGTGATCTAATATAGATCCTATTATGGTTCCCTATTAAAAGACCGAAGACGCATTCTTTCGAATGCATCTTGGTCGAACTCAAAAGCCTGAAACGGCAAAATATCGAAGCAGCTTTTAAGCAAATTCTTTCCCAGGGAAAGAATTCACTTGGCCACTTCGTTACTTTGCCGTTTTCAGCACTGTAGTGCGGTCTTGGAGTTGGTATATTTAAGTAGGGGTGTGTGGTGGATGTAGCCCCCCACATCGGGAGGGGGGTAGGGGTGAAGACCCCCACTTATTGTAATGTTTAAAGTGTTTTATTTATTTATTTATTTTTTTTTGGAACCGCAATTTTTTTCCCTAGGAAAAAAAAAATCACTGTTCTGACAGTTCGAAATTGTAAGCTTTCACTTACATAGGGTTGATTAATCAGCGTTTGCTTTTTTAAGTGTTTTTAAGTGGTGGGATGTTGGCATAATGGTTAAGGTATGTACCTTACAAACACAAGGTGCAGGGTTTGATTCTCACATGGGGTAATTGGCTAGGCTGAAAATGGCCCACAAGGGCAGTAAGGCTAGTACTAATCTATGAATCTATAAACTTCATCATTTAAACCTTGACGAGTGGATAGGAAACAGAAAGTTTACCCCAGGGTTCACTTCAATGGCTCTGCTGGACAGAGGCACAGAGAACTAATCTAAGGGGGTGGCGAAAGCCAACACATTCCGGCTAGGCTTATAAATGCCTTCGGGCAGATAGCCTAGTACCTACCTATGCACCTATAATATAGACCCGATATTACTTATGGTCAGGATGCAGACTATAGAATAAGCCTAGAATATGTATGTACTACATTGCTATTACATCAGAAATACAAATACTTCAAATTTTCCACAAAGTGGATTTCATTTCACCTATAAAATGACATAGCTCAAAATACATGGTTTGAAGCAGTCAAAGTGTAAGGGTCAAATTTAGCATTCAGCTGCAATCTAATGCTTAAAAGTCAGTTAAATAAACATTCACTAGTAGAACTTCAGTTTTGTCAGCTTTTTGTGCTTCAGCCTTTTTCAGTTTCAATATTTTTCACTTTCACTATTTTTCACATACACACACACACACACACACACACACACACACACACACACACACACACACACACACACACACACACACACACACACACACACACACACACACACACACACACACACACACATTTTTCACTTTCACTATTTTCACATACACACACACACACACACACACACACACACACACACACACACACACACACACACACACACACACACACACACACACACACACACACACACACACACACACACATACACACGTGTGTGTTTGTATGTGCAGCGATAGCTATAGATGTGTATATCTATATCTATATATCTATACCTATATATATCTACCTATCATTCTATCTATATATATATATATATATATATATATATATATATATATATATATATATATAATAGGGTCTATATTAAATCAGTGAATGCTTAAAAAAGCGAACGCTGATTTATTGACCCCATGTAACAACCATCTTCTTTTTACTGACTTGGGTAAGTGCCATTGTTCCACTTCTACTTTTGTAAGAGAGATGGACAAACAACATTGTAGTTTCATATACCAGAAATCATACTCAACAAGCAATGAAATATAGACAATAAACAATGCACACAAGTGGCATCCTATTTTATATAGTGTTATGATAAAGGAATATAGTAAACACATTATACTATCTTACAATTGCCAAATATGCATTATTCTAGTCTGTATTTTTAATGATTAGTTATTTAGTGGTTAGTCCACATCCTAGTAAAGATCAGAAGAAGTTAGTAAGTATAACTGATTTGTTTTTATTGAGAATAAATTTGCATGATAATGAGAACCGCAAAAAGTCTTTGGTAATGAGTGGCTTTAGATTGCTGTAATTTTAGCTTGAAAAAGTGTATAGTCATGCTCAGCTATTATCTTCTAGAGTTAGAAACTGCTCATTTGTCAAATATTGCAAATCTCTGTATCAGAAGCTGTTTCAGGATCAAATCTGTGCAATGGAGAATACCTAACAATATTGTTAAGGGCAGTGTTAATCAATTCGTGTCCAGTGATCTGCAGAGTTTGGTAAGAACTATTGCCCTCACACTCATGGAGTAGCTGGTTGAAGCAGAGACAGGAATGCTGAAGTTGTCAGCTCTACCACTAGCTTAGATGATCTACTCAGCCAGTCCAGCATCAGCAATGAGACATTGTTCAGCATAGCTGATTACTAGCAGATAGGTTTATTTATATATTTATTTATTCTATTTATGAACTTTTAACTGGGATAGATAGATTCAGACTGAATTACCAATAACAGTCTCACAGTATCAGTCATGACAACATAACCAAGATGGATCAGAAAGTAAAGCAGCCTTATTGTCTTTTCTTCAGTCAGGGGAATTAATTATGCTTTCAAGGCCTGTACCCGCATAAAAGTGTTAAAACACTGGACAGATAGAAAGAAGGCCTGAAAGAGATCAGCTATTGATCTTAAAATGTTTTCTGAGCTGCAGTAACAGAGATGGAGGTAAATGTAATTATATGAAGGAAACATCAAGATCACCTACCCCTTAGCATGGAATACTGAGACAGTATAAGGTTGAATGGTGACCATCAAAGCCAGGGGATGCAGACGCATGTAATATTCAACATGATTCTCAGATTCATTCACAGTGCTTCACATGTGAACAGCTGCCAACCGGTTATGGCACTCCTGCTTGGAAGAAGTCAAGAACATAAAGAGACAAAAGATGGAATAAAAGTTCAAAAACTTTCAGGCAGAAACATATTTACACAATAAGGGCGGGGGGGAAATATATGCTGCAGTTAAAATGAGAGAGATTTACTCTGTAGCCCCGTTGTCAGAAATGTGCAATATTACTGCTTATACTTTGCATACATGTACAATATGAATGACACTTTAAATCAATGCTTGAAAATGCTTTTGTGCAAAATAACAAAGAACTATCATTTCTATGAAAAAAAATGAGGGGTGGTAGTGACGTAATGAGATGTGATTGGAGCAGTATGGGATCATGACACTAGCAGAAGTAAAGTTATGTGTAAGCATGTTAAGCCTGAAAATACACATATGAAATTAAGCCTTGTTCTTTGGGTGTGCCTATTGTGCAATGTTTGTATTATAAAAGGAAATGAATAAAATCCTTTCAAATAGGAACAGACTTGACCCCCCCCCCAGTTGTTTATGCTACTACTTACATTTAATCATTACCTTCATTTACAGCAAAGTAGAATGAAGCTCTTCTTTGTAATCCCAATATATGTCTGGCACTTTTCTTACTCATTTTTTTTCATGGGAGACTTGCATACAAGCTGCTTACCCTTGTCATGATTATGGTTGATGCTGGAATTTTCTAAGCACAAAATTAGCATTTTCCTCTGGTACTAATTTATGCATTAACAAAACTTAATTAGAAATGAAACAAAAACTGAAAGGAGGCATTGGGCACCACTGGCTACAGAAAAGGTAATGGCTACTGTATGACCATAGCATATTACAAAAATAAGTACTACGAGTCATGAGGCACAGGAAATAATGTGGTCGGGAGGGATGGTTGTTAACTAACCTAAAATTAAGCAATTTCACAAACTGGTTCTGTGTAGTAAGACCTCCCAGGGCTGAATTAACAAAAAAATAAAAAAGTAATTCAGTTTGAAACAGTATTGCATGTAAGGTTGATGCCTAACTGCATTTGGATGTCATTAAATTAAACTATTATTAAATTAAATTATTATATTATTATTATTAAACTATTCTCTTGCGCCATAGCCAAATTATGGAACTCACTCCCACCCACAATTACCTCCGTACCATCATGCACCAACTTCAAAACTTTATTAAAAGCGCACCTAAAAGCATGCTGGCTATGCCCTTGCAACTCCCACTCTAATATCATCCACCCCATCCAACTACTACCTTTCTTTCACCTCCACTAACTACCTTGATGATAGCAAGCTCAGATGCTCATAAGCCTAGTACTTATTATACAGCAGGAACTTCTCATTGTTACATTTGTTAATGCCTGTTATGTACTTCGCAGATAAATTCTAGCTGTCTACTGATGTACTATGTTCTTCATCTGTAAATATGTTGTAAGTAATTTCTATGTTAAATTGTTAATCGCTATGTAATCCAATGTAACTACTGCCTGTTTATTTTACTGTGGAGCTTTTCTCCCCGGGCCTTCGCTGAAAATGGACCCACGTCCAGTCGGACACTCCCGGTCAACAAATTTAAATAAATAAAAATAAATAAATTAAATGATTTAAGAAGCAAAATATCCAGCACCCACAAATGTAATGTTTTGTTGCCAACTCAAGTTTAAAATTGATTTTTTTTTTATCAAGCTCATAATCATGCTTATGTTATCAATACATTCATCGTAATTCAAAGCCTCTGCTTAAGTCATTTTATCTGCTAAAGATTTAAGCAGCGTTATTTGAACTTGTATGTTTCCTACCAAAAAAAACCTCCTCATTCAACTCTGTAAAGATTTTTATAATCATCTGACTGTGTTTTGATCTAGCCAGTGTTAACATGTGAATAAAATCTTATCAATAAACTTTTTACTGGAACTCGTCTGCATTGTGGTTTACAGTGATGCAATTCAGTATTCCCATCCAGTATTAAAGGGGACCCCCATGTCCCAGAACAAGCTACACTCTCTAGTAGCACTGTGAAGTGCTGTGGCTATTCATGCTGGACACTGAACATACGTAGCAGTGCTGCTGTGTAGCAGTAACCACAAGTCCATCTTGACAAGGATAAGACACTTGCACAAGAGCTATTTCCCCCCAAAAGCTGTCAGATAAGATTACTACTAGTTATGTATTGTCTTGCACTGCAGAAGCAGTAATCCTCCAACAGACACAAACCCACACACACATACCATATACATGTATAGACTACACTGTACAAAACAGCCAGTATTTTCTTGTTTGCCCCTGTTTTCTAGAATATCAACTACAGTATGTTGTTCCAGGCATGGTGACACAGTGTACAGATATTAAGATGGCATAATAAAGAGAATGCCACCTGACACATAAAGACAGGTTAATCTGCATGCATTTGTGTTTTAGTCACAAATACTAGACCACACAATACATGTTAATTCTGACACAAGATGTATGTATCAAATTTCTTGAAGCTATACACATATATTACACTGCCACCTATTTATAAAATATTAGATGTTCCCATTTTAATATGAGGTGCATTTTCTCTATAAACATTGACATTTATTGTCAAATTACTTCTAATGGTGCAGCGGTTAGCATTATCACCTCACAACAAGAGGTTTTCCGGTTTGATTCTCAGCTGGACCGCCTTCTGTGTGGAGTCTGCATGTCCTCCCCATGTTCGAGTGACATTAAAGACAATCAGGTAGGTGTGTGCGTAAATGGGTGTGCCTTCTTTGAAGATTGGGTGTCGGGCTGGCAACTCAGCACTGTAAACATCCACTGCTAATCATTAGTGGACCGGAGTTCCACTGTGGCGACCCCTAACTGGGAAAAGCTGAAAGACATTAGTATTGTCAAATTACTTCAGTGCATTATTGCAGTTCTGGACCTCATGGAAATTATGTCAAAAGAAAAGCACAATTACTGTAGGTAATTTTCAGAATGGAACGACATTGCAATAGTGAGGTACTTTTTCAGTTTTACTGTCTTGTATATGAAGTTGAATCACTTAATTAGTTCAACAGCAACACATTTACCAAAATGCTGTTCAGTTAAGACATTTCAGTCCTTGCTACTTTATAATTGCCTCACCAGCTTCCTAAACAGTTTTCCAGGTGTGGATTATTTGGCAGAAACTGTGGTTTTCACATCGGATGCTGATGTACTAGAAAGTGTTACAGGTTAGTCCCTATCAGGGAGTTTGTTAGAATGTTCTAGGCTCAGATGAGCGCTTATTTGCTCATCTATTGTTTCTTCTGGAACTATTTCTTAGGACACCCTCTTGGATGCCACTGTGGAGCTCCTCAAACACCTCTAGGCTGGAGACGTCATGACTATGGTTTCTGATGGACATGATTATCTTGAAGAAACATCTCTGATTTCTTCGCTGCAACTTTCTGTCCAAGGTACGAACAGTAAAAAAATCTCATTTACTCACACTTCTTTAAAAACACTACTTCTGTTTTATTTTTGTGTGGAACCTTAATGCACTCTCACACTATCTTCTTTCCCCCTGTAAATAAGATAGGTGCCTTGCCCTTTAATCATAATAGCACTTTGTCTTAAATGGATTTCTTTCAGCTTGTTAACCCATAAGGCAAACCACCACATAACCCAATATTTTAGTTATAGGAGGCACTATTATGAGACATGCAGACATCCCACTCACCAGACTGTATAAGGAGAGAGTCAAAGTCAGTTGCCTATAAGTGACCAAGATCTGCCAGATCACACATTCACTCAGGTCATTGAACCGCAAGTGCCATGTAAGTAATCACAGACCATGTGGGTGTAAACAATCTGAGATATACCTCTTAAAACTATATGATGAAGCTCTCAAATGGTATGTCCCAGAGCAGTATGAGCCTAGCAGTGAGCAGCATTTTACCTTCTCCAAGGATTATGCTTAAATATGAACAAGAGACAACTGACTAATAACTGATTTAGTTTTTGGTGCCATTTGAAGGTTGTATAATATTTGTCAGCCTAGGAGAATATATTTGGTAGATCACTCTGCTTTGTCAGGGATGGTCTACACCAGTCCTCTCTTGACTTTGTCGAATATTGGCTAAAACCTAGTCAACCACCCACAGTGCCTGTTTTAGGCATTGTCTAACTGATAAACCTTCCAAAATCACAAAACCAACCCAAAAAACTCTAAAGATTTTTCATTTCAATGTTAGTAGCCTGAACAAGAAACTCTACCCCTTGCAAGCTCTCCTCACCCTGGAGAATGCAGATGTCAGTGTAGTTACTGAGCTCACTCCAGCAGTGCAGGACTGTAACGGCTTCCACACACTTAAATCAGCTACTTCAGTGACAAAAGGTGGAGGTGTCCCAATTTACATCAAAAACAAAAACACCTCATGTCTGGTCAAACTGTTTGACTTGCTTGACCTTCTCCATGTCTAGGTTACAAAATACAAAGTCCAGTACCATATCTGTGCAAAGCTATTGGTCCCCGCTATGATCCAGGAAACCAATAACACACATAAATGTACTGGAGACATGCCCCATTCAACCTAACACCATATTAATGGGCAACTTTAGTTACGCCATTATAAACTGGCAGTCATACTTAACCAAAACATACAGGTCCAGGACCCCATCTAACCCTAGAACTTTTATGAATTATTCTGTAGCAAACTTCATACTATTAAGTGACACCCTGGCAAAATTTCAAACCCCCAAACCCCTAAGAACATGCTGCTTGTATGGAATTATTCACAGAAACCCTGTAGAGTCATGTTAATGGCTGCACATAGACAGCTGTAGCTATCTGGAGTAAGCAACAGAGAAACTCAGCTAACAAGCCAAGCTGGTGAAATCCCAGCACTAAGGAAGAAAATCATGGCAAGAATTAAGAAGTGCAATGCCCAGCAAGGTAAAAACTCCATCACCAACCTAATCAAATTACTCAGCAGGCTAACCAAGTCTAACAAAGCCAAATCTGATGCAAAAACAGCTTTAAAGACAGACGAGAATCACAAAGAATTCTTCAGCTGTGTTTGCAACTTCAAAGGCAATAAAAACAATGTGCTGAACCAACTGTAAATGGAGCCACCTCTACAGAGCCAGGAGATATAAATCTACTGGCTGACAAATTTAGCTTCAGTGTTATAACCTTCTTCCACTATGGAACAGGTCCTCAATGCACCTTCCAAGGCCAAGAATGCTGCATTTATGGGCCCTGATAATATCCCAGATTGCCACCTTAATAGCATGAAACTCGACCTATCAGGACCACTAGAATCACTGTTTAGCCACAACCTTCAGACAGGCTTTGTACCAAGTGAATGGGGGATTGCAACTGTCATCCACCTGCACAAGACTGGGCCATCTATGGACCAGGGTAATTACAGACCCATAAGTCTGACTAGTCTCATATGACCAGTCATGGAAAATATTATCATGGAAATGATAAACTATAACATAAAAAACTTTAGACACTGGATCCAACCCAGTTTGGCTTTGTCAAAGACAGGTCATGACTATTCAACCTGGTGGGCTGCTTCGACAAGGTTACCAAAGCAACAGACAATTACAAAATGGTGTAGACTTCCTACCTCAATCTGGCCAAAGCATTTGACATAATACCTCACTTGGACATTATACACAAACTCATGAAATTAAGTATAAATCTCTATGTCACCCATTCTGTAGACAGATGGCTCACAAACAGCACCCAAGAAGTTAGGAAAGGAGAAACTATGTCCACAAAGAGGCTAGTCACCAGCAGAGTCCCTCAAGGCTCTCTGCTGAGTCCATTCCTTTTTTGCATCTACTTCTCAAGTCAATGCCAATGTCATGGGCCTCTGGCTGACCAAGTTTGCAGATTTTTGCAAACTAAACAAAGTCATAGATTCCCCCAATGACACAAATATCAACCAAGTATGCCTGATACAGACTGATAACTGGTGTCAGAGCCAAGGTCTATAACTCCTAGCCAACAAATGCAAAATAGTATGCTTTGGGAAGACAGTTACAGCTGGAAACTAACACATTGATAGTACAACCCTAAGAGAAGACTCAGTGGTAATGGACTTGTGAACACATGCAGATAGTAACCGGGCCTTTGACCATCATATGTTTACCATAGTAAGGAAATCATTCTATATTGCTCAACTTATAAGCAAGGGCATGGCATCAAAGTCCAAGGATGTCATTGTTCCACTGTACTCACCCCTTATCAGAAAATGCCCCTTTGGTATGTACCTGACCAGGCATATGCAACAACTCGAGCATCCGCAGAGGTTCCTCACAGAAAGAATACATGGCCTAAACAATATGTTCTGCTCAGAACACCTCAAATCCCTATCCCTGTACTTGGTTTCCTACAGATTGCTAAGAGGTGATCTATGCCTGGCCTACAAAACATCCACTGATCCATTTCTGATGAACCTGTTGCACATCCATAAAACAAATTGCATCAGAACTACCTGCTCTAGGGGCCTAAACCCTGTAACATAAATAGGACATGTTACAGAGACAGGTATGTGTCTTGGAGACTAACTCTTGTCTGAAACAGGCTTCTCATCCATGTGAAGCAGAGTTCTTCCTAACAGAATTCAAGTCTAACTTGGACCAGTGAATGGGGAATCAGAAATTTACTCTGATCTGGCACCTGTGTTTGTGGTAGACACAGGCAGCCTATAAATGCTTGATTCACCCACTCCCAAGCCCACATATACCCCTTAAAATAACCCTAGGGTATTAAAACTTGTCAGATGCTTTTGGGAAGCATGGATAGGTTTAAAAGGTCGTCTTGGGATCATTAGTCTTGTAATCCCTTATGAATCTGTTAACCTACGACTGTATTTAATCAAAGTCAAGTTTTTAGGCTGTAGTAAACAAAAATGGCAGGTACAGTATTATTCTTATTTATTTATTTATTGAAATTTATTGAATGGGGTAGTGAGATCTTCCAAAAGGACCCATTTTCAGTCACAGCATAGGGTTAAATTGAGGAAATGAAATACAATAACTAGCATTATATCCAGGTTAACAAGATAATTGTTGACCATGTAATTAACATGAATATTTATCATGGATGAGAAGAAGGCAAATTAATATAGGTACAATAAGAAATATTAGGTTATTGTAGATGCAAAAATAAAATTAAGATAGAAAAAATAATGAGTTATTGGGTTGAATGTTAACATAATGTACACTGTATACACTATGTAAAATGCTTTTAGTAGCCCAACATGAATTTTAAACTGCCACTGCCTTGTAACTGTCATGCCAATGTTAGATTACTAGTGCCTTCAATCCTTGGACCAATAATACTTGAGCAAGCATTATACCTTCACCCATTAAGGTAGTATTTATAAATTACAACAAAGTCAGAGGTATGTATATGTAACAGACACTTTTAATGGTCTTCCTTCATTAGGGTTTGCACAGTTTGTTATTATAGCTATAACCCATGCCTGGGTGTGGGTAATGCTGGATTTACCCATGGTTGGTGTGTTTTGGTCATGAGGGCGAAGCCCGAGTGGCCAAACAAAGCGAACCGTGGGTAAATCCAGCATTACCCACACCCAGAAGTGGGTTATTGCTATTATACAATGACATTATTTAAGAAAAAAAATAATTACTTTTCTTAAATAATGGCATTGTATAATGCCTCCTTGCTGCCCTTCCGCAGCTGTCTGGGTATTCTGCGGCAGTTCTGATGTACTGCGCATGTGTATATTTATGCAGTAAATCAGAACTGTGGGCAAAAGCAATGGAGAAAGCAAGATCTCCTTTGCTTTTTACAGCCTATCTCGCCATGTTAAACGAGTTTAACATAGCAAGACAGCTTTAAAAAAAGCAACGGAGAATCTCCGTTACTTTTTTTAAAGCTGTCTCACTAGGTTAAACCCATTTAACATAGCGAGACAGTTTTGAAAAAAGCAACAGAGAAAGCAAGATCTCTACTGCTTTTTAAAGAATCTTGCTATGTTAAATGGGTTTAACATAGCGATACAACTTTAAAAAAGCAATGTCTCACCATGTTAAACTCGTTTAACATGGCGAGACAGGTTGTAACAAGCAACTGAGATCTTGCGTTCTCCATTGCTGTAAAAAAAAAAAAAAAAAAAAAAAAGAGTTATACTAATGGAAAAAGTCGGGTGACCGAACCTTTTTCCATTACTATAACTCTGATTTACAATGTGCACACTGACCAATCAGCATGCACGTTTTGGAATATTAATGGGGGGGTCATTGTATAAATTGACTTAACCTATTTATTGTTGATATGTTGGAGCAGCGATGACATATTGAAATTCTGCCTGCTCTGTCATTCTCTTGAGTTCTATGTCTAATATTGTCACATAAGATAATCCATGTCCTAAAAACACAGCCAGCTTTCGGTTTATTAACCACACCAAAACATGTAGTGTCAGTTAAATTTATGCTTTCACTTCATATGGTAATATACACATATCATATACACAGTCATGAAAATTAAACAACATTGTTTCCAGTTTACTCCATAGTCTTTCTGGAGATGCATAGGAAAATGTCTCCACTTGACTTATTGCTATGATATCCATTACACACTGATCACTTACAAACCTCTTGTACAAGTTGCACTGATACATTGGATTTAGGGCATAGAGGGATAAAACTCAGATCTAAACAACCCCAGTTCAGTTAGTGTCCCGGGTAATGGAAGAACCGGTGTAGGGAAGAAGAGGAATGATAAACAACAACCTGTTTACCTCTCTTTAGGATGGAGAAGAGAGGGGGTGATATAACACAGAGGTTCGCCACTGCTTGTTATGTGGTTGAACCTGGGAGAGGAGGAACTCAGCAGCTGTCTGTCACTTATTAAGGATTAGATAGAAAGATAAGATACTTCCTATCCACATCTGAACTGCGAACCAGACACAGTTACATGCACATGTCAGCATACCAGTGAGAGAAAAGCCTGATGTACACACACCACACTCACCAACACAACCACACAGCTGCAGTATGACAACACTTGCTTGGCTGTTCCACCTATCTTTTCTAGTTCTGGGGCATCCAAGCCTGCAAAGCCACTGGAGAGTCCATGAGCAAGGAAGGGCCTGACACCTGAAAGCAGAGTCTGCCCTGCTCAAAAAATCAGACTAGTCCAGTTAAGCAGTGAATGAGCCATTGTAAGTATGTAATCTATCTCTGGAAAAAATATTGCATTGGCACTCTTGGCCATCAAAACACATGATAAGCACTTTATTTGCACTTGACAATTACAATTGTGTTGTTGCCAGCATGTATTTCCTTGTCTGTTTGGGCACAGTTATATTATCTGTTTTAAAGAACATGTTATATACAGCTTTTTCCTTATTAAACAAAATTATGCTTGGATTTATTTCCTTACACCATGATTCTTTCCTGGCCAAACTTTTATTGTACTTTTCCAAAATATTCTCATCTCCATATCATTCTGAATGCACTACTTAAACTCTTCATTTTTTATGTCATGGATAATTACGGAATTATACAATTTGTTTTTAGTTCTTCTTTTAGCAAATTCTCTCGTTATATAAATTGAGTCAGCATAAATGCTACATGCATTTATTTCCTTGGATTATATGTCAATTAATTTGTCATATTTCTGCAGTCTTGGCATTAGTTACAGTTCTGATGGGGCCTTATATAAGGATGTATTAACCATTTTCTGCAATTTTATGTTATTTTTTCAGAAAATTCTTTTTTTTTTTCACAAAATTCCTTTTTCCTCCCTTACCTTCTTCATTCCTACCTCTCCTCCCTTTTCTCTAATTACCTTCCCCAAACTAACCTCCTTATTATGACAAGACAGTCACCTGCATGTTCCTTCACTTCCTAGGTCTGGAAACATGCTACCTGCATCCTAAGTACAATTTACTTTTTATATTAAATATCTGCACCTCTTATAGCTTATAAAACAAACTGCTTTCAGTTGTACAATTGTCCACTGATGACACTAGAAATGTGTTTTTGCCAGTTTTTGTTATTACCTGTTCCTATACTTACTATTTATTTTAAATGTCTCTTTTGCTGCTTTCTCTTACTTGTACTGTAATGGACATTTGCTCATTATTTTATTGTATTTACTTCAATCATGCAATTTTGCTTGCTTAGTTGTAGTATGGAGCTTTTCTCCCCCGGCCTCTGCTGAAAAAGGGCACTAGCTCAGTCAGACTACCGCAGTCAACAACTGTCAAATAAGTAAATAAGTACATTAAATGCTGTTTTCACATTAATATATTCATTGCATTTTTCACGTCTATGTACTATGGCTAATACCAATATTTCTGCTGGAGCATATCTTCTCCAGTAATATGTTAAAGGCTTTGCACCCATAAGCAACTTACACTATGGCAAATTCACTGTGCTAACACGATTCTGAAACTTATCAGCTTGCAATGTGAATCAGTACTCATATGAAAATAATTAAGTGCAGGTTGCCCATTTACTAATTGTAAGTACTTTAAATTTATTTTAGTTGTTCTGTAATCCAGTACATTCCATGTCATTCATTTTTATTTATTCTCTGATTGTGACTTAATTCAGTGCAGAGTCTCATGAGAACTGTAGCCTGTTCTGGCACCACTGGGTATAAGACAAAGAAGCTTGCCTCATGAGGTGTCAAACCCATATTGGATGTGTAAGCACTCACTGTCATGCTGCATACATATACATATACTCAGTTCTGATGAATTATAATTTACCTGCAGCACGTCTTTGGGATTAAGAAGGAAACTGGAGCAATAAGCACAAAAAAACTAATTCAGGAAGACACGAGAACATGGGTGCGCTGCACAGAAGGTATCTCTGATGAGAAATAAACTGGAGATCCAAACTGCTATGTGGCATAATCCCACATCATGGTATTGTGACATTCTTAATGGAAAACCCACAAATAAAAGGATCAGAGCAAATTGAAAAGATATTCCATAATTCCAAAAAATCTTATGAAATCCTTTCTGTCCTCAATGGAAGGCATATGCATTATGTCTCCTTCTTTCTCTGTGTCTAGTTTCAAACCTTCAGACCTTAAACTTTAAGACATGATCACTATATCTCAGCTCTGTAGCATTAAGTTGAAATGTACTTTTATTGTTCTTAAGCCTCAGTCTTCCATCTCAGTCTCTTTGTAACATAGTCTTGCATATGTACTTCTCTTTTGTAGTCTTATACTAGTATGTCATCAGGTTTACTAATAACTCCATCAAACCCATCAATTATTTGTGCAACAGCTCCCTAAAACAATTCAGACATGATAAAATGCCAAACAGATGAAATAATAAATGGAAGTCTTACAAATCTCTACCATCCTAAAGTCGAATTTAAAGTTGAAATTGTGAAACTCTCCTCATCAGGCTTTATTTACCAAAATTCCAAGCTGCATTACATTCAGTCAACTTCTTTTCTACTGGCATATTATACACAATTTCTTTAATCATATGAAGAAGAAGATGGTGCTTCATCTTTACAATTTTTATTTTTCTAGATCTTTGCAAATACAAATGTCTGGCTTCACAAAAGCACATTTTTAACCCATTTGGTAGGATCTGTCCATTTCTGAAATACACGTTTTCCACACAGATAACTTATTTTCTTTTTTACTCAAAAAGATAATGGAATTTTCCTTGGAGCATGTTCTACTGGTAAAACTGCAGAATCCATCTGAATGAAATCCAGTAAATAAATCTTCATCCTGTTTAAGTGAATAATCAGACTAAGCATTTTCTGATCTGTATTGCAGCTGTGCATTCACATTGTGATTTTTTTCAACAGATCAAGCTTTTAACAAGTCAAACAATTCAATGCAGAATCTGTATTCACTATACTAATGACCTGAGATTGCATGCATTTTTATTTTTATATTTATGAATCATGATTTGCTTTCTCTTTGGTTTTATGTGACAGCCAGAGTAAATAAATTGTCTACACAACTGATTCTGATTGTTCTTTAAGCAGTTATTCCATTATACTCTGTGACAGATATCTAGTCTAAGCACTACTGTTTTATTAATGATAAACTTTCCTCCAGGATTTCAAGTATTTCTGATTATTCTGATGTTCATATACACTAACTTGCAAACCATTTACTCTGAGCATTTTTATCACAAGTGTTTCTTTCAGGCAATACCTTTACATGACACTGCTTAAATACATTTAATATTGTCTGACATTTCTTTCATCTCACACACATTAATAAAATGTTTTCTGTTTCTACAGCTTCTGCAAGCTTGGTTCATAGCAGGACCCCTTTTTGAAATGCTTATATCTACTTCTGCTACACCTGGTTTTCTTGGTGCACCATTTCTCACATTTGTCAGAAATGTCTCATTTTATTATTTTTATAGGTTCATAGTTTCATAGGTAGGTACTAGGCTAATGTCCCTCGGGCCTGTACAAGCCTAGCCAAAAAGGTACCCTGGCCTTCACCACCCAAGAAAATTATTTTCCTGTGCCCCTGTCAAGCAGAACCACAGAAATGATCCCCGGGGTGAATTTGCTATTACCTATCCAATCATCAAGATCTTTCTTGAAGAGTGCTAATGAGGAGCTCTGTTTGACATAGATAGGTAGTCTGTTTCAGAGTATGGGAAGTCTCTGGGACAGAAATCTATCCCTCCAGCATGTTCTGTTTATTGTGGTGACAAGGTTTAGGTCCCTAGAGCGTGTAGTCTCTGTCAAAGATACCTCTACTTGTAAAGCTTGATAACTGAATGGATGCCATAAATTTGTCCTGGGCATAAGGTCCTTTGTCCTTCTGGAGGTAGTAAGTTCCCTGTGAGTGTGGATAACTGCAAGGTGATTATGGTCCGTGTACTGACTCTGCCTTGTGCACACCATGAATCTGTGAATCTATGACTCTGTGAAAGCATTTATATGCTCAGCAGACTATTAATTGAAAAGAGGTGATTTCACTTGGGCTTGAAGCCACTTTACTTGGCATTAAATCTTTTCATTTTTAGTAACATGTTACTTGTCTAACATTTTCTAATCTCATGTATGACCCTGTCTCAACCTAATGAATCATGCAGCTCACCAACATTTTTATTTCAATAGCATTAGTTGGGCCATATGCCCTTATGAAGAAGATGTGATTAAATTAATGGCATATCCTTTCTCAGCTCACAATAATTTTGAAACTTTGGTCTTATCATCACAGCATTCTCAGTTTATCTCACTTGAAACTCCAGTGTATCATATAAACATGCACATTTTATTCTCTAGTGACATCTGGAATCATAGTACAAGGTACCTTTTTAGGCTTCTCAGATATTCCATTTTCAGTCACAAATGAATCAAACTTCTGAGTTGGTAATGTCCAATTCTCAGACACATTTACAAGAAGAGGGATATTTATGGTGGTGGTGACAAAACCTGTTCTCAAATGAGAGCCGAAATGACTTATTTTCAATTACTTCTGAGATCATGTAACATCATGTACATCAGAATGACAAAATGAAGAGAAAGACATTGACTATATTGAATTAGATGCATCAGAGAGCAGTTCATGCTTTACAGTAGCTGCATATATCAGACCACATGATGCATTTTCTGATCTCAGATTAGAAGTGTCACACATCTTAAAGCTGTACACATATATTACAGAGCGGGCCTTATCCACTAGATCACATTCCGAATCCCACATATACTAATGATGGTGATTCTGGGCTTGGAAACATCACTTTTTAAAGTGATATGATATGATATGATACAGTAATGGCATTTGTCCATATTTATTGGGAATGCAGCTGATAAATGACCTTTAAGGTCTGCCAAGACCAAGAAATCAATGGAACTCATTGTAAATTTATGAAAAGTAGCAGAGATATAAGCTACATCTGTGTGCAAGGGCTTAGAAATTGTCTGGTCATCATGAATTCATATAACTTTTACATCTGTTTACTATTTCAGGAAAACTTATTAGAGAAACTGGGCTACCCAACATCATGCTTTAAAGATGATATTGAGGCAAGTTGATGTCATCAGAAGATAAGAGGATATCTTAAATGAACTAAGTTTTTGGAAGACAGATGTAGGTGTAGATATGCAGCAGACATAGTCAATGCAAACTGGAACATAATAAATTTTCACTCCACATACCGTATGAATTAATTTACACAGTGTTGTTAGCATACAATAAACTACTATATCACACAGTGGGACTTAATGAATACAGTTTGCAGTTTGAAAGTCCGTGCTGCAGGCAAAGGGACAGAAACAAAACATTACATGTCTGACTGTGCTCATTCCTGTTGCTACTTCACAGACAAATTACTCTTTGCTGCTAGTGCTGCATGGATAGACAGTGCAGTGAAGGGACACAGTAGTAGACTGGTGCAGGAACACCTTGCCTTTTTTGTACATCTTAGTGGTAAAGTTAAAAAAATCCAAAACCGAACACAAGCAGGTTTCTGGAACTGTTAGAAATAAAATCCAGTCCTGTGATTGGCTGACTAGCTGACTAGCTGGTTGTTCTTCTGTTACTATATTTTGTTTCTAGTCTTGTGATTGCCGGACTAGCTGGCTGTTCTTCTGATACTGGATTTTGTTTCTATTCCTGTGATTGACTGACTATCTGGTTGTCCTTTTATTATTGGATTTTGTTTCTAAAGTGTTTTTAGAGTTCCTGTGATTGGCTAACTAGATGACTAGCTGGTTGTTCTGTTAGTGGTAAAGTTAGTTTTAGCCTGATTTATTCGTTCACAAAGAAAATACATTTCTCATATATGCCCCCCAAGCAGGAAGTAAGAATCTTATTCTAGCTAATATGTCATGGAAAGATCCCCAGCCATCCAAGCTCAAATAAACAGGCTCAAATCACTATCGCTCTACTCGGTATCATACAGATTGCTCAGGGGTGATCTGAGTCTCGCCTATAAGGCAATCATGGACCCTGCCCTACTAGAGATGCTCCATATCTGTAAGTCTAAATCCTCATTCACTACCTGCTCAAAAGGCCTGAACCTAATATGTGACATTAACAAAACCTGATGGAGAGACAGGTTTGTCTTCACATAAGCGTCAAACAGAGCACCTCTCTGACCCTCTTCAAGCACAACCTTGATGAGTAGATGGGAAACCACAAATTCATCCCAGGGGTTTCACCTGTGTCCCTCAATGACAGGGGGTGACAGGTGCTGCCTGAGGTTTCTTTTTGGGGATAAATTCTTGGCTAGGCTTGTAAGGGTCCCAGGGCCATTAACCTAGTAACCTGCTATGATCCTATGAACACAAATTAGTCCCAAATTGTAAGGGGCAGTCACATTCTCTATTATCAAGGGCAGCATAGGATATGAATCACGTTGTTTTCCATCAGTTGGATTTTTCCAAATGCTTAGGTTTTTTGCATGCCTTGATGGGACTAGACCATAATTAAAGTTCTTGATTAGTATTGCTTCAGTCTTGGATGTTAGCTGAACGTCCTCTTCTCAGCACCTGCAATGTGTCCACAATTGCCTCCTTCTGTAATGCATGTGGGGTTACGTGTATCTGTAGCATATTTATATATGAGTGTAAATCCTTGTTTTACTAATCCTGCTGCTCTACTGCTTCTGGGACTGTCTGGGTATCGTTCTTCCACATTGCGCTCATTTCTGCTTGCAAATCCTATTACTTTAAGACTTTGTGTCTCGTGATATGTAAGACACAATATCACAGGATGTAGCAATTTTAATGATCAATTATGCTGTTGTGTTTTTTCTTGAACTACTATAACTGGTCTTCTTGCATTGCTTTTTTCACATTCTAAGGAAGGATAACTTTTGATAACAGGACACATTTCAATAGAGATAATTCAGATCTTCTCTGTTAGTATATGTTGCTGTCTTATTCAGTCAGTACTACTGTACATGTTAATGTTGTATGCTTTGTAGCTGATGCATGGCCTAGTCAACAAACACAAATGAATAAATACTTAAAAGTGTATGTTCAAGGTCTCATCCACCTCACAAGGCCAGTCTTCATCCTACAACTTGAAACCCTGCAAATTATTAGTTTGACATTTAAGTTATCACTTCAGCTTTTACTGGAATTTCCTGAAAACAAACATCTTGTCATTTGTGAGATAATATTATCATTTACATCTAAGACTGTAACAGTGTCTAAACAGATGGCTGTCTGCATTTGTGCGTCTGTGTGTGTGTGTGTGTGTGTGTGTGTGTGTGTGTGTGTGTGTGTGTGTGTGTGTGTGTGTGTGTGTGCGTGCACGTGCGCACTTCTAATTTGACTTTTAACATTTCAGTAATTTGTAGATTTTTCTTTAGTTTCAATAGCAGACCAAGTTTCAAAATAACTTGTATATGAAAGCAGCAACTGCATTTCATAATGCCATCATGTGCTTGTCTTCTAGAATTTAATTTGTAATGCAAAAAATGTTCAGTTCTCTCACTGTATGCAGACCACAGCTCTAGAATTGGCTTAATTCAATCAATTATTCCCAGATGACTCATCTTTTTTTCAGGATAAATACTTTATCTTGTCACCACTTTTTTCACTTTGAATTAGCACACTGAAAAAACACATGAGGTGGCCGTGTGTACTCTTTAGGCGTTCTTTATTATGTATATGTTATTGCGATCCTCTCGCATTTAACACTGCTGCTCAGTCTTGCTTTTATGGATGTCTCAGCCTGCTTCACAGCAAAACACCAAGATTCAAAATACCATATCAAGGCGAAAACTGATTTAAAAGAAAAGTTGAATGCCATTGAACATACTTCTAAAGATCCCCAGAACATTTGTGCAGAAGATGGGCTCTTCTTTGCAACATTGTTGCTCTGAGTTAATCTAGCAACTGAAAGCATGTTCTCCTTTCCGGGGGAGCAGGGGGATCTCATTGATTTTGCAGTGATTCACTAGGGATGCCTAGAATTAAAGCATTTGGATCAGTAATCTAAGATCATACAGCAGATGCCCTGCTATATAATATCCTACAGATGGGAATGTCTTATTGTCTTATTATAACAACACTGGGGGAAGGGGACTAAATGTTAAGCTGCAGAGAAATGTCTTTTTTATGTGATAGAATTTTTAGTGGTTGTTGCAGCTTCCCACTGGTATGAGGGATTATTAATAAAAGGCATCATTAGGTTGAGAATGCCTGAACTCAATAGGCTGTCATGGCAAAGGACATGGAAAAAGAAAATAAATCTAGAAACTCGGATATCTAATTCTAAGATTCCTCAAGACACTTGAGAGTAGTGATCTAAAAACATGTATAATTCATACTGATTATGGCATTACAGTCAAACGATTTTACATCATATAGTAATGTGTGTTAAATTGGCCCTAGTTGTGCGTGTGGTGAGTGCCTTCTTGTGGGTTGGGCGCCTGGCTGGCAAATCGACACGTAAAACTCCACTGCCAATCACAATGCGAACAGAGAGACCACTGTGCGCCCCAACCAGGAAAAAAAAAAAGAAGAAGAAGAAGAAGAAGAAGTAATGTGTGTGTATTCCTAAAGATCTAACTCATAGGCCTGCAAAGCCTAATTGACTGTGCAACTGTCTGCACACCTTTGAGAAAAAAAAATAATACTAAGAAAGATATGGGGTAAAAAAATATGCATATGTATGGGAAGTGACATTTGATTGTTAGCATGTTTTTTCATGGATATTTGTCACTCTTTAATGAACTTTCTCCTCTACAGAAACTTCATACTATTAAGATAATCACATCCGTTTTTGTCTATGCAGTATACGTATTAAATCTTAGTTTGCCAGATGAGCTAACATATTTCTACCTCCAGTAAAGGTACTGAAGTGTTTAGCTAAGCAATGTGTTGTAATTCAAGGAAGTTACCGGATGGGAAACAAAAGAAAAAAATGCACTGATCAGAGATGAACAAAGTATTTCTGCAGATTTTATTCATATGTTGTCGAACTGTGAATCACTTCAAGAAATCAAAGTACAAATACACACATGACTACAGAGGAACTTCTCTGCTTACGCACTGTTAGAATCAGAAGTGGAAGGAAGTAATTTTGTTAAGGATTTATCTGCTAACATATTCCTTGGTATTTGCAGTTTTAAGATATTCTTAGAACTTGGTAGTATTTTCAAATGTGTGTTAAATATGTATTGTGGTGTGCATTGACGTAGTTGACCTTTACAAGGGAAGAGCATAGCTAATTTGTGATATTTATATTAACTTTCTTAGTTCAGATGAATGACAGTTGGATTTCTGCCCTTTGGATTTATAAACTGCTTTTCTACATTCCTTTTCTCTGCCTTCTCAAATATCAAGCTTTAAACTGGCTGATAATTCTTGGAGTGCCTGAGTTGTGGAATGCAATTATCTGACATTGTTGCTAAGTTACTAGAATTAAATGTGTGTCTGTTTTAAATCAAAGTTAAGTAATTTCTGTGGTGCTGCCTACATAGATGGACCTATATCAGTTGATCAAGTTTTCAGAAACTCGAAATTCATATTGGTGAGAAGATATGATCAAATGTCTTAGAAAAACATTAAAAAAAATCTTTTTTATATTTTTGCAGGGCAGAAGCCCCCTGTGCCCTCCCACACCATTACAAATTATATATACCAACTCCAAGATCACACTAAATTGAGGAAAATGGTACGTTTCCTGAGCCTCACTGTACCATGATCTCCATTCAAAAGTTTTGAGTTTTCAGAAATCCGATCATATCGTCTCACCAACATGAATTTTGAGTTTCTAAAAACTTGATCAACTGATAGGGATCCACATAGACATATAGATTCTGATACCATTTTAGAGATACCCAGCATCCCTTCTCTGTCTATTATTTACTACATAAGCTACAAGCCTTACTCACCCAGTAATAATATCATCTCCCACTCATCCTAATGACTTTCTTAAACCTACTCATATTAATGAAATGATTCACCATTTTTCACTTTACTACCAGTGCACAATAAGTGCTGTAGTCGTTAATTAACCATCTTCTCTACAAATAAGGCTTTCTTGCTGCTGCCTGCCTTTTTCCTTTAAATTGTATGTTGTTTTTGACTTTGCTACCTGTCGCTCGTCTGGTCAAGATTAAACAGATAAACATTTGTTGGTTCAGTTCAAGCAGCTTTATTACACACAAATACAACAGGAATGAGGCTTTGTAAGTTAAACTTAAATAAACTTATAAACAGACTGACTACCACACTCATACATGTTAACACTCTGGTTGTTCTTTCAAAATGGCACTATTGCCTGCACATGCTCTGTATTTATATGCAAGTGCTACATCTGGAAATGCTTCTTAAAGGTACATACGCTCACTCTGGTCTACACTACCTAATTAAATAGGTGTTCTAATTATAATCACTAATTAACCACCTTGTCTATAAAAAATATTTTCTTAGTGCTGCCTGCCTTGGGTCTTTAAATTATTTCTTGTTTTTCTTATACATCTTGCAGACCATTCAGCACCCTGATTACACTACAAATAGCTAAAGTGTATCCTTGTTAAGCACCATCAACGCATTATTAAGGCCAGACCTTCATTAAAACAGCGCTGACCAGAAAGCAGCAGCAGCAGATGAAATAGCTTCATTTCAACTCCCATTCCTGCTGGCTGTCTGATATATACACAAGATGTTTTGAATAAAACTGCTTCCCTTAGACAGGGAATACATACGGATGTCAACTGCTTCCCCACTGCTTTATTGGCTTTCAAATCTGGAACAACACACAATATATATATGAAGTAATGAGGTTTAGGTAGGGGAACCTGTAAGGAAAATTCAGCTACTAAAAGGTAGTTGTTACAGTAGTGGCTTAGTATATTTATGTGTGCATAAAGGGTGTAACACATTTTATATAGGGAAGGCAGAGAGAGTCCTTAGAAAAAGAATTTATGAACACACATACGCCATTAATACTCAAAATACCAACAACGCACTGTATAGGCACACTACTACCTGTTCTGACTACTTAGGATTTCACTTTGGTATTTTAGAAATTATTTTAAAGGAAGCCAGAGGGGGTAATTGGTCTAATAGAATCGAAAAGAGTGAGTTGCAATGGCAACTTCGGTTGAATGCTTGCCAACCCCCTGGCATGAATGACTGTATTTCTTTAAAATCAATCTTAATAGAAAAAGCCTCATTTTTATAGAAATGTATAGGTATAATTAGAATTACATTTACTTGTTGTTATCACTTTAATTTTTAATGATGACTTAATTGATGAGATTATTTAAATGTTTTATCAGCAATTCTCACTGGTTTTGATAAAGTCTGCATTTGGACAGATGAAAGCGCTTACTGAATTCTGTCTTGGAACTTATATGGTGGTTTTACGTTGGTTTTATGAACAAAGGAACTTTAAAACATTTGGTGTTACAAAGACTTACTACTTGGTACACTTTACGTTCAAGGGATTCGTCTCAGAGTTGTTTTTGGTGTTTACATGTTTTGTTAAAAAATATGTTATTCAGTATTATAGATACATAGATGATCTCATATTTGTTTGTAAAGGAAGACATGAGAAGATGACACAGTTTATTGGGGATTTGCAAAATAGGTTCACTTGAATCAGTGTATGGACAACAAAGTGATATTTTTAGATGTACTGCCAGCGGGGACATTAAATAATGATA
>NC_056727.1:456746767-456966767 GCF_019279795.1 Protopterus annectens | reverse complement strand
GTGAGAACTCAGTAAAGGAGACTGTATTTCCTGCTAAGAAATGTTAGCAGCTGGCATTTACAAAATTAAGAAAACTCTCTGCACATTTGCTGTTTGGGGTATGTGTTACAAGTTGATGGATAGGTAGTTGAGATCACCAGTGATGTGTGTTAGCTTATATAGTTAATGAGTAATTTGTTAAGGCCTAGGCATCATGGACAGTGTGAGATACAGAAAGGAGTGGTATGGTAGCTGGATATGTGTGCTGACACTAGGATATCCAGGAGTTCAGTCATTCTTTTGTGGATTAGCTGTGAGGTAATAGTATTTCATATGAATTTTAATAAACTTATCCAAATATTCCCCCACCATTACAAGAGGTTCTAATGAGCTAAACTCAAGTAAAGGGGGAGTGTTTTGACTATACTGGAACCTTGTTAAATTAACTCTATAGAAGTGTATGTACTCAAGAGACAGAAAGGCTTTAAGACTGAGCAGTTTAGATACGTAGCATTCAGCACTGCCAAACTGATGTAAACCTGTCTGGAAGTTGTAAAGTTAGAAGGTCTAGGAGACTGACTCTACATAAAAAGGCAGTAATGGCTATCACACACACACACACACACACACACACACACACACACACACACACACACACACACACACACACACACACACACACACACAAAGAGATGTAGACAGGGCCTTCTGCCTAGGGACTGTTAGAATCAGAAAATTAAAAGGAAAATATCAGCTTTAATTTGGGATTCACACCCAAGATCTCCAGCGTTCAATGTGGGCATCATTGTTGTTGGACCAACAACAGCCTCTAGTCAGGAATATTTTTCTGCAAGGAAATCCCCAGCATTGTAATTAAAGACAAATACTCTATGCAAATAGCCAAAACTAGTCTGGTATCAGCTTGCCAAAGTAAACTCAGCCCCACTGATGTGCAATATATGTAGAAATATGGGAGCAGGAACATAGTGCCAATTTCTATGATGCAATTAACTTACCTGCATTCTGCAGAACACTGCAAATTAAGTGTAGTCAGTAAGGTAATAAATACAGAACAATTTTCACACTATGTAAGAAGGCAGCAATAGTACATTATATGGGACAAGTTAATTAAATGTCATGGTCATATGAACAAATAACAGGTATTTCTAGTGTAGGTGAGGAATGCAGCAGGAATACATTTGTATGGAGCAAGATTTAAGTGTAGCCAATCAAATAAACAATTCACACTCAATAGTTTTCAGCTTCTTTGCTGAATAATCAGGGGCGAAGCCAAAAATAATGGGGAACAAGGGCCCAAAATCATAGCTCAGTGTAAAGCAAGGCCATGTAACATAATACAATGTAAAGCAAGGTTGTGAAAGAGATCGGTGTAAAGCAAGTCCATGCCATGGAACATAAGTCAGTGTAAAACAAGGCTGTGTGACATAAATCAGTGTAACGATGACTATGTAACATAGCTCATTGTAAAGCAAAACCATGTGATATACCTCTCAACTGTACAGATTTTCACAGAATGTCCAGATTTTAGCCTCGTAGTTTTGGTCTATTTTTCATAAAATTGGGGTTTTATGGCAAATTAGTGGTTCAAATATAATAACACATATTTGAGTTTCAGACTTCCTATTCTTCAGAAAATTCATGCTAATGCAAAACATTTTATTCTGTCAACTTTCTAAGTTTGTAAGAGCAATATTTAAAAATTGTCCCTATTTTTGGGCTTTTTCCCACTTTTATTTATAGCTTTGTCCAGATTTATTGTTCTAAGAGGTTGAGAGGTATGCATAACACAGCTCAGCATAAAGCAAAGTCACATAAACTACCGCAGTATAAAGCAAGGCTGAGTAGCATAACCCAATATAAAGCAAGGCCATGTAATATAATTTTGTGTAAAGCAAGGCTGTGTGTAACATAACTGAGTGTAAAGCAAGGCCATGTAAAACAGCTCAGTGTAAAACAAGGCCATGTAAGACAGATCAGTATAAAACAAGGCCATGTAACACAGATCAGTGTAAAACAAGGCCTAGCAACATGGATCAGTGTAGAGCAAGGCTGTATAACACAGCCCACTTTAAAGCATGGTAGTGTAACATAGCTCATTATACAACAAGCAAGATTAACAAGTCATCCATCTACATAAACCTCAGCAGAGTTTCTTTTAATTAAAAAACAGACAAAAAACGTATTGTGTCCCCTTTCTATTACCAGGAGTAAAACAGTAGCAAAAATACAAGTGTTTTCACTTTAGGCAAAGCCCCAAGTTTCTTTCTGTAGGCTCACATTAGTGCAGCAGTATATACTGAAGTGTGCAATGCAGCCCAACTTAATGCAAAGACATCCAATGTGCCTCACTGCAAAGCAAGAAACAGTGACTAGTTATCTGATCACAGAAGCCACGGGAGAGCTTCTTTCAATAAAAATCAGCTAGGAAGTTTGTTGGCCACCCCTTCTCTTACCAGGGAGAATTTTCACTTTAGACCTTTTTCAGTGGTAGCATATAGTCAGTGAAAAGCAACATTGTGATGTCCTGCACTTCCGAAAATACCTCGCTGAAGAAACAACCAGGTCACCCAGCTGGACTGACAAGAAGGACAAGAAGTAACTGCCCAATTACAGTTGCAGACTAGAACACAGTAAGTGCATATAGATAATCCACAGTATCATTTGTTGTTAAAAAATCAAGTGGGACCAAGACCAGTTTGGGACAAGACTGAGAAGAATCGTTCATTGTGTACCATGAGAAGGCCACTTGCAGTCCTCACAAGGGATGCCGCATTACATTGTTATGATCAACAACCAAACTGATATGGGTCATGAATGTCAAAAGTTGCAAGACAAGAATTGATATGTCCATAAACAATTTTCTGAATAACCTTTCCTGGCAATAGATGGTTCTCTGTCATGCACAAATCTAATGAAGGCTTCTTAGAGATGCATGTTATTAAAGCCTCTTAAAGTCAGGTTTAAAAACATTCAGCTGAAAAAAGTCCTGTAAAATCTGGAAAATGACGAGGTGCTGGGACTCTGTGTAAACGTTAAGTAGTCGTGACAGCCCTCAGTTTTAACTGCAGCAAGCTAATTAGATGACTGAAACTGCACAAATGACATTTTTATAGTCAATGCATATAAATGGGCCCATATGAAGTCAGGGCCATTCACATCTTCATTGCTACTGTACCCATTGCTAGCAGCCTTAAGAAAGTGTTCCTAACAGAGGACTCCATCTACAAAAAATGTTGAAAGCTTGTAACACCTAATGTAGATTAATGATCTAAACAGTGAGGCATTCTGGGCACAGTGATTGTCCAGGATATGTCTGTTGGCAAACAAGTGTGCCTTCCTCTATGTTTATTCTTTCCTGATCACCATCTTTGATAATTCATGGAACTATTGGTAATACTAGGGCTCTTCTGTCATAATTGGTATAAAGAATAAATCATTTGTTGCAGCAACATCAAAAGTCCTCAACAACCATTCCACTGTAGATAGCAACTAGGAAATCAGGGCTTTCCCACTTCCTTAGAGAAAACGATGGTATAGTACAGGCATTGAGTAACCAGCAGTGATATTCCTAACATCTCTATACCAGCTAACTTAAGATTAGATGGACAATTCATTGGGACTTCCCAATGGACTATGTTCAAGACCCTGATTCCACTGCAAGTCCAGTAGTGACTACTGCAAGCTGAAATACTAAGCCCAGTCACTGTCCTTGAAAGTGGATTACAGTTGAAAGCACTTGAGTGTAGCAAACACTATCCACAGTCTGGAGCAGCTCTGGAGTAAGTCTGTTAGATTTGCTGTTGTTCCAATCACTTTACTTCCCAGAGTTACTTATCATGGATGTTGAAGCACTGTGTTAGTGAGAAAATCCATGAAACTCTTGCAAAATGTTCTCACAATAATCTAGCCTAGTGACACAGAAACAGGACATCCATCCATCTGGCAACCTGTCTGTAGAAGCATACTGTGGCTTTTGGAGGGGCTAGCAGAAAGGACAGGATGGATTAGTCAATATCCAGCTCTCCTATCCCAGGAGGGAGGGCTTGGAGGAGTGCAATGCCTGTGTGATCTCTAGTGGAGAGCATGGATGACTCTGGTTTCAGGTTTAAAATGGGAGGGGGGACAACAATGGTCTGGGATCCATGCACTAGCCACTGTCCTAGCTATGGACTGTGATTGGCCTGCCACGTGAATGATAGCTCCTAGCATTATATTGGCAACTCTCCATTTTATACATAACTCTCTAAAACTAGCACTAAATTACCACAAGGTAGACATCCTGAGGATTTGGGAGACCCACCTGGTAAAGGGGAATTTATAGTAGTCTCCAATAAGAAGGAGAAATGGGGATCTGATTCTGGGGAATAGGGGAAGTCAGATAGGTGCTGCTTATTAACTGAGGGACATGCAATAAAAAATAAAAAAATGTCAAGATAACACAGTGGATGATAAATCAAGAGAAATCTTCAGTTCACGTTACCCCAACAGAATGCTCAAAATAAACAGATATTTTGCTGTCAGTGGCAGATTATAATAAGGGGATTTGGGCAGTCACCCAGGGATCTCAAGTCATAGGGCATCCATGGCAAAAGAAAAAAAGAGGTGCCAGCATACCTTAGGCAGTTTTTTCTATTTTATTTTATCTTTAAGTAAAGAATCACAGTGATTCTTTACTTAAACAATAACACAAATTAGAAAAAAATAGCCGCTGGAACTCCTTTAGCAAACAACTAGAGGTCGGCTGTTGGATGGGAACAATGATTGGTTAACTGCATTGACATACTTTAAGAGGCCATTGCATTTAAACAATCAATTTATGGACTTCTTCACCTTGCTAATGCAGAAGTAAACAGAAAAGGGGTAATCGTTAGTTAGGTATGTAGCTGCTGCAGTGCAAGGTAGATACAAATTGTTCTGCTCCAACTGTCAGGAAACCAGACAAGGTAGTAATAGCTTTGCAACTGTTTTTGATTTTGTCTCATATTTTTGGTCTTTTCCTCCAAAAAATGGTAGAGTTGGGCTGCAGCATCCCTCTCAAATGCCACTCCCTGATTTTGCCTGATACTTCTCATTTGACCCTTGTAACTTTTTAAACACTGTTATTAAATTATCATTTAAAACACAGGCAAACATACATTAATAGAAAAGAAAACAAACCATATCAACATTTTTTCCATTTACAAACATTGTACATGACATATCTTTTCTTTCTTTGTAGCTATCATCAGTCCAACGTTACATAAATAGCTGAATTTCTACCTTCCCTTAAACCTCACTCCTCCTCCTGAACATCACTATGCAGGTATTGTTCCCACAGTTTCCATTTATTTCTATGCAATTTGCTCCTTCCCTTTCCTAAAGATCCATCTTCCAGTTCTTTTATCTCTTTTATAATATTCAGTACTTCAGGTACAATTAGTTTAGACTTTGATTTCCATTTTCTAGTAATTGCTTTTTTTGACAACCACCATAATTAAACCTAGTAAAGCCTTGCTATGTCTTGGAAATTCAGATCTTTAGTCCCACCTCAAAAGAATCATTGTCTTAGCTACATTGATTTGCTCATTCAATATAGCTGACAGAATAAAGTTTTGCAATCTGCCAACTCATTACACCCCCAGAACATGTGTTCCCAGTTAACTCTTTCTTCCCCATCACACCTGAAGCATTTACTATCTGCCTCAAAAAAATTCTTTGAGTCTGCTTGGGGTCTAAAAAAACATGCAAAACTTTCCAAGGAAAGATCCTAAACCCTCTGGACTTTGTTGCATACTTGGAAGCCATACATATGCTCTGTCATTGTTTTCTTGTAAACTGCTTTTTCAGTCTTTTTTCCTAACTTTTCTAACCTCCTCTGATTGATGTGTATAGTTATCATACAATATTTTAGATGCTCTAATAAGTATCCATTTTTAATAGCAGTTTCTGTTCTAGATTCAACTAAAAACTCTATCAGAGCAGGTCTTTCACTTTAAGATTACCCTATCATTTTCTCTTTGCATTTATTCTCATATCTATCTCTGGTAGGGGAAGGAAGTCCTTAGCCTGCAGTCCAAATATTGTCTTGGCCTCATCTCACTCTATTACTTTTCTCTCTGTAGTTACTTGATCCCAGTACATGGGTTGCTTTGCCAGTTTACTCCAGTAAATTACAGCTCCCTCTTACATTTTCTGTACCACTACTTGCAGTCATTCCTATTGGCAACGTCTCCTTCCTCCATTCTTGTGTTGACTCAGATCTCTCTTAGAATACATTGTGCTACTTTACAAATATAATATTCTTCATGGTTGTTATTATTTTCCTTTAGGATCTGCATCTAAAATCACACTTTCTCTTTCTTTCTGGGACCCCCCCCCCTTTTTTTGTCATCATCCCTTTCCATTTTGAATTATAAACTTCTGCATTTGTTATGTATATGAGCATTAACTGTGTAGCTGTAAAATATCCCTTCAAATCAGATAATTCTAAACCACCTTGTTCTATTGGAGGATCAACTTATGGCAATTAATTATTCCGCTCTTCCCTTCCCAGAAAAATTCCTTCAACTCTTTATTAATTATTGTCCACAACTTCTTCTCTGATTGATAAATAATATGCCTGACCTGTATATAAAACTAAAAGGACTAAAAATATTTTCACTGCTTGTATCTTGCTATCCATATCCATAAACAAGAGCTTCCTCTCAGTTTTTGTAAAATCTGTGGTTTTCAAGTAATCATTACAGACTGCAGTCATGAATAATGATGCATATTTGAGCTTCATACTTCATAAAGCATATCCTTCTGAAAATGAATGCTAATACTAGATATTTTTTTCAAGTAGCTTTCTTAGTATGTAAGACAAAGTATCTTGGTTCATTTTTCTGGTCAGTTCCTTGTAAAATGTGTAACTTTCCGGCCATCTGTCGAGGGGTACAGCTAGTTAGTAAGGGCAGAATTTGAGTTTCAGAGTTTGTATCATTCAGAAATTGTACACTAATGTAAATCCTGTTATTCTGGCAGAATTTCTAAATATATAAAAGCAATATTTAAAATCTGTCCCTGACCTGATTTTTTACCTTTTTCCCCACATTATCTTGTTGCACTGCCCCAGATTCTTGTACCTAAAATGTTTAGTGCTGCAGTAGTACTTTATTGAGGATGTGGGCTGTGCGTGCCTTTCATCTAGTCCTTGTTTACAGAATGTACCTAATTTTTGGCTCATGCTTCTAGTTTGCTTCTCATTAGACTCAATAAACGACGACAGACCTTTGAGTTTCAAACTTCATGTCCTACAGAAAAAGCATGCTGATACAAATCCTGTTATTCTAACAGCTTTCTAAGCATGTAAAAGAAAGTTGAGAGGTGTTATATTACTTTGCTGGGAAGGGGGCTGCTGGTGAGCAGCTTTTTACTGAATGTCCCTGATTTTGTCTCATGCTTTTGGTCTGTTCCTCCTGAAATGTGTGGGTTTGGAGCAAACTGTTCATAGGTTCATAGGTAGGTACTAGGCTATTGGCCCAAGGGCCTAGGTGAGCCTAGCCAACAAGGTTTCCTGGCTTGCACCACCCAAGAAAGTTATTTTCATGTGCCCCTGTCGAGCAGAGCCACAGAAGTGATCCCCGGGGTGTATTTCCTATTTCTCATCCACTCATCAAGATTTTTCTTAAAAAGTGCTAATGAAGAACTTTGCTTGACATAGATGGGTAGCCTGTTCCAGAGTATGGGAAGTCTCTGGGACAGGAATCTATCCCTCCAGCATGTCCTGTTTATTTTGGTGACAAGGTTTAGGTCCCTAGAGCATATAGCTCGGAGGGATTGGGATTCCTTTAGGTGTAGCATGTCCAACAGCTCTGAGTTTGACATAGCTTTATATGTTAGGCAGAGATCACCTCAGAGTAGGCGATATGCTACGAAGTAAAGCTGGAGTTTTTTGAGGCAGTCAGTGTAGGGCATCTGTTTGAGGCTAGTAATCCTCTTTGTGAGGTACTTCTGTGGCCTTTCCAGCTGCTGCTGCAGATGTCTTATGAGGTACATTCCAAAAGGGGCATTGTACTCTATTATGGGACTAATGAGTGTCAAGTAGAGGGGAACAATGATCTCTTTTTCCTGGATGAGAACCCTTTTGTGATGAGGTGTGCCATGTAGAAGGATTTCCTGACTACTGTGGTGATGTGATTATCAAAGGAGAGACTACTGTCCACCTGGGTCCCAAGGTCTCTTATCACACATTTGGCGTTAAGTAGACTGCTGCCTATGTGGTAGTTCATGGGTACCCATTACCAAAGGGGATGACAATGCACTTTTTGACATTGAGCTTGAGGCCATGGCTCTGACACCAGGCATCTGTCTCAGTGAGGCCCTTCTGTAGGATGTCCACATCATTTGGGGACTCAACTATGGATTCTAGTTTACAGTCATCTGCAAACTTCATTAGAAAAAGGCCTTCTGTGTTAGCCTGTACTTCAGAGAAGTAGATACCAAATTTAGTTGATAAATAATGACAGATGTTTGAGTTTATATCCTTTAGAACATGCATACCAATGCCAAACATGTTGTTCTAGCAACTTTCTAAGTATGTAAGAGAAATATTTAAAATATGTGTCTGATTTTGGAACTCTGCCCCATTGTTTGTGGCTTCTGCTTCTGATTCTTATGCTAAGAGGGCTTAGAGCTATGGCTGTGTATTTTATAAAAACAACCAAACAAGGTCCAATAAGATACTAAACTGCAAATGAAAGAAAAATACTGTGGAAATCACAGGCAACACTAACAATAACTTTAATTAGACAAATATATATTTTATTAACGTTATTGTTAGTGATTTCTACCATATTTTATTTCATTGTTTCATAATGTCATTTGATGTATATTTTGGGGCTGTTATGTTATTTTGCTTTTTTTATTTTATTTGGATGCCTCAGATGAACACAGCTAACAAATTAGCTAAAATTTCTGGGTCAAGTTTGTCTGTAGATGAAAATGACTGACTTATGTCATTTGGTCATTATTCTAGCTTTGCAAGACTAATATGGCTTTTGAGAAGTATATTGGAATATTTTGCTGTGACCACTTCTTCTTCTTCCAGCTTTTCTCCGTTAGGAATCATCACAGCGGATCACCTATCCGCTCATAACTGGCAGTAGAGTTCTACAGTGTCATGTTGCCAGCCCGGCGCCCAACCTTCCACGGAAGGCACACGCACACACACACTCACACCTAGGGCCAATTTAGAGTGTCCAATCCATCTACAACATGTCTTTGGGATGTGGGAGGAAACTGGAGCACCCAGAGGAAACCCACACAACCACAGGGAGGACATGCAGACTCCGCACAGAAGGCACCCCAGCCGAGGATCGAACCGAAGAACCTCTTGCTGTAAGGTGACAATGCTAACCCCTGCACCACTGTGGCCGCCCGCTGTGACCACTGTTTGTGTGAAATAAAGTTAAAATGCAGTTATTGTGTATCTATTATTTTTCATCACAGTTATTCATCTAAGTTGTACACTATTAACACAGTGGCTATAGCTGTTGGGTGGCATGAGAGGCTGTCTGTGCATGGAAGCATTTTACTGTCTTGTCATATGCTCACTTTAAACAATTATTAATCTGGATTTGCAGGACTAATGTGCATTTTGTTGAAATCAAGTTGTAATATTTAATTATGGCTACACTAGTTGCTATGTGTTTCTGTGAACCAAACTTGAAATGTAGTACCATGACAATTATTTTTATTCAATCAAATATCTGATTTGTACCCTTTTAATAAAGTGGCTATAATGGTTGTGTGGATATGGGTGTGAGGGGGTAACCTATCTGTGGAATAAAACAAGTTATTTGCTTGTCATCTTCTCACTCTAAACAGAACTTAATCTGACTTTACAGGGTTTGGGTGCATTTGTGGGAACCAAGGTGGAATAACTTTATTGTGGCCACTATGTATTTGTGTGAAAGAAACTTGAAAAACATGACTATGGACCATTATTTTTATCACAATCAGATGTCTAGTGTATATGTAGTTAACAAAGTGGCTATAACTGTCAGGTGATAGTGGAGAACCATATGTGGATGAAAGTAATTTGTTTTTCATGCTGCTCTATGCTTATTTTAAACAGTCAATCTGGAATTGTAAACCTAGTGTGCATTTGTGTGACATAAATGTATATGCTTTAGTGTGGTTATTATGTGTTTGAGAGAAACTTGAATACATTACTGTGGTGGAGTCCATTGTTTGAATGGCACTTGGGACCCAAAGTACACTTAATCTGCCACTCAGCATGGTTAGTCTGGTTAATCTGATATTATATGTGATAACAAACTGCTGCTACCCAGACACCAATATATGACATTAAATCACAGTGAATAAACAAGAAAACTGGTGGCCACATCTAAAATGAGCTAAAATTTAAATCTCTGCAGGTCTCAGGATAACAACACACAGCCCATATGGAATCTGAACTGGCTTATTGCACATAGTCCTGACACTGCTAACACAGTTCTAAAGGTGGCCAAGGGAAAAGATAAGACATCCCACCTAAAGTGATAAAACTCAGCTCCGCAAGTATTACATTGGTACAGAAAGACCCATCATCACAGTATGACTTCAGATGGTGGCAGCCATCAGTCTAGTCAAGATGTACCAGTCCTGGTCAAGGAGAGAACACAGGGACAGTAATAAACAAGTGATCACAGGAACCATAGGGTGCTTAGTTTTTTATATATATATATATATTTAAGTAGACACAATTAAAAGTTCTTGTTACCATTTACCAGCACTTAATAGTACTCACCTCACAAATTGAAAAGGACTTCCCATAATAACCCTTGTGTCAGTTTGCATCTCCCCATCTAATCATCAAGTCTATCTTTAAAGATAGACAATGTAATCACTTTCTTGACTTGTAACTTATTCCATAGGTTGGGAATACATTGAATTAAAAACCTGTCCCTCCAGGCAATCTTGTTTATTTGTTGGTGTAGATTGAGATCCCTACTGTGGGTACATGCAGAGCCACCAATGTTATCAAGAAATAGATGATGAAATAGGATTCTGTCTTTCATGGCTTAAAAAGTGAGACACAGGCATCTCAAAGCAGCCGGTAGACTACTGAGTAAAAGGAGAGTTGTGCTAATATATGGGGCTTTTCCAGTTGAGTGATATACTATGATTTTTGCATATCATAGGGGACACTGTATTAGATTATTGGTCTGACAAGGGAAGACAACAGTGGTAAGGTGACTTCTTTAGGTCTTGAAGATATTCCATTAGAAATTCACTGGGCCTGATAAAAGAATTTTCTGTCTTTGGTAGAAACATGATGACTGAATCAGCGAAAGTTGTCTACATAAATTCTCCGGGAGAGAGAGAGAGAGAGAACCTTTATCTCACTGTCCCTTAGCCCTATGACCATTGTCAGTGCCAATACATTGACAAGCAATATATATATGGGTCTATATCACATCGACGAAATGGCAGATGTTCGAACACCATATGTTCAAACTTCTAACCTCAAAGTGCAAAAGCATTGAAGGCTTAGAACAGCGATTCCAAGAAACACACGCACAACACAAGCACACCAAAAAAACAGCAATCCACACACATACACTTAAAATCCTGCATCTAACCTTACACTAAACTGTACATATACTACTATCTATCCACTTACCTTAACGGAAACCCTAACCCTAAGGTCAGTCACTATTGCACACTCATCTGACCCGCACCCCAACCTTAACTCACCTATCCCGCCATAACCATAAAGTCTGTCACTATCGCACACCCACCTCACCACGCCCAAACCCTAACTCACCTATCCCGTCCTAACCCTAAAGATTGTCACTATCGCACACCCACCTCACCCGCACCCTAACCCTAACTCACCTCACCCGCGCCCTAACCCTAACGTCCGCAAAATTGCACACTTACCTGAACCTGACCCATAACTTTCCATCACAGTACTGAAAATCATGAAGCCACAGAAACGGCCCACCAAATTCTTTTCCTGGGAAAGAATTTGGTGTTCCGCGGCTTCGCGATAATCAGTTTTCAAACTTCACAGTATGAATATATGGTGTTCGAACTGCTGAAGTTTCGATGAACTGATAGGAACCCTATATATATATATATATATATATATATATATATATATATATATATATATATATGATGGAATTAATTTTAGGTTAAAAGGCTCACCTCATTTTTAATGACAACTCACAAAGATAAAAGTGGTAGAGCTATGATATATGTCTGAGCAAGGCCATAAGGCAAAGAGTTCAAATGAATGCAGTATTGATATTATTTATTTTTATTTAAAGTAAAAATAATAATCATGCATAGGTATGATACAGTCCCCATATATAAAATTAGCATAAAATCTGTCGTAGCACTGAGGACAATATACCAAGTTAATGCTAATGATGTTGTCCCTGTGGAACATCAGAGTTTATCAAGGACAGCAATTAAAAATGACCAGCTAAATATTCTCCAGCCTCCTTAAGTATCAAATCAGACCAAACAAACTACTGAAGAAAATAATTCAATAAAAAGGGCACTTAATTGCAAAATTACTAAGTTCTTCGTTTACTACCAAATAAGCATCAATAATCCAATGCGTGGAACATCAATTTCTGTAAATAGAAGAAACCTAACAAGCAAACACATCATTGTATAGAACTGCAGAAAATAGTTTGGCTAAAAATACAAAACATTATATGAATCTCTCAGCTTAAAGTAGTGAAACATCCTATGCAAACCAAACACTTTGCCATGAGCAGTCTAGCACAATGGTATAAGCCATCAATAATATTAAATCTCAAAACCAGAAACTAAGCACTCAGAATCAAATAACCACTATGATGATTTAGTTTACTCATTATGTGCGGCAAAACTATGGAATTGAATACCTTCTGGCATTTGCCTATGCCCTAACCATAACCTATTTCTAGAAAAATTAAACAAGTGCCTAACAACAAACTGAAGCTGATTTTGTTATCCATGTTAGAAACATTAGTACAACATCAGACACCATGGTGAAACACTTATCAGTAATGACTACACAGATATCATTACTACATGGAAAATATTATATTTCACTGTAAACTTGCTCTAACCTTTATTTCACTTTAAGCTTTGTGTAGCCTTTCTCCTCTTTTTGTCTTCTAACCCCTGTGATTCATCAATTTTTGGATCCCCATCCTGCTTCCCTAACATTATTCCATTACAATCTATTAGAAAATGAGCAACCTGTACATCAATACACTGATTGGAGAATGAACGTTCCCCAGCAGGGTATTAATGTACAAGTAATGTCTGGTTAAAAACAAGTTTTCCACTTCATGGTAGCATAACAAGCTGCTGTGGAGCTCGGGCTGGGAAAAAAAATAATGTCCACCATTATTTTACACTCATTAAGTAGTGGTTCTGCTGTTTAGCGAGCGTAAAATGTAAAAAAAAAAAAATAAAAAAAATAAAAAAGAGATACTGTGTGTGTGTGTGTGTCTGTGTGTGTGTGTGTGTGTGTGTGTGTGTGTGTGTGTGTGATCAAGAGAGCTGGAGAGAAAGTGAGAGTGATCGTGTGTCACTGAATGTGTGTATGAATGCAGAGGAGACTGTGTGTGGGAGATCGAGAGAGAGTAAGAGTGAGCTTGTGTGTGTGAATGCGTGTATGAAAGTAGAGGAGATTGTGCGTGTAGGAGAGCGAGAGTGAGAGCGATGTTGTGTGACTGAATGCCTGTATGAAAGCAGCAGAGACTGTTTGTGTTAGAGACTGAGAAAGAGTGAGACCGATCTTGTGTGAGTGAATGTGTGCATAAACGCAGAGAAGACTGTGTGTGTATATGTATATGTGTGTGAAAGCAGAACAGACTGTGTATGTGTATATGAGAGAGAGAGAGAGAATGGGGTCTATGTAAAATTGTATTTTACTTATTTATTTTTTAGCACTATATTATTTATTTTATGCATTTTTGATGTAAAATGCTTCTTCCAACTCCATTAGCATATACTACAGCAAGTTTAAAACATTACGCAGAGGAACTATTTTACATTAAAAATATGTAAAAAAATAATATTGTACTTAAAAAAATAAATAAACAAGTAAAACACAACAATTTTACAGCAAGCCCATTCTCTAAGTGCAATAATGCCCTCCAGAGTGTGTGTTAATGTGTAATTAATGCCTTTCCAGGGGGTGATTACACCCCTGGATGTGCGATTATTACACATTAACACACACCCTGGAGGGCATTATTGCTTACTTAATTTCTCAACAACCACCCCTTAGCAAACTCCATCTCATTAGAATCTATATCTTTTCCTACAAATGTGCATTCCTTTTATATGCTGTCTCGGATTTGCAAATATAGCAGTAAGTACATGTATGGACAGAGATTTTTGTTACCTCCGTAGCTGTATATTATGTATCTACTACACACATACAATGTCTTGCACATAAACAAGAGAACATGTTATTTTAACTGTGCAAAAACTAACATCCTACTTATTGTCATCATGGTTCACTGTTACACTGTCACAGTGTTTTCTATCCATGCAAAAATCATAAGATTCTGTACATCTTCAGTGTTTCATGTAAAATGTTATATAGAGCTTATCTGCCAATACCTCAGCTGGAAAGGGACCCATAACACAGTCAGACTAGCTCAATTAACAAACAAGAATAGAGAAATAAAAAATAAATAAATTACCTCCAGAGTTACACCAACAGTGGTAGAAAAAGGCATTCCCATTTATTTATTTTGTTTTTTTATATAACATTTTTGCTTTGTATGTTCCAGGCAGTTCAAAATAATCATGTTTCACTTTCATAACAAAGTACAGTCTGATATGTATTATCATTTGATGTAAAAATATTACATTAAGCACCAAAACACATGCAAAAGAGGCATAACTTGCCAACTAGATATAAATCCCTATGTCACAAGATGGGTTGTCAACTGTCTCACTGACAGAACCCACACTGTGAAAGTAGCAGACTCCAAATCCGACTTCAGACCAGTGACAAGTGGAGTACCACAGGGTTCAGTCCCGGGTCCTCTTCTGTTTGGTATCAACTTCTCTGAAGTACAGGCTAACACAGAAGGTCTTTGGCTAACTAAGTTCACAGATGACTGCAAACTAGGAGCCATAATCGAAACTCCTAACAATGTGGACATCCTACAAAACAGCCTCACTGAGACAGATGCCTGGTGTGAAAGCCATGGCCTCAAGCTCAATGCCAAAAAGTGCATTGTCATCCCCTTTGGTAAAAACTCTGTACACATGAACTACAACATAGGCAGTAGTATAATTAACACCAAAAGTGTGATAAGAGACCTTGGGACACAGGTGGACAGTAGTCTCTCCTTTGATAATCACATTGCCACAGTAGTCCTTCTACGTGGCACACCTCATCACAAAAGGTTTCTCATCCAGAAAAAAAAGAGGTAATTGTCCCCCTCTACTCATCACTCATTAGACCCATTATAGAGTACAATGCCCCTTTTGGTATGTACCTCACAAGACATCTACAACAACTGGAAAGGCCACAGAAATACCTCACAAAGAGGATTACCAGCCTCAAACAGATGTCCTACGCAGAACATCTCAAAAAACTCCAGCTTTACTCCGTTGCATACTGCCTACTCAGAGGTGATCTCTGCCTAACATACAAAGCTATGTCAAACCCTGAGCTGTTGGACATGCTCCACTTAAAGAAATCCCAATCCCCTCTGAGCTACACACTCTAGGGACCTAAACCTTGTCACCACAATAAACTGAACATGCTGGAGGGATAGATTCCTGTCCCAGAGATTTCCCATACTCTGGAATAAACTACCTATTTATATCAAACAAAGCTCCTCATTAGCACTGTTAGAAAAATCTATATATGCTGCTTAGAAAAATATATTTACAATGTGTGCTGCTTAGGAAGATGTGTATTTAATCACTCAAACATATATAAGTTGTGTGATCAAATATATAGAGAAATGTGTGCTTTAGTTAGGAATAAATGTACTTAAATCTATAATAAAGAATAAAGGTTATGTAATGCATTTAATTCTGTCTTACTAGAATAATAGTAGAAATAAACCTGCATATTATTGCTTGAAGCACAAGCTGCAGTGTAATCAGAAATTTGACCTTGGCAGCTTGCAGATGCAGTCTGGCTCATGTCTTTCAAGTAAAGATTATTTTGCAAAGTTAGAAAATAATAAATCTGTTCGCATGTGTGTCCTCTTTCCTGCCTCCACCAGGAGAGTAGCCTTGTCACTATCTCTGATAGTGCAGCTGGGGAACAAGAAAGACAAAGGGAGGCATTAAGGAAGACATACATCTATTGTATTTGAACTAATCAGAGAACCTTGAATTGGCTACATCCTCAGGAGGTCATCGTGACTGACCAGCTGCTTGCAAGGCTGCAACATTCTCATGGGAAAAGGACTTTTGAAAACACAAATTCAGCACTTTTTATGAATTACTATGATGTAAAGACCCTGTCACTGACCACACCAGTGAGGTGGGCAAAACTGATAATGAAATGTATATAACCAATGTGTTTTGGTCAATAAAGCAGTCAAAATTCTATACAAACTTTGTGTATGTTTTTTTGCCTCCTAATGTACATTAGAGAATAAGATATCTGAGTGCTCCTGCATTATTGTTTGTTATTAATTGACATTGTGTTTGAATAACTCAATGATTTTACAGTCTGACTCTAACGAATTTATTTAACATCTTGGTCCTTGGGAATTCCCTTGGTAAGCTACAGGTCAGAATATATAGGTGGTATTGAAGTCTGCGCAGAAGAAGGAAAGACCTCCGACTGAATTGTCGTGCCCAAAGAGGCTGTCCACTTGTCTGATCTGTGGCGGCGGAAAACTGGGTCCTAAAAAGCCTATCAAACATAAGCAGGAGGCTCGGGTAAGCAGAATTCCTCTCTTTGTTTTGTTTTAGATCGGGGACCAGGTTACACTGTGCTATTGCTAAGGTTTGTGATAGCAGGGAGAGAGGTAGTCAGTATTGTATCTTGAGTCATAGATCAGGAAATAAAGCAAAACAAAGTAAACAGTCATTCTAGACACTACTGTGAATACGGGAATAGAGATACCACGTGGTACAAGAGAAAGGGTTACGTAACAGTTTTGTTGTTTTTTTCTCTCTCTCTCTCTCTCTCTCTTCTTTTTCTCTTTCAGAGACATGGGAAATGAATGCACTAAAGGGTCACGTGACCCGCTAACAGAAGATGCAAAATATATGCAATTACAGAGAGCAGATAATGTGAGATATTTTGCAACATGGGTTAACAAGTATGACTTTGATGGTAAATTGGATAAAATGTCATTAATAAAACTTTTGAGACAGTTAAAATCTGGCCTTTGAAGGTCAGGCAAAAACAACGACAGTTGGGTGTTCCTCAAGCACATAGGTGGATTGAGGAAGCGAACCGAAGGGAACAGAAAAATAAAAATGCAAAGGCATTATTTTTAGACAAAGAGGATAATAATGTAATAGTAGCATCGGTCCGTCGGCTACCACGTCCACCGATGCCTTACTCAGAATATGAAGCGGGAGGGCGGGCTGACCCCCCCCCACGTTACCCAGAGACAACAGGGATATTAAGACAACCATTTGTAAGAGAACCTATCGGGACTAGATCCCGAACACGTCAAACACTTGTAGACGTTCAACCAAGCGGGGATTTATTAGATGAGGGTGAGGAAATCTGTCCATTAATAGAAGTACCAAACCCGCAGGCAGGACAGGAGGGCCAGGCCTCAACTCTCTTAGTGTATAGACCATGGACACGGAAGACATCCGAAAAGCTACAGAAGGAATTCCCCATCCAAAAATTAACTTTGAGAAATTTCTACAGGATTTACAGGGTATGAGATTGAGTTACCACTTAAATGGGGAAGAGGTAGAAAGAGTAGTTAGACAAATTTTAGGTCCAGACTGGCACATGATTTGTGGCACCTGGAATGCCCGTGGCCGCACAACACAGGCCACTCCCACATAGTGACGCAGAACTAGATACTAGATTGAAGGGTCTTACAGACCGCATTACTGAAAAATGGAAACCTAGGGCAGACTGGACTTGCATTAACCAGTGTGTACAACGAGATAATGAAACTGTGGATGCATACTATGGTAGATTGTTAGAATGTTTTAATAACCATAGTGGCATGCCTGTTCCTGAAAATCAAAAGAATGATAGTTCATATGAACAACAATTGAAGAATGCATTTTGAAAGGTTGTATTGCCCTATCAATAGCTTCATCACGAAGCACATGATAGATCACCGAACAAGTAGGCTTCAAGCCTTGTTAGAGTATGCTAGACATGCCGAAAAACATTTTAACAGTAAAGAGAAAACGCAGGTCTTCACAGCTGAAGACGGTGCGGAAGTTTTTGTAGTACAAGCAGCCAAAAAGGGTAAGCAAAATATTCAGGGTAACAAACGCTCTGACAAAAACTCAGAAATTTATGAGAGCAGAAAGCAAAAAGGTGAATGCTTCAATTGCGGTAAGAAGCGACATTTGGCAAGGGATTGCAGGACCAAGGCACCTGCGGAAAAAAAGGATAAGGAAGATGAGGATTGACTATATGACAGTTATACTGCTCAGCAGTTATCAGAAGAGACTAGTGAGCAGGGGGATGATGTAAATACCTTAGAAGAAGCAGATGACATGCAACTGGATGTAGAAGTTGGGGAAAGTGAAGTTTTAGATCTAGCACTACTGAGCTTAGAGCTCTATTTAGCAGACACGAAACCGGAAGTTACACTTCTGGTAGAAGGAAGAGAAATCAAATTTTTGTGTGATTCAGGAGCATCACGAACTTTGATACATCCTTCAAAGTTACCGGAACATTCTGAGTCACCTGATTACATATTAGTGAAAGCAGCAAACGGACAGTTGTACAGGGAACCACTTTCCCATGATATAGCAATAACTGATCCAGTCTCGAGCATGAACCAAAGAAGTAAAATAGTACTTTCTGCCAAATGCCCCATGAACCTATTAGGAAGAGATCTTATGCAACTTTTGGCATAGCAGTAGTCCCTACCATGAACGGTATGGAGGCACAGAGACAAACTGACACCTTTGTAGTAGTCGGGGAGGCTTATTATTGGTACAGCCAGGATCTGGTTACAACCGGACCAGGGGCAGTAACCGAGGAACTGATGAATGTAGCCACCAGCAAGGTGCCTCCCCGATACTGACCAGCAACATTTATTACATTGTACCCTATATTATTGTAGCACACCAGGACCTGATAAAGAATACGAACAAAAGTTGTTCAGGAATCCTGCAAATAGACTGATATTACGGACCCTATACTGGGACACTGAGGGCAACAGTGTGGTGAGTTGTTCGTTACCTCAGGAGTTTTTGGAATTGTACAAATCCAATAAACTACCACACGTTAACTAACCAAAAACAAGAATGTTAGGTGGGTAGACTTGGGTGACAAAGTGACAGGATGGGAGAGACTAACTGACTCAGAGTTATCGGACTTAGGAGTACAGAAACAGAAACTGAATTGGTTAGCAAGCACGCCCAGCTGTACACTTACAACAGAGTGAAGACAGCTGAATGGCGTTCTTGATAGAAGAAGAAGAAAAAGCTTTGAGTGAAATACCAAATGTTCTTTGGTCAACAGGAAAATCAGATGTAGGACTTATTCGTACAGCAGGGCCAGTAGTTATTACACCAAAATCAGCCTTTAGACCAAGAAAAAGACAATATCCTTTGAGCAAGGATGCAGAACAGGAATCAAACCTATTATAATGGCATTACTCAAGGAAGGGATACTGGTGGAATCTTTAGATTCACCATGTAATACTCCTCTATTTCCTGTAAAAAGCAAACGGGAATGGCGGATGGTGCAAGATTTACAAGCTGTAAATGATGCGGTAATACCAAGAGCACCTACGGTGCCAGACCCACATACCTTATTAAATGATTTGAAGCATAACAGAAATATTTCACCGTGGTAGATATTAGCAATGCATTTTTCTCAATACCTATCCACCCTGACAGCCAGCATTGGTTTGCATTTACATTTCAGAGCAAAAGGTATCGTACACCCGACTACCACAGGGATATAGTGAAAGTCCAACGATATTCGCACAAGAGATGGCTAGCAACCTGGCAGGGTTTTCTCCACCAGGGGCAGCCAAGTACTACTATGTAGATGACATCTTGCTTGCAGCCCCTACCCAGCAACAGTGTAGGGAAGACACAATAGCATTATTGAAATTCTTAGCTGAGCAAGGGCATAAAGTGAATAAACATAAATTGCAACTTTGGAAAGAACAGGTTAAATACCTGGGATATGTGATATCCAAAGAAGGCAGAACGTTAGATGAAGAACGAAAAACAGCTATTTTACAAGCACCCAGACCAACTACCAAGAAGGAAATGATGTCCTTCTTGGGAGCGATAATTTTTGTCGGGTTGGATGCGAATTATGCTTTAGAAACGTCTCCATTGGCTGATTTAATATTTAAATCACCAATGGCAGCACAAGAAACACTACACTGGACTCCGGAAGCAGAGGCAGCCTTTTGCAGACTAAAAAAACTGATAGTTTCATCATTAGTTTTAGGGCTTCCGAATTACCATAAGAGATTTTTCCAAACTGTAGATTGTAGGGGATATATGCCGTCAGTACTGGCGCAACAACATGGCGGCAAGCAACGCCCCATAGCTTACTATTCGTCACAGTTAGATCCGGTGGCACGATCATTACCACCCTGCGTACAAGCAGTAGTCGCAGCAGCTATGGCAGTGCAAGCTTCAGCCTCAGTGGTGTTGTTTCATCCTCTCACGTTGAGAGTACCCCATGCAGTTGCGATAATTTTACTGCAGGAAAAAATAGCATTTTTATCCCCTGCCAGACATCTTTCTTGCATGACCATACTATTGAGTCAACCCCATATGACAATTGAACGTTGTACAACATTAAATCCGTCGACATTACTTCCAATTACTGTGGATGGCATACCACACAGCTGCCTACAGGAAATGGAACAAATAACCACACCCAGACAAGATCTTACTGATGTACCTTTAGCTGGCGAGGTGACATTTTTTGTGGATGGGTCCTGTAGACGAGGTCCTACAGGGAAGAACCTAGTGGGCTATGCAGTAGTGACTGATGACGAAATTATAGAAGCACAACCCCTGCAACATAACCTGTCAGCTCAAGCAGCAGAATTGATAGCTTTGACACGTGCTTGCACTCTAGCGAAAGGCAAATGTGTTAACATATATACTGACAGTCAGTACGCTTTCTCTACAGTGCATGTCTTTGCACAACAATGGAAAAACAGGGAATGATAACATCTACTGGCAAGCCGATTAATCATGCAATTAATTCTGAACCTGTTAGATTCTATTCAGTTACCCACTAGAATAGCTATCTGTAAATGTGCAGCCCATACAAAACAACAAGACAGAATTTCAAAGGAATGCTCGGGCTGATGCAGCTGCGAGCAAGCTGCCTCAAACCCAGAAACTGTGCTTTTGAATGAAGAACTACAACCTTCTGAGACTCTAGATTTAGAAATGTTAAAAACAATGCAGACATTAGCTACAAAAGCAGAAAAGCAAAAGTGGATAAAACGAGGAGCAATCCTTGAAGAGGGACTGTACATCTCCAAAGAGAAAAGCCCATATTGCCATCTAATTTATTTAGATATGCAGCTTTGTTGAGTCATGGGCAGAGCCATGTCTCAACAGGGGATGGTACAGTTAGTTAACAAAACATTCCAAACATATGGATTTGAATTATACACAAAAATTTTGTGCAACATGTCATATTTGTAGCAAACATCATGCACAGGGAGCATTTAAACCAAAGCGAGGAGTTTTCCAACACCACCCTATCCGTTCCATACTATTTGTATGGATTTCATAGAACTGAACAAATGTGAAGGGAAAAATACTGTTTAGTAATCATAGATATGTTTTCAAAATGGGTAGAAGCTTTTCCAACTAGAAATCCGGATGCAGCAACAGTGGCAAAGGCCCTAGTGAAAGAAATCATTCCTAGATTTGGCATACCGGAAAGAATTTATAGTGACAATGGGACACATTTTGTTAACCAGACAATACAGCAGCTTGGGAGATTTTTGGGATTTCTTTGAAAACCATTGTGCTTATCACCCTCAGTCAGCAGGACTGGTGGAGAGGTACAATGGAATCTTGAAAACAAGTTGAGAAAATTAATGAGTGAGACTCAAAAGACTTGGATTTGCTGTCTGCCTTTAGCACTGCTGAGCATGAGAACTGTTCCAAATGTAAAGGGCTTGACCCCTTTTGAAATAGTGTTTGGAAGGGCATATTGTGTGCCACAATGGAAGGCCCTCATGCCTGCAGAGCTGGAGGCCGATGGCTCATTAGCTAGTTATATGAAAAAGTTATTAACAAATAAGACTGTTTTGCAGTTGAACTCTTTCCAGATAAACAAGAAACAAAACCAGAAGCCGTGCTGACCCGGGTCCTGGATTTGGCTGAAAATCATAAAGAGAAAGAACTGGGCGAGTCCAAGGTGGGAAGGTCCGTACCAGGTACTGTTGGCAACACCCACTGCAGTGAAAATCGCTGAGAGAGCATCTTGGGTTCATTTAACCCATTGCAAACCTGTTAAGAAATTTAGTTTGGACATACCACAGGAACAGGATGGCCAGAGGCAGAATGAATAAAAATGTGAAACAACCCAAGAGACACTGGTTCACTGGCCTACTGATCATACACTTAATAACTATGTTTGTAGTAACCTTTTTGTTGTTATGGTTTTCTTGCATATAACTACAGAAGTGAAATTAATAAAGCGTGATGAAGGACTGGCTATAGACTGGCACCCAAACTTTAACACATACCTGGCTATGAAACGAGTTTATGTAGAGACTATGAACGTTTCAAATTGCTGGGTCTGTACTGCAATACCCACAGCATATGGAGGACTTTTGATGTCTGCTGTCCCCTTGGGAATAAATGCAACTTGGGAAAACCTGTTATTTGACACAGGCACTGTGAGATCACAAGACAAAGTGGCATTACATTTGCCTGTTACTCAGAAAGGAATTGTTTGTTTTGTTAAAAATGATACACTCCAGGTTGGTTGGAGTAACTGTAACATAACTGTGTCTTACAAATGTTATATAAAACCTATAGACCAAGGTACTAGTTGCAGCAATTATGATTCATATTTAAGCTTGATGAAAACAACATTGAGAAATGTGCAAAAATCTCCTGAAATATATAGACAATTCTCTGTTATAGATAAGAAAATGTTTCATTCAGGGTTAACCCGCATCAGTACAAAAGTAGAAAACTGTTATTTTGTTTGTGGGAAAAAGGCCTATAAATGGTTACCTGAGAACTGGTCCGGCAGTTGTTTTTTGGGTTATCTGGTTCCAGCCATAAGACATACTGCAGAATTGCCCCTGGGTAAAATACGTAATGTAAGAGATGTAGCTCACCGAGCTGAAAATACAGTTAGAAAACCTACTAATCCAGTGGGTAAGATTGAAGCAAGCTGGAAGGATCATTCGTCTGTGAAGGACAAAGAAAAATTGACCCATATGGACTTGAGTGACAGTGTTATATCCTGGGCTGGAATATTCCCAACCTATGGAGCAGTCAAATCGATTTGGGAATTGAGAAAATTGTCAAAACTTCTCAAGTAATGAGCAATGCGACTTTTTCCGCTCTTGAACTTGTGACTGATGAGATGAATGCAATGAGAACAGTTGTATTACAGAACCGAATGGCTCTCGACTTCACCCTAGCGGCGAGAGGTGGTGCGTCTTGGCTTATCAAAGAAGAATGCTGTGCGTACATTCCAGACAACCAGCATGAAATTAATGATCACCTGGAGGTAATACAGCAGGTGTCAGCAATGGCAGAACCAGGCCCAAACCCACTGACGAACTTTTTCCAGAATCTGTTTGGGGGTGGGGTCGGTCCTTATGAACATTCTGATTGCAATTTGTGTGGTACTGCTCATAATTGGAGCATGTGTCTGCTGCGGGGTGTGAAAAAATTAGTTAAAGACTTAGTTGATGTATCAGTGACCGAAACTATGTACCAAGATATAGAATTGAATTTGTTGATACCAAGTGAAAGCCTATCTGAAATATAAAACAAATGACTTACTTAGCTGAAAGTCCTTGAAAGGAAAAGGCTAAGAAATGAACTAATACTGTTTATGTTTCACATAGCATTAAATGCATTAAAAGGAGGGAGAATGTTAGAAAAATCTATATATGCTGCTTAGAAAAATATATTTACAATGTGTGCTGCTTAGGAAGATGTGTATTTAATCACTCAAACATATATAAGTTGTGTGATCAAATATATAGAGAAATGTGTGCTTTAGTTAGGAATAAATGTACTTAAATCTATAATAAAGAATAAAGGTTATGTAATGCATTTAATTCTGTCTTACTAGAATAATAGTAGAAATAAACCTGCATATTATTGCTTGAAGCACAAGCTGCAGTGTAATCAGAAATTTGACCTTGGCAGCTTGCAGATGCAGTCTGGCTCATGTCTTTCAAGTAAAGATTATTTTGCAAAGTTAGAAAATAATAAATCTGTTCAAGTGTGTGTCCTCTTTCCTGCCTCCACCAGGAGAGTAGCCTTGTCTTACTATCTCTGATAGTGCGCAGCTGGGAACAAGAAAGACAAAGGGAGGCATTAAGGAAGACATACATCTATTGTATTTGAACTAATCAGAGAACCTTGAATTGGCTACATCCTCAGGAGGTCATCGTGACTGACCAGCTGCTTGCAAGGCTGCAACATTCTCATGGGAAAAGGACTTTTGAAAAACACAAATTCAGCACTTTTATGAATTACTATGATGTAAAGACCCTGTCACTGACCACACCAGTGAGGTGGGCAAAACTGATAATGAAATGTATATAACCAATGTGTTTTGGTCAATAAAGCAGTCAAAATTCTATACAAACTTTGTGTATGGTTTTTTGCCTCCTAATGTACATTAGAGAATAAGATATCTGAGTGCTCCTGCATTATTGTTTGTTATTAATTGACATTGTGTTTGAATAACTCAATGATTTTTACAGTCTGACTCTAACGAATTTATTTAACAAGCACTCTTCAAGAAAAATCTTGATGATTGGATGGGAAATAGGAAATTCAACCCGGGGATCACCTCTGTGGCTCTGCTCGACAGTGGCACAGGAAAATAATTTTCTTGGGTGGCAAAAGCCAGGGTACCTTTTTGGCTGGGCTTGTATAGGCCCCAGGGCCGATAGCCTAGTACCTACCTATGAACCTATGAACCTATGAACATTGAAGTAAATGTAGTAATCTTTCACTGTGTTGAATTTACTGAAATTTTTCTTAAATACACATTTTCATATCAAATTATTTTGAAAATCTGTCTTGCAGGCTTTCCCTTGACCCTTTTAAATACCCCACTTTGTACATAATCATCCCTTTGACAGTGCTTAGAAATTTCATTCAAGCAATATATTTTACACAATATCAACTGACATGCTACATCACTTTGTAAAACTTTGCATAAAGATACAAAACATTTTAAAGGTTTACAAATTCATACCCACCAAATGGATGTGTTTCCATTCTAGGATTAGTTAAAACTTTGCCATGATCCAGCATACCTGCCACATCCTCTAAATAACATTACATAGAAGAAATATGTATTATGTCAGTATGTTAAATGCTAATTTCCAGAAAGGCCAGATTACATGATGGAAGGACCAAAAAGAAGGATGAGAAATGTCAGTTCTGTAGAGCAAAAGAAATGATTTTAGGAGAGAACAAGGGGCTGGCTGGGAGTTTCAAGTTAAAAGTTTTGTGGAATCATGTAAACACTCACAGTTGTATTTAGAATGTCCAGTCTGAGTCAGAATTTAGCCCACTATGTTGCATGAAGCCCATAGCAAGCATACTTGTCTGCTCTAAACCTACAAAATGTGAACTTTTCCAAGACCATGTGCAGCATCAACTACAAAGGTAAAAGTATTGGACCTAGCACAGGATTAAGTGATGCAATATTAGTAAACCTTTCATTTCAATTTATTTATTCATTTAGTTATTTATTTTAGCAGATTAATGTATCAGGCCATATCACTTACTACCAAGTTATAGTAACATAGTTAAGTACAGTATTTGATGCAGTCAGTAACAGTAGATTGTTAAACACATACAGTCTAAAATAAAATAAGTACAGCAAATATAAAGCAAGTTATTGATAACTATCAAGAATTTAATATAAAACAGCCATATAAACAAGGACACTTTATTAATAGCATTTTCATCAATATCTTGCTTTGCTTCAGAAAATGATCAGTAAGTGATTACCTTAAAGGAAAATGTTCCATGCCACATGCTCCCCGTCATGGAATCAAACACCGGTCTCCCATGTGATAGGCAGGGATATTCACCACTAAACTAACAAGGGAGACACTTATGAAGATCCACTGGGGAACAAACCCAGGACCTTCTGCATATAATGCAGATGTGATTACCACTATCCTACAGAACCTACAAAAGATAATGGCATAGCTGACAACCTTTGTAATTTCCAGGTTTAGGTTAATACTTAATTACTGTGGTAACAACTATGATGCCTTTTTGAGCCTGGCCATCCTTCCCAATGGTAAGAATCAAACCCTACAAGCACCTTAACCATTATGTCAACCCCCAACACAACCATTATGCCAATCAACAACACAAATTTCATAGGTTCATAGATTAGTACTAGGCTATCTGCCTTTGTAGACCATTTTTATCCAAGCCAATTACCCATGTGAGAATCAAACCGCACACCTTGTGTCTGTAAGGTAAATACCGTGACCATTATGTTAACCTGAAATAATGTCCATATCTGTTATTCAAGGAAAAACTTTTGCTTTATGGGCAAGAAACCACAAACAGTAGTGCAATTTCTAAAACATAAATTAATAGGTAGCTTCAAAATGCAGGTGTACATCATGCAAAAGCATTGAAGTAGGTCTACAGTGCGAAATGGGACATGCTAAGGTTAAGATGAGCTGTACCTCAGGACTTGAGAGATTTTTGATTTTAAACTGGAGGTCATTTGTTAAGGAAGAGAAACTGTTTGGAAACAATACTTTATAGATCAGAATGCAATTTAGCAATTTTGTTCCATGGATAACAGGTAGAATTGTTGATTTCTTCTGAGCGAGGCAAAAATGCTCTTTCTTGAAGGTGGTAGCTTTGAATTTTCATATACTGCTTTGGACATTCTGGAAGGTTCTCATGAAGAAGGGAGAAGAAATGATAATTGGTAGGACACAGTGGAGGGTAGGTAGAAATATTGTCTAGATAAGAGTACTCCTAGCCTCCTGAGTGAAGAAAACAGTTGTCTTGTAAGTAATTCCCAGAAATCTTTTGGTTTTACTTTTCACCTTTTTTAATATAAAAGGAAAATGTCAGAGAAAGTTCAAGCCAGTCACCTAAATATCTATTTATTTGAATTGTTTTAATAAATTTGTCTTCAGGTACCTGAGTGGTGTATTCATTTTTGACTTTGGCAAGCTGCCCTGTGTCCCAAATTGCACGGCCTCCATTTTGCTGTAATCTGCATTAAACTAGTCACCATAACTGTACTATTTTTACCAGGTCCTTTGAAAGCAATTTGCTAATAGTCCATGAAGATTTATCAAACCATCATATGACTATATCAGTGGAATAATACTAAATCTGAGAATGTGGCAGTGAAATATGAAGAACAGTAAATACCCCAGTACAAATCCTTGTAGTTCCCAATGTGTGAATCTACTCATAATGGAAAAACCAGTGTGAAGTTTAGCATATGTATTCTTAGGGCAGGCCCAAAATGCTTTAGGGTGGAGTTGCAGAGAGAAAATTAATTTCCAGCTTGTAGTGAAGGTCAGGGTGGGAAAAAGCTCTGAAGTTTTACTGTGATCCACAAAATGACATTTGACAGTCAACTAACATTCACCACTTTGTACATGCTGTTTGTGATGGTGTGATGGACACCAGTCAGGATGTTGTGCTGTGATCACCACAAAATCCATGATGCTGTGTTGACTGCACTCCTGTTTTCTCCTTGGCGACTATGTCCTTCTTCAGGATTTTGGAAAGGTGTATCAGTAGTGCGAGTGGTCACTAAGAATCAAGTCTGTCTCTTCAGGTGCTCTTCAGCAGTGCTGCTGCCTTGGATGCTGATTTCAGTATATCTGAGAAATGGCAAGATAGTAGTAAGAAACTGATAATGTGCGTTAAGTATAGCACTGAAAAAAATATTACATGCTTAAATTATTTTTTCGAAATAATTTATTTCTTAACCAAGTGAACTGGTCCTTCTAAAGCTTCCAATGCAGCCTGAGTCACAAGGCCAATGTTAAATATAACATATGTGTGGACATTGTAATGTAAATGATCAACTAGTATGTTTGTGGGAGGGAAGAGGAAACCTGATTATATGAAAACATGTAGACACAGGAAGAGCATGCAAATGCCAAACAGCGGTGAGAGGTCAGGATTAGTCCCACACCCTGAAACTGTGTGGCAGAGATCTTACATCTTTGGTTACAGTAATCACAGCTGGGCTTATCATGGTTGTTGATAGACTTGAGCGACTGGTTAATTTCACTTAAGGATGCTGAAGAGGAAAAAAGTGGAAGTTTTACCATTTCTTGTATCAGGGCACAAAGGGATAAAGACTTGATTGTAAAGCAGATGGCAAAGGATAATGGAAAATACTGGCAAGCAAGGTAGGTGACAAAAGATGCCACCAGCTCACTCACCCATCCTGTGCAGACAAAGGCATCTTGAGCTACCACAATACTGATGCCCAGTGGAGGCTGTATATTGTAGATTTGTAACACAGTGTCTAGAACATGATTGCATTTTTAAGTAACATGCACTGTCACCAGGATTACGTATGTGTACAAGTATGCATGCATGATGCCTGACATTGTCCGTACTTTGCTTGTTGTGGTTGCCACAGGTGAAATGGGGATTAGGCACACACTTAATCCTGATGGCTGCCTGGATGATGGCCTGCTCTGACCACCTGTCACCCACTGAGAATGAATTGGTCAGTTAGAGGAAGAGCTGATGACTGGCAGGCATGGAAAGAAAATCCATACAAAAAAAACAATTGGTGGCTGATGTAGAGGTTCAGGTTATCATCATCCTACTCTTAAGCAAAATGCTCAGTGTGAGCTTGTTTGCAACATTGATTAATAGGAGCATAACTTGTGTGAATCTTCTAACTTTTTAAACACTGGAAATGAGGTAATATTATGCTAGCTATTTGGCTTTCCTTTTTAAACTACTCAATAAAACCATATCAATCAAGTGCATAAGCCAGCTATGTCGTATATATCTATATCTATATCTATCTATCTATATATATATATATATATATATATATATATATATATGTGTGTGTGTGTGTGTGTGTGTGTGTGTGTGTGTGTGTGTGTGTGTGTGTGTATATATATATATATATATATATATATATATATATATATATATAAAAACAATACAAACCAAAAACAGGTCAGACAAAATGCAATACAAAATAAAACTCATTCTGAATAAATCTTAAATGCAGAAAGAATTAACCAGACAAATCTCATTAAAATCCAATCTGATTAAATAGCAAAGATTAACAATGGGCCTACCATGACCCAATCTTTAGTCACATATACATGCTAAAAGTAAAAGTTTAAAAAATATTGTTTCTCAGATCTCCTTTGTAAAGCCTTAAACATTCAAATTTGCATTTGCCTTAATTTTTCAGGGAGGTGGTTTGGATAATGTTCTCAGTTACGGGGGACGTGGTTAACAAATAAAATTAAATGCAAAAGTTGCATCAATGTTGAATCAGCATTCGAGGTAAGTTGCATTAAAAGTGGCTTTTTATTTTTTCTTGCAGTCTACTTAACTCATTTTTGGTCTGTAATTTTTAAACTACTCAATAGTGCAATGAAATCAGATCACAATACTCATCACATCATGGTACACAGGCAAACACAGAGGTGCTAAACTTTAGGAGACACAGAACCATTTGTTTCTTCACCATTTCAGACAAAGAACTATCCAATAATTGGAGAAGCAAATAACATTTAAGTATATATCTCAAATATTTATATCGGTGGGAATCTAATATTCAGAAGCATTTGTTTATTTATTGCTTTTGTTGATCAGGAAAGTCAACAAGGGATATAATTAATACCAGACTTTGAAGTGATGATATTAAAGAAATGCATTTGAATATTTCGGTAGCATATATGAACTGACACTATACTGAGCCAGTGCTTTCACAGGCCTTTCACATATTGAACACTCTGGGAGAGAGATATAAACTCTAAAGTGATTCTTGTAGCTGGAGATGAAGTTAAACTTTCACCTTATAATGACATAAACTCTGGTTTCACTTCTGGTGGATGCAATGGTGAAAGTTGAAAACGGATGACTGTAAGGTGGCAGTGAAGAGTTACCGAATAGCTGGGTAACTACAGCAGAGCTGGTAAGGGAGGCAGCTAGACAGGTGCTTGGTGTGACATCTGGACAGAGGAAGGAGGACAAAGAGACCTGGTGGTGGAATGAGGAAGTAGAGGAGAGTATACAGAGAAAGAGGTTGGTGAAGAGGAGGTTAGATTGTCAGAGAGATGAAGAAAGTAGACATGAGTATAAGGAGATGGGGTGTATGGTGAAGAGAAAGGTGGTGAAGGCTAAGGTTATGGCATATTGAAAGGTTGGACACTAAACAGGGTGAAAATGACCTGTACCGATTGGCTAGACAGAGGGACCGAGCTGGGAAAGATGCGCAGCAAGTAAGAGTGATAAAGGATAGTGAAGGAAACATACTCAAGCGAGGAGAGTGTGTTGAGCAGATGGAAGAAGTACTTTGAGGGGCTAATGAATGAAGAGAATGAGAGAGTGAGAAGGTTGGATGATGTGAGGATAGTGAATCATGAAGTGCAATGGATTAGTAAGGAGGAAGGAAGGATAGCTATGAAGAGGATGAAGAATGGAAAGCCTGTTGGTCTAGATGACATACTTGTGGAAGCATGGAGGTGTTTAGCAGAGATGGCAGTGGAGTTTTTAACCAGATTGTTTAATGAAATCTTGGAAAGTAAGGGGATGCCTGAGGAGTGGAGAAGAAGAGTTTTGGTACTGATTTTTAAGAATAAAGGTGATGTGCAGGGCTGTAGTAACTATAGAAGGATAAAATTGATCATTCCCAGCATGAAGTTATGGGAAAGAGTAGAGAAAGCTAGATTAAGAAGGGAGGTGATGATTAGTGAGCAGCATTATGGTTTCATGTCGGGATTGAGAACTACAGATGTGATGTTTGTTCTGAGGGTGCTGATGGAGAAGTATAGAGAGGGTCAGAAGGAGTTCTATTGTGTCTTTGCGGACTTAGAGAAAGCATATGGCAGGGTGCCTAGACAGGAGTTGTGGTATTGTATGAAGAAGTCAGGAGTGGCTGAGAAGTATGTAAGAGTGATACAGGATATGTACAAGGATTGTGTGACAGTGGTGAGGTCTGTGAGAGGAGTGAGTGATGCGTTCAAGGTGGAGGTGAGATTATCAAGGATCAGCTCTGAGCCCTTTCTTATTTGCAATTGTGAAGGACAGTTTGACAGACAAGATCAAACAGGAGTCCCCATGGACTATGATGTTTGCAGATGACATTGTGATCTGTAGTGAGAGTAGGGTACAGGTAGAGGAGAACCTGGAGAAGTGGAGATATGCTCTAGAAAGGAGTGGAATGAAGGTCAGTAGGACTAAGACAGAACATATGTGTGTGAATGAGAGGGAGGATAGAGGAATGGTGAGGATGCAGAGAGTAGAGATGGCAAAGGTGGATGCGTTTAAATACTTGGGATCAACAGTTCAGAGTAATGGCAAGTGTGGAAGAGAGGTGAAGAAGAGAGTGTAGGCAGAGTGGAGTGGGTAGAGAACAGTGTCAGGAGTGATTTATGACAGACGGGTACCAGTAAGAGTGAAAAGGAAGGTCTATAAAAGGGTAGTGAGACCAGCTATGTTATATGGGGTGGAGACAGTGGCACTGATGAAAAGGCAGGAGTCAGAGCTGGAGGTGGCAGATTTAAAGATGTTAGGATTTGCATTGGGCATGAAGAGGATGGACAGGATTAGGAATCAGTATATTAGAGGGTCAGCTCAGGTTGGATGGTTTGGAGACAAAGCCAGAGAGGCAAGATTGTGTTGGTTTGTGCATGTGCTGAGGAGGGATGCTGGGTATATTGGGAGAAGGATGCTAAGAATGGAGCTGTCAGGTAAGACAAAAAGAGGAAGGCCTAAGATAAGGTTTATGGATGTCGTGAGAGAGAACATGCAGGTGGTTGATGTGACAGAGCAAGATGCAGAGGACAGGAAGAAATGGAAACAGATGATCCGCTGTGGTGACCCCTAACAGGAACATCCAAAAGAAGAAGAAGAAGAAGAAGCTGTGTTGACACACCTCTCTTGGACATCTCAGGGGTTGCCTGTTTCTCCAGCTCCACACGGTGATGGACATAGTCTCTCTGCCATTCACAGTTATTCTGAAATTCATTATTCACCTTCAGAAAGTATCTGCTGCATAGCTTATATTCTTTTTAAATGTAAAGTAAGATTGTATTTTTAATGCAACTTTTCACTCTTCCCGACTGTTAATGATATTTTTTCCAATAAAACAAAAAATGAGATAACAGCCAACTGACTGAAACCCCAAAAAATAAATAAATAAAAATAACAGTCCAACTAATTCACCATAAATTTATTGAGAGCTTTTGTCTAAATGAAAAGATTTCATCAGAATGACAAAACGCACAGAAAATTAAACGTGTAGAATACACAGCAAATAATGTGATAAAAAATCAATAAATATGATTTCACTCTGTTGTGTTTCTCTTCCAAAATACAGTTGATGAACACGTAATCATTTAACCCAGGTAGTCAAGGAGCAGCTAATTTCAGTTGACAAAGCAGTTCTTTTTTAATTAATTTGTTTTGTCAACCACCCTCTATCCCAGTATTGAATCTTCTCTAACATACAAACAAGAGAAACATGTTAAAATTCAGGCAAACAATGATTGTGTTTTGCCAGAGCACTATTGCTATCATTGTTTATATGTGTATCCTGCCCCTCAGCCTTTTCTCAGACAAACCACATAGTAAAATGAACATAAGTTACACGTTAAAAGGTATGGCACACCAACACTGTCACTATTAAAACAAATCCTTTGCTATAAATAGTTCTATCACCTGCAATAGAGTACTGAAGACATTCAGACTATCATTTTGTAAATCACTGGTTATATACTTAAGCAGTAACAGAAGTTAGAGAATAATCATGTCAGTTGCACTTGAAAGAACAAGAGAATTTTCTAGAAACTGCAGTAGCAAAGTGTAACTGTATGGGAATCAAAAGAGTGGCTTGTGTTTATGTGCATTAGCATAGATTTGCTGTAGAGACTGCCTATAAAACATCACTTATAGGTAACCGCAGTGTCCTAAATTGTTTCATGTTTCCATTCTGAGTTGTCAAACCTTCAACAATGCCAGCAAGTAGAAAACTCAGAGGTGTGTGTGTGTGTGTGTGTGTGTGTGTGTGTGTGTGTGTGTGTGTGTGTGTGTGTGTGTGTGTGTGTAGGGTTGCACATATGAAGTTTTTAATAATGCTTTGAAGCTATGCAGTTTTTAATAATGCATCTTTTGTTGGTGGAAGTTGTTCCCTCTTTGTTATAATTTTGATTTATTATTACTGACTTATCTTGTTATGATTTTTAATAACTTATTTGCTTTGCGATAAATTTCTCCTTGATTTCTACATGACAAATTTCTACACTCCTTACCATTGTGCCATGTTCCTACCCAGCCCTCTTAACTGAAAGATCCCTTTTGTTCTTGACTGCTCATGCATTGTCTTGAAATCAGTATATTGTTTATGGTGAAGAGTTATAGTAGCTCTTTTGTACAAAATGGTGGCTTGATGGAAAGCCAGCATAAAAAAACACAGGAAACTGCACTGCACTTACTAATATGTGGCAATGAGGTCACAGCACTGGCTCACAAATATTGGAAAATGACTCAGGTGGCACAATGTGATAGAACATGTGGCAGCCCTGTCTCTTACACTCTTACTGCTATAGGGTCAGATGCTATTATCAGCCAAAATAATAAACAGTTGGAAGAGCAAATTACAAACACACAAACATAGAGAAAACCCTCCTGTTAGGCACTGTTAGAATCACCTGTCATTTGAGACTCAAACCCAAGACTTCCAGTTCCCCACGCTGGTGCTACTGCTGCTGAGCCAACAAAAACTTCTGGACAGATAGGTTTTGAGATTTCTCTTCAAAACTTTATAATTTCAGCTCAGATACATGTAAGAATGTGGTGTATTAGATACTGTCTACCAAAATGCATAAAACAAGATTCTGTAAATAGTTCAGTCTTCGCAGTGTTGACATATAATTAGTTCACACATTTTTTGTATAACATGCACCATAAAGTCCCATGTGAACCCATCTCCCACCTCATTACATCACTGGAACAGTGCTGAGTACCTCTTGCTGCATTAATTCAATGAATGTGGGAAGCCAAGGTACTGCAGTACAGCAGGAGAGATGTCATGCCAGAGTATAGATGCCATTAGGTGACTATTGGATCTCATCATGTCAGAGTATAGATGCCATTAGGTGACTCTTGGATCTTATCATACCAGAGTACAGATGGCATTTGGTGACTCTTGGATCTCATCATGCCAGAGTACAGATGACATTTTAGGTGACACTTCGATCTTTGCTGTCTGCAAATGACCTAAATATGCTGTGTGATCTCTAAAAAGATGTGATACATGTACTGTTTGTGTGTTTCATTATTTCTGATGTGGATATCTGTACTGTAGTCAGCAGAACTAGCTACCAAGGAACATGCCTGTCAACCATCCATATTTTCACAAAATGATTAGATTTTTATCTCATATTTTTGGTTTGTTTCCCATAAAAGTTGCAGTTTTCTGGCAAATCTCTGAGGACTGAAGTAACTAAATAATTATATACATTTGAGTTTCAGACTCCATCACTGGGATTCATTAACAATTATATAGGCTTCGTGCTAAACCTACACAATTTAAGCATGTTAGCGGAATGAGGTGTAGCGCTAATCAAGTATGCATACTGCTCATCATGCTAACACATTCGCAAGCACCTTTTCATAGCCACCAATAGTATTTGTGGTGATGGAAAGGTGCTAACAAGCATAAGCACAGAATGTAAACAAAATGGATTGCCTAAAGGTAAACCTATTGTATAAGCATGTGCTGTAGCCCAGAAATAGTAAGAGCGAGTACAGTGAAAGAATTCTGAAGGAGGGGAAGTGGAATGGGGGGATAATAACATTGGTTGCACTACAGAAGCAATTAAGAAGGGATGGGAATGGGGAGAGTGTACTCAGATACTGCAGGCAAATGTGCCGCAGTGTTAAAGAAACCCCCACAGGGCTCGGTCCTTGGTCCCCTTTTGTGGCATCTCTCTATCTAGACAGGCCAGCATGGGAGGGGAGACTTTTGAGACAAACAAAGTTTGCAAACTGCAAACTGGGCTGGAAAGTGAAAATGCATCGACACAGATCATCCCTTCAGAAGGAAACAGAAAACAGATAGCTGGCCCAGCCCATGGCTGAAAGTTAAACAAACAAAAAAATATAAATATATCTAGTCGAAAAACAAAGGTAAAAAACCAAGGTAGGTGGCAATCCACTAAGCACTAAGCACACAGGATCAGGGAGGGGGGGGGGGGACCTGAGACAGTGGCCTTTTTGTTGACACATTGATAAAGTGGTTAGAAAGACCTTTCTACATTGCCCATCCTGATCGAAAGGATTCACATCCAGATCTAGTGAGGGTCATTGTTCTCTTGTACATCAGACTTATCAGACCAACAATGTATGCCCCAGCCCCATATCTCACCCGATCATCTGCAACGTGGCAATTGGAGAAACTGGAGAAACCAGACCCCAAAAATCCTCAAAAGGGATCATAAGCTGCAAATATGCTTCCAGATTGAAGAATTTCCAGCTCTATTCAGTCTTCAGCCCATCTGCATGCTTGGCTACATGGCTTGACATGTGCTTGAGTGTCAACATGGACAAATGGACATGCTCCACCCAAAAAAACCAAATCCACTAAAAAAAACCTAAAAACCACTTTAAACCTTAGGCGTGCTGGAAGCACTCGTGCTCAGAGGAGGGACGCGCTATGGAGAGGAGAGGATTTATGTGAATAGACTCGGTATGTGTGAGGCAGAGCACTCTGCCTGACTCTGCTCAGGAAAGAGATCTCTGTTCAAGAGAAATCTAGACCTGTGGTTTACCCCGGAGAATCATCTTTGTGTCACAGTGGCACAACAATTTTTTCATATAAGGGTGCAGTTTTTTTTTTCACAGTATTTTTCATATATAAAAATTTCTAGGGGGCTGGGCTAGGCTTAAAAATGCCTATAGCCTATATACCTAAGGAATTTCTGACATAAATGCAACCATTTTAATGTAATGATAATTAATGTCAATGCCAATGCATCACTTACACACATAAATAAAAATGCACATGCTAACAAAGGATGTGAGAGGAATACAAAGGTGCAGTATAACAAAAGGAGTTACTATGATATACAGGTTAAAAATGCTGAGTTGAGAAAACAGCAAATAGAGAGGATAGATTATGGGATGAATGCACAGAATGCAGTTATTGCTACATGTATATACAGGGAATATATGTATGTATGTAAACCATCACCACTGCTGTATACTCCACCTCAGCATGTATACACAAGAACAAATTAACCTTACAGCTGTCATATTGGGCAGATCAGAAATGGACATGTTTTTGCAAATAAATTTTAGTAGCACCCATAGGATGGGGACTTATCATGTATGAGCATGTAATAGATACGCAAGTGCTGTGCAGTCTTTTTAATTCAAAATAGTAATACGATAACACTCAGCATACATAAGTGACAAATGACAACACAGATTGGATGACATTTCATGATTACAATGTTCCATTGATAATTTGCACACTTCTCAGACATTGTTATACTTGGCATGCTCACAATGAATTACAGGGAATGGTAACATAACAGCAATTCAGTTGCACAAACACACAAGTAAGTGTCTTAACAGAGGATTAGTCACACTGCCTGATGTTCTGGCAGCATTCTATATAGTAAGAAACATTATATGCAAGACCTCATCTGTCATTAAGCTGTATAGTGTGACAAAAATAAGCAGTAATAAAGAAAATGTTTTTATGAATACATGCAATGCAGAATTATTTTGGAATTAGTTAATGCCTGTGAGTGATGAATGACATAATAAACATTTGCATCCTGTCATTTTCGAACGCATCAGGACAGATATCAGAAATGCATAACAATCATGGACACCACAGAAATATGCAATGGAGCCTGTCACAAATAACTGAATTCAATGTGTGCAGTAAGAAAGTAATTAGAAATATCATTTCATCAACTTGATTTATCAGAATACTGAAAAGGAGCTACATGTGTTACTGTCTCCACAACAGTGAACAGTACAAAATCAATGCTTCTTTGCCAAAGAAGCTGTTTCTATATAATAGTGTACACACTGTCCCAGAACTGAATCACAGTCTGTCTGTGTAGGTATGTTATACAAGCCAGTACTCAATGCACATGCCACAGGAGCCTTCACAGCACAGCATGCCCCGAGTAACCTTGTCACTGCCAAGGAATCACAACCTGTGGTGGTATATCATTGTGCAACATAAAAATGGATGTGAATAACTAGATACAGTGGTGTTTGTGTAACACCAGTACATTCATATATTGTTTTTTGGGAATTAAACAGCAAGCTATATACCTCTACGACTAATGACATGTGGATGAAACACAAATGCCACAATGGAAGCCTTAACACAAGTGTAACACACCACCTATGCTAACTTATTACATCATATGCATGTGTTAGAAACAATCTCTTTAAGATAAAAGAGACGAAGAGGCCTGTCTTACTGTAAATATCCACATCATAACTGTGGTCGATGTCATTCATGCATTACCATATAAGGTCACACAATGTTAACAATCAATGAAGGTGGATGTTGAACACCTGAGCCTTTGACTGTAGAAAATACATGATATTGTAGAGCATGACTGTCCCACCATAGAAGTCTTACTACAAGGGATATGTGTGCCTGTAATTGCTGCAGTAAAGCAACAACCCATAGAATGTCGTCTCATTCCCTCATGTCAAAGGACAAGTCTTACTGCATATGTTATGTAAGGAAAATGTAATATGTCATTACTTTGAATAAAAGCATTGCTATGCAAGAAAATATCATATCTTTTTGTTAGAGGATCAACATCTATATGTGTGCACAGCAGTTGTGTTTGACAACAGTGTTAGTGACATATCAATCAGAATATGACTGACATAATGCACTCTGAGTAATAATGGCTGTATTTGAAATAACATCCATTCACTCTAATTGAATGGATAACATCACTGTTTATTAGCTGGATATTTATGCAAAAAAGTGGTCGAAGGGCAAAATATCACTTTACAACTATACATCATATATGCATTTGAAGAGTAGTATACACAGTATGAGAGTGAAATACACACAGCTGTTCTCAAACATCCTACCTATGTTTTTACACAACGTACAAAACACAGTATCAAAGTAATGCACCAGAGGGGAAGTTCCACTAAAACTATGAAATTCTACAGATTTGGTAGCATTATGTAATCATTTTTGTTGCCAGAAAGTTATTTCCCCTGGGGAACACTGTGCCACTTTAAATACATCACATAAGTGGAAATGTACATAAAGGTGGCTGTGAGGTAGCCAACTATATCTGACAGTTTGAACTCAATCCGCCACTATCAGTAGCCAGCACCACAGGAGCATGCTGGGTACAAATGAGGCATTAAGCATCTATGAAGGGATGGTATTATCAGTGTACAGCTATAGAGATATGTGTGGTAAAATGAATTTTACAGCCATCTGAGGTTCTAAATGATGCCAGTGCAGATGTGTCTAAACCCATCCTGAATTCATTTTCAATGTAACACACATAGAATTTGATTATTGCTAAATTTGAACCTCCCTACCTGTTTATTTACACATTATAGAGAACAGTATCAGGAACACAAGCACCAGAGGAGAAGTCTGACTTTTACAGTGTTGCAATGCACTTTAGAAAGAATGACCTTACAGAAGATGTGTTTATGAAAGTGTGAAAGGTGGGATAAGTGGATGGGGGAGTCATCTAGCAGTTTGAAACATTTCTCCAGAGTAGAAATTGATTGAGCACAGCAAATTTGGAGGACATACTTACCTAACTCTAGGATGCTTCTTTTAAAAATGGGATAAGGGAGCATTGTGTAAAGTGAAATGAATTCTCCTCAGGGGAGTAGATACAGCACAAAGTTTTACAAACACATATTCCCTACATTGAGCATTAAATCTATCTCTCTAGAATACACAATAGTATTAGTCACAAGGACCATGGGAGAATTCTGACTCTTAAGGGGGGGGGAGTGCACTTTTGTCAGGATGGCCTCAACATTGTGTTGTAGAGGAGATGTTTCTGTTAAAAGTGGAATAAGAGACCTGTGTGTAAAGTGAAATGATTTCCCCTCAGGGGAAGTGGATCCAGCACAAAATGTTTCACATAAACACACAAACACACACACACACACACACACACACACACACACACACACACACACACACACACACACACACACACACTCACACTCACAAGTTCCTCAAATTAAGCATCAAACCTGCTACCTACTTATACAAGCTATAGTGCACAAGCACCACAGGAGAAGTCTGAGTGTTAAGGGGAGAGACTGCATTTTTGACAGGATGACCTCAGTGCATTGCAGGGAGGATATTTCTATTAAAAGTGGGATGAGGGAGCTGCATGCAAAGTTAAATGTATTCTCTTCAAGGGAAATGGATATAGAACTAACTATACCTTTATACACATGCACACATATAAAAGTTTCCCACATTGAGCATCAAACCTCATATCTATCTATCTAATTACACAATCTTTAGAGCACAGTATTAGTTGCTAGCACCACAGGAGAAGTCTGATTTTAAGGATGAGAAAAAGTATGTTTGCACTTGTTGAAAAGCCACTGTTTGTAACAGACGGTACTGTGCATCACAAGTTTTGGGATACATGCATATATGTGCACAGGACAACATAGCACTATGATTGCCCCAAGTAATTACATACTTCTATGATTTAGATACTGCCCTCCATGTACACTGTGCTACTATGAGGGATGCATACCTGTTTCACAGTGCTGGATGTCAAAGAAATTCACAGTTTAAACCAGTAGGTTATTAATCAAACTTTCCTGCCACTTCATTCAGGAATGGTTGCACACTTGTCTTTTCTAATAATTGCACAATGTTCATTGACAAGACAAGCAGATAACTCCTACAAAGGACAGTATAGTGCAGAATAACAGTGATGGATTATGTGCAAATAGGTTAACCAATATTGCAACACAGTTACAAGCATAACCATTGGAGAGCAGACATACATTAACCAACTGAATTACTCTGAAATTAAGATACGCTGTTGAAAGAATTAATAAAGACAGACAGACATTGTGCAACTCAAACAAATAATGATTTTCCTATCTTTTTTATATTTTACTCTCTGCCAGAGGCACAGCACTGCCAAGCTGAATTGCACTCCTGATGGCAAAGTATGAGCACAAGCATTATCATATCTTGAAGTGTTGAATTTAGAATGGGAAATAACAGTAGTCTGTGTTGCTCTGTAATGCCTTCCATGCAAAGGAGAATTATACACATGCAGTTTTGTGTGAATGTGATGGAATACAGAAATTACATATGTTGGGGTCAGGTGTCAAGATTCACGCATTTGTCATGACAGCTGCATTCAGTAAATCCTTATATGCCTGCTACAGTATATTATGAAACACATGAGGGACTAAGCATTTTATTGCTGGTGGAAATGTGGTTTACAGAAACAGTTTTGAATCACAAAGGTTTATTGGATGATACAGTATTGATGGGAAGGGTTGCACAGCTGGTGACAGGAATATACAGTACAGACATAATAACACATTAGTGCATGCTTCATTTATGCACATGTTTGTGCTGTGTTACATTCTGATTTATCAGCATACTTAGGCAAGATATGAAAATGATGACGTTTACATTACGTGGGATCATCCATTACCAAAAGTTCAAAAGATAAATGCTGGAAAATCAGATATAGTGGTCCATGAAAAGAAGACAAAAGTAGCAATGATCATTGAAACTTCCACACCCAGTGACTACAGTGTCTTGTGTACAGAGAGACATAAAGTCATAAAATATCACGATTTGCAGGGAGAAATGAGAACAATGTGGAAGAAAGATACCCATACAGCCCAAATAGTAGTAGGAACAATGGGCTTTATAAAAAAGAATCTACAATCATATTTAGATATGTTACCAATACTTGTAAATCTGCACGAATTACAGAAGTCATTACTGGGCACATTGCAGGTGCTGTGAAGAGCACTTCTGGCTAACATCAAAGATTGAAACAATACTAATGAACTTTAATTGTACTTTGACTTAGGAATGGGGTCCATTCCCATCATGGTATTAGAAACCTTCAAAAATTTGGAGAAATTAAAAAAGCAAGATATGTAAAAGACAAGCTTCACAATAGGGAGCAGGCAGATTAACACAGCAGCAGGTTAAACGTGCATTAAGGAAATATGTAGCCAGCACTTACTACCACAGGAGTCATACACAACATTTTAAAACATTTTTCATCCATCAGGATTCAGGCCTTTAGGTCATTTCATGAAAAACAATTATACCCGAGTATTATCTAAACATACCACATATACTTCAAAAAGTTTACATGTGATGTTAGATTTCACAAAATGAGAATGTAAGTATTCATCTTCAGTACCCTATTGACCATTGTAATTTGTACATCCAACTCTTCAACTTGTTGGAAAGTATATTAAACTGACTAAGGAGAGCTGCATGAAGCACAACAGAGTAATGTAGCTGATGGCAAAATAATCACAGGTTATTGCTGCAAGCTTGCACTTCCATTTAGCTTTAGTTGCATTTGTTGCCCAGACATTGCACAAATGCAGAGGTGGAAGAATAATGGTACAGAAGGAAGGAAATACAGCAACAGGACGAGAAGGAGGCAGAGACAAAGGAGCTTATAACAGAAAAAGAATAATGTAGGCTCATTACACTATGTAGCCAACAGGTACACATGTTTCTACTTCCATATCAGTAACAATGCACCTCTTTTTTAATCATTGTTCACTGTATCAGACAACTTTCATCTATGCCTTTCATCATCTTACCTTGCTCCTTCCCCACTGTTTTCCCTTACTTGACTCCATGCTATAAGTAAGCGCTCCCTACTTACTACTACTTCCTTTTCCTTACCTCCTGTTTCTTACCATACAACTACATCATTTACATGTTATTTTAAGATTACTAAATTTACCTTCATAATGAATGTTCTTGTTCTTATCTGTATTACTTTTGTAACTAATTGTAATTTTTGTGTCTGGAGCTTTTCTCCTCAGGTCTCTGCTGAAAAAGGGCATCTGTCCATCCAGACAAAGCCTGTTAACAAATGGCAAATAAATAGATAATAAATAAATAAATAAAATAGTGTAACAAAAACAGTCAGTAACACTTACCTAATGTCTAGACTAGAACCCTTGAAATCAGTAAAAATCTATCTATATCTATGAGCATTATATCATCATGCCACAAAGGAATTAATAAATTGTACCATTTAAATAACACATCTGAAGCACAGTGGCAACTTACTGAAACAGAAGGAGTGAACAGAGAGAGAGATAGAGACAGATGCAGATTGGAATAGCATCAATATGTTTGTGGTACATATAGGAGCATTTGTATGGTGTGTTACTCTTGCTTATTAAATCCATCATTTATCTGCCATGCTCTGTACAATAAAGTAAAATTAAACATGAAGACATAAGCAAGATAAGATTGGCTTAATAAGTCTCCCTGTTTGAGATGCAGTTTTTTGGCAGTGATGTCTTGATGCACTCTTCAAATTGTATGTTAATAAAATGTTGCAAATGGAGAGAAATGCAGGTATGTGCAGTTAAATATAATGATAGGAATGTGAAATGTCATGAAGTAATAATTTGACATACAGCTATAATTGAACCCAGGACACTATGCAAAAATATCAGTCTGCAAACTGGGTAATTCTCTCAATACATCACACAGGAAATCCTACTTTATTATATCCAGCAGCCTAAGAACTGTTACATTAACTATTTCACTTTACTGCCTTTAGTTTGTATTCCCATAGTGTTGCAGATTTAAACACACTTGTGTGAAAGTAATGAGAACAATATGGCTGAAACTGAAATAATCAGCTTTTTCAAAAAAAAAAAAAAGAAGTTAAGCAGTATTCACTGTCACTCAGAATTCTTGCTGTATGCCACCCACCATGCAAATGCTGAGGACAAAGTGAACGCTTTTTCATGGGCCATTTCTGGCCATGCATTGTGTGTGAATATATTTTTTGACCAGATTAAACATATGGAAAAGGATGGATTGGACAGTAATGAAAATGCAGTTGGGAAGCAGAGGGTGGGATACAGGGAAAATAATACAAAAATTTGCAGGAGGGTTGTGGGAGAGCACCATAGTTATTCACTTCTCCACAACACAAAAGTACATGTACACAAAATGATATGACTGGAGAATCACCATGTCAGTGATGGGTGCCTAAACAGAATAATGTTGTATGGCCAACTGGACCAAATAAAGTGTCAAGCTGACACCTAGGGGAAGTGGTGAGCTATGAATGAGGTATAATTTTTTTATGGGACAGGTATCCATTTTTTTGGGGGGGGATGCTGTTGAAGTGGCTTAGGAATGAAAGGGTCAGATAGATGGGGTAGGTTAGGAAGCATTCTCAGACATACACAACACACAAGACAGACAAGGATGATGATGGACACAAAAGGCTGGAGGACACCATGATTGGAGATAGGTAGTGGACATGTTCAGCTTAAGAACAGTGAGAATCTAATCCTCAGAACTGTCACCAGTGTCTCCTGTAACAGCTCTTTGGGTCAGTGTCAGATGTGGCATCAGTTTTACAATCCAAAGCAGGACCATTTCAACCCTACTGATACATGTACCAAGGCACCTCTCGATAATATCTTCCACCAGCCCTGTCAGCTCCTGCCAGGTGACAATAAAGACAAAAAGAGGATACCACTGCACCAGAAAGCTGGGGCAAAGTTACCTGAAGCAAGTGTTGCAGGTAGGGCAAGGGCTGTGGAGGCAATGCAGACAGATTTTGAATTCAAAATACGGGGTGCCTATGCTGCCATCTGTGGAGATATGGCAGTTGAGCTGCAGTGGTTGGTCTACTTTTCTGTGCTGTTGGTCATTTTGTTTTCAGTGGCAAGGTATGGAAACAGCAGAATGTTAATAAATTATAACATCCCCAAAAATAAATAAATAGATAAATAAATAAATAAATAAATAAATAAATAAATAAATAAATTAGTAAATAAATAACACAGATAGCGTGGGGGGGGAAACAAAAAATAGATGATTCGATTCATGGCATGTCACATTAATTTGTTTACTCAATACACTTTTTTGACAGAGATATTATGATGTCATAAAGTAGACAAATCTCACTGCTAGGATATAAGAAAGAACAGCCCTTATTTCCCTATGATGGATATGTTATAGGGTCTATATTATAATATTGACATCTGAAAATGTTGAATCCCACTTGTTCGACATGAAAATGTCTAACTCCAAGGTTATCGAATGGCCAAATCACCGATTTCTTTCCAACAGAAAGAAATTGTTTGGTCAAACACCAACACCACTGACAAACAAACATATTTAAGTGGGGCTGTGCCCCCACACACCCCCCTAACTAAATATTCTAACTCCGAGACTGCACTACAGTCAGGGAAAGGGCAGGTGTAACAGAACGGCCAACCTATTTCTTTCCATTGGAAAGAAATCGGTGATTTGGCCATTTAACCTTGTAGTTTGACATTTTCATGTCGAACAAGTGGGATTCAACATTTGCAGATGTTGATATTATAATATAGACCCATGATATATGCATTAAAATGTAATAATTCAAATTACTATATTTGAATTATTCCTGACATATTATTGATGTTAATATTTTTGAAATACTATCCTGTAATAAAAACTAATTGTTTCTTCTGGGTATTGAACCCACACATAGTTAAATTGGTATTTTCATTGCCTAATACAAGCAGCAGGAGTCATTGGGGAAGGCATGCATGCTTGATATCAAGGTTGAGTTGTGCCTGCTCAAGATGCTAGTGACTAAGATACTGAAAATAGTTATCTGGTTTAAATGCACTTGAGTTATACTTACCTCATACCTCCCTGGATGAGGTCACTTAATCTCTCCTGGTGTGCCTCATGGTTTCCTGCTAATTCCTCTGCAGCTGTACAGTACAAATTGCATACATACAGTATGGATAGCCTAGTTGTGGAAATGTCAATGGTGTGTAATGTTGAGACAGGTAAGTGGGGTTGCACATATGTGTGTGAGTTAGGTTTATAGTCAGGGATGTGTGAAGGATAGATGTATGTTTGTGTGTTTTAGGGTTTGGGTTAGGGTTAAGATATAGTGTTGTTAGTGTATGTTTGTGAATGTTTGTGTAGTGGCAGTGTTTCGAGAAGATTTTCATGAAGGTACGGTTTAGGGTTAAGGTTGAGGGAAGGGGCAGCATTAGGGTTAGCACCCATAACTAAGGTGGTAGGGGGGCAGATCCCACTGCTCTCTTTAGTAATGAGTGCTAACTCTAATCCTAATGTTGCCACTTCCCTCAATTACAACCATACACTTTACATTCATAAAAACCTTCCCATAATACTGCCACTATTCAGATAACTTTGAGGCTAATGATATTGGGGGTTTTAGTGTTACTATCAGGAGAGGAAATAGACTGCCGTGGTGGTGCAGCGGTAGTGTTGTTGCCTCACAGCAAGAGGTTCTCCCGTTCGATTCTCAGCTGGAGTGTGGAGAGTGCCTTCTGTGTGAAGTCTGCATGTCCTCCCTGCGGTTGGTTGGGCATTCGAAAGACATGCGTAAATGGGCATGCCTTCATTGAAGGTTGAACGTTGAGCTGGCACCTCGGCGTTCATCATAATCTACTGCCAATCATTAGCAGACTGGAGTTCCACTGTGGCGACCCCTAACCGGGAAAAGCCGAAAGACAACAACAACAATCAGGAGAGGAAATAGTTTTCCTTTCTCAATATTATGTCATTCACTATTTCTTGTTTTCAGTATTGTGCATGTTTGAACTTTTTTTGTCAGTGTTTGCAATTCTACATTAAAGTAGCTTGATCATATACAACGAAACCATATAAATATATAGATATATATATATATATATATATATATATATATATATATATATATATATATATATATATATATATGTGTGTAAACATAATGAGTAACTGTGTTGGCTGGCTAGACAATTAATGTTATATCACAGACAGGTTTATGGGTTAGTATGCTTACACAACCGAGGGGTGTTCACAGTCCTAAATTCAGCCTCACATCTGCTTTGGAGGTCTTGCTTATGCTTCTTTAGGTAATTATAGTGGTAATAACATTGATCCCCAGTACACTGAATGCCTGGAGAAAGCCTTGACTAAGATATCCCAAGCCTCATCCTTATATTGAGACTCATAAAATAAATCCCTGCAGCAGCAGCTAAAGTGCTTCATGAGGAATGCCACAAAAATCCTGGATGCCCCACCTTTGCGCTCTAAATTTAGCACCATCTTCTCCATCACCAACCATCTCTGCAGAAGTCAAGCTAACAATGTATGCCTGAAGTGGCACCAAATTTAGATCTCATGTGTAACATGTAACAGATTGCATATAAAGATGTATAGCCTTGCCAACTGTATTTGCAAAATTTAAAGCATATGGATTCCACTGGCAGATACATTAGCACAGCTTATATCAAATAAGGTATGAAAACTGTCATTAAGATTTGCTTTGTGTGATGCTTGACCTATTGACACATGGTCCAATGTTCAGCACTGAAATGCTTAATGTTTTAGCTTTTAATTCTTGCTTTTTGGAAAGTTAAATAGGATGAACTGTGATATATTTTGATGTTGGGACTTACACACTGTTAAAATTGTGTTGTACCATCTGGGAACTGAACTCATGGTATACCGAATGTGAAAATTGAAATTTGGCTTAGTAATTCTTATTTTCACAGGGGAACGTCCTTTTAAGCATGGTAATTCGAGATATATTAGTTTCAGAATGAGTGGAGATATCTCAAATTGGTCTATATGTGTATGACTTCCAGTAGTCCTGGAACTGCATTGCTATGTAAAAGGCAGTATTTCTATTTGTAAATACATGTTTATAGGATCAATGGCTCATAGGAAGTTACTAGGCTATTGACCCTGAGGCCCTTACAAGCCTAGCCAAGAATTTAGCCCATGTTCCAACAAGTCAGATGGATGGAGTTGCATGATCTGAGTAAAACAGTTTGGGGTATGTTTAATACATATTTAACAAGGCATTAACTCTTCTAAACACATAGAATATGTAATGAGCCTTGATGATTATAGCACAAATATTGTGCCCATCATACATATGCAAGTGAATGTTAAATTAAATATCATCATTGTCATGTCGAAGAAATTGTGCGTGCATTAGGTTGAGGTTATATGTCAAGCATTAATGATATATGCTAAATAGAAAAGTTTACTTATGCAAGTTTTGCTGATACATTGCTTGCAATAATCACGTGTTACACTCTTATTGATCTTCAGTTTTACATTTTGAATCAAAATGTTAAGAGAAATGGGATTCTGACACCCTTTGTAAAAGTATCTTTTAACTATATTAGAACCCTTAATCGCCTGTTTTTTTATGTAAACTCACTGTACTTAGACCTTGTTCCACAGAGATATGTAAGTGACAAATGGAATTTCTCCACTCACTAATGTCTAGAGTGCTGATGGAAGTGCACCATTGCCAGGTGAGTTTGCACTACAGAAGGCAACCTAAACTAAATGTTTCACTTTTTTTTCTTAGGCAGTGAACTCTGCTTCATGCTGCCAAGGAGCACACAAATGCAGATAAAAAATACATATTGGAAATATTAAAACAACAAACCAAACTAAAGGTGCAATGATGCCAATCTCAGTTCTGCTATTGATGGGACTCCAAATGCTGTTCACTTCTTCTGACCATTGCCTGTCAACAGAATGCAATGTCAAACAGCTCACAAATGATTAAGAAAAAAGATTTTTGATACAAGTGTTTTAAATGTAAATTCTAATGTTTCTTCAACTTTTGTTATCTTGAAACAGGAACCTGTATGGATGTGAACCATCAGACCATGGAATTAAGAACAATCATTTAAGATCATTTCCCATATTTGTCACAGACAATGGCATATGTATTAGCAAGGAGTACAAGTGTTTAGATGTATGCAAAATGTGACTTTGCATCAAGTCACATTAAAAGTGCAACATAAACAAGTTATGAAAGTTGCCATTCACATTTGTCAGTAAATGTCTGGAGAGTGGCATATTGGCAGCAGTTAGGATACCATGTACTCACACAATATTAAACAAAGACTGCAAACAATGCAAGTCTATTCCTCTCTTTCTTTATGATGCTTCATTCACTTTTCTATTCCTAACAGCAATGCTATCATAGGATCATAGGATCATAGGAAGTTACTAGGCTATTGGCCCTGAGGCCCTTATAAGCCTAGTCAAGAGTTTAGCCCATGTTTAGCCAAGTCCGCACCCAATACCCTTGTCCATCAGGGACATAGGTGGAATCCCAGGGATTTACTTTCTGTTTCCCATCCAATTATCTAGGTTGCACTTAAAATGGGGTAAAGAGATACTTTGTTTGAAGTGCAGAGGGAGTATATTCCACAGATGGGGGAGTCTGTGGGACACAAATCTGTCCCAGCAACAAGTCCTATTGATGTGAGAGACCAGGTTGAGACTGCGAGTGCAGGTTACTCGATTGGAGCATGACTTGAGTATATGTAGCATTCCCATCAAGGCAGGGTCCGAGATCACCTTGTAAGCCAGACAGAGTTCACCTCTAAGGAGTCTGTATGAAACTGAATAGATGGATAGGGCTTTTAGGCTATCTGTGTATGGTAAATTTTTGAGGCCCTGGATTCTCCTGGTGAGGAACTTCTGTGGTCTCTCCAAGTGCTGCATGTGCTTTGAGAGGTACATGCTGAATGGGGCACTGTACTCAATTATGGGCCTCATAAGGTAAGGAAACAGGGATATTAATTACCTCCTTGTCACTGGATGAGATGACCTTACTTATGAGGTGGGCCATGTAGAAAGCTTTCCGTACAATGGAAGAAACATGGTGGTCAAAATTCAGGTTGCTATCAACCTGGGTGCCAAAATCCCTCACAACTGATTGCATGTTTAGGACATTGTTATTAATGTGATAATTTGCGGGGATGTCACTCTCCCCAAAGGAGATGATAATGCATTTTTTGGTACTCAGCCTGAGGCCATGTTTCTGGCACCAGTCGTTTGTTTGGGTGACACCTACTTGGAGGATGTCCACATAACTAGGGCAATTGATGACAGCACCCAGCTTGCAGTAATCTGCAAACCTGGTCAGCCATAGCCCACTAATTTTGGCCTGCACCCAAGTATATCCCAAATAACAGAGGCCCCAAGACTGAACCCTGGAGTACGCCACTTGTTATGGGTGTATTGCTTGAGGTAGCTTCCCCTATTTTGACTAGGTGGGGCCTATCAGTGAGCCAATTAGCTATCCATCTGGTAACATATGGATTGATGCCTAGTTGAGAGAGTTTATCTATTATGCCTGAGTGTGGAAAAGTGTCAAAGGCTTTGGCCAGGTTAAGTTAGGCAGTGTGGACTGTCTTCCCTCATCCATGGCTTTGGTGACTGTTTTACAGAAGTTGACCATATTTAACAGACATGACCTCCCCTTGACAAAGCCAAACTGTATGGGATCAAGTGTTTGGAGGTTGTCAATGTCCTTGTTAATGAGGTCCCTGATAATCCATTCCATGGGCTTGCAGATCAGGCTAGTTAGGCTGATGGGTCTATAATTTCCTGGTTCAGTGGATGGTCCACCTTTGTACAAAGGGATGACAGTGGCTGTCCTCCACTCAGCTGGGACAAAGCCAGTACACAGGCTTTGGTTGAATAGGGCACCTAATGGCACTGCAGGTTCCTGCCTGAGTTCATGTAAGATGCAGTCTGGAATGTTATCGGGTCCATGGAGATGGTATTTTTTGCCTTTGAGAGAGCAGTTATGACTTGTTCCCTAGATATATGGGGAAGGGGGGAGGTACTGGGAATGTCCTGATTTACTGATGGGGGGAGACAGAGGGGTGAAGTTTTCACTGAATCGGTCAGCCACATTTGTAATATCTATAACATTTGTATATGGTATGTGGTGTCCTTGACCATCAGTTCTGAACAGATCTGGGTGCTTCCTTTGAGATTGCAGACATGTGAAAAAGGCCTTATGATTGTCTCTAGTAGATGTGGCCAATTTGGACTTGAAGTTTGTTTTGGAGGATTTAATTAGTGCTCTTATTTGCTTGTTCAGGCTAAGGAGAGATTGCTTCCAATTGGGCACCTGCTCCTTCTTGGTCCTGGACAGCAATGTTTTCCTTTTGTTAAAGAGTATATTTGCTGCACATTTCTACCAGACAGGTTTACACTTCCTTGCGGAGGATGATTAAGTCCTGTCCAGTATTCCTGATTCCATGCATCTATACAAATGCTCGTATAGTGCTCTGGTAAAGTTTTGGATACTGGTGCCAGTTCCTAGAGAGGGGGAGGGGGCTGTGAAGCTGTTTATACTATCCCTCAGGAGTCTGTAATCAGCTTTGGAGAAGTTTTTTTGTTTGACCCTAGCTAGAGGGGAGTCGCGGGAGACAGTGACTTCAAAAGTGACTGCTTTATGGTTGGATCTTACCAGGGAGGATGATACTGCAGGGATGCTGCAGTGGTTATTCATGTTGGTTAAGACCAAGTCCAAGATATTATCACCTCTTGTGGAGTTATTGACTAGCTGTTCCAAAGCATTTGCATTGACAAAATTGAGGAATTTCTGGGCATTTGTGTTCTGACATGAACAATTCTTCCATTCTATGTTTCGGTAGTTAAAGTCACCCAGGATCATGGTAAAGGGTTGAATCTTGATAGATTTGAAGAGGTTCAGATAGACGGATTGGGTATCTTAAGTCAGATTTGGGGGCTGGTAGCTAGCTATGATTTGTATAGGGGTCTTGTCAATAGTTAACTGCACCTGGAGTGTCTCCTGTGTGTCATACTGTTTAACCAACCTAGAGGTGTGCATGTTTTTAATATATATTGAAACACCATCTTCTTTAGCTTTACAGCCTACAGTTTGGGGTCTGAATGTACGGTAGGATGAGCAACTAGGTAAGGCAGGGGTGTTCTCCCCAGCTTTGAACCAGGTTTCTGTGACTGCACAGATGTCAGCATTTTCCAGGGTTAAGAATGCTTGCAATGAGTGCAGTTTCATGTTTAGACTCCTAGAGTTTAGCAGCATGACCTTTAATTTGCGTTTTCTTGAAATTTTTAGTTTGGAAGTTTTAACCTCATCACTTTTCCTAAAAAAGGCACTATTGGGGAGGCAAGTGCCTTTGCCAGAAGTCTGAAACCCAAATGAGACAGATGCAGGCCATCTCTGGAAAGCATCATGGCCTGTTGATAATATCTACTCAGACTGTCAGCTACTGGACCCCCCTGGAATGACACCAGAAACTAAGCCAATTGTTAAAGTCAATTATTTTCTGTTTGTATTGAGGCATTATTCTAGGTGATGGCAGAATGCTGCTTAACCACAATGAAAAACTCCTGCAGGTACGGCAGGTGCACTGCCCCAAAATTACCAAGTCCACAAAAACTATACAGGTCAGCACTCATAGGCAAAAGGTGTGCACAAGCAAAATGTAATTTATTAAAGCATATCAAAGCAAATCAGACCAGTTTTGGCCCAGTTATTAAGCGTTCCTCAGTGTAAAGTCAAATTACAAAGATAAGCCTTTTATGCTTAATAATCATCACATGATAAAGAGAGAATCCCCATGGTTGGTTGACTAGAAGTGCTCATTAAGTCCTGGGGGGAATAATCCTCCCAGCTTGAATATTCACTTCTTTTCTTTTTTATTAAGGATATCATGCCAACCAATTTTATTAGCCCGGTCCCCACTTATCCTATCAATAATGGTAAATCCAAATGATGCAGTAGAATGGGTCATGGAGGGTTTATATAATGCATTACTAGGTTTCTTTAGTCTAACATCACTAAGATGCTCAGATATTCTTATCCTAACAGGGCGAGAAGTCTGTCCTACATAAAATTGCTTCCAGTTGGGCACCTGCTCCTTCTTGGTCCTGGACAGCAATGTTTTCCTTTTGTTAAAGAGTTTATTTGTTGCACATTTCTACCAGACAGGTTTATACTTCCTTGCAGAGGATGATTAAGTCCTGTCCAGTATTCCTGATTCCGGGCATCTATACAATATTGCTTGTGCACACCTTTTGCCTATGAGTGCTGGCCTGTATAGTTTTTGTGGACTTGGTAATTTTGGGGCAGTGCACCTGCCATACTTGCAGGAGTTTTTCATTGTGGTTAAGCAGCATTCTTTTACAGGTAGCTAGGTAAACAACCCAATCAGTTTTGCAGTTGGCCAAAAACCTGATATCAAAAATTTGCCCATTGTTTTTACTAGTAAACTGTTTGGACTTAGCCACCCTAACACAGTGTACACAATGCCCACATGGAAAGCATCCCTGCAACAAATCACCAGTTAACATAATCTGTGATGATACACCCAAAGTTATTCCGGGTTTGTAATGGTTAAAGTAAGATCCCATGGTTTAACCCCTACGCTATGAAAAATGGCATTTATTTTTTAAGAATGCAGATAATCTATCATCTGATAATATATTCCAATGTTTGTTCACAATGTCTAACAAAACATTGGTATTACGTCCGTAGGTGGTAACCAATCTAAGTTCAGATGTTCCTGATTCTTGTCTATCTTTATATGTCAAAAGATCATTTCTATTAATAGAAGATGCAAAGTTGTTAGCTGTAAGTATCATGCCTGTCTTATACCCATGGGATTTGAACCTATTGATAGGGTCCAGCTTATAGCTTTCATATTTCTGAGGGTGGGAGCAAATACGTCTAATTCTCAAAAACTGTGATTTCGGAATGTTACGTGTAACATGGGGGTGGGTGAAAGCTGGAAGCATGTAATAATGAGTTGTATTGTGGATACTTGCAGAAAGCCTGGGTGTCCAGTGTGTGATTCAAATTTCTTGTGATCAAAACATCCATGAAAGTGATTTGATGGCTATCATAACTAACAGTAAACTGGATTCCTCCACTTGTTACCATTGATGTATTCCATAATTTCACCCAAATATTCCTCATCAGCTATCCAAATCATCCAGCAATCATCGAGGTAGCATCTCTACATATCAATTTCCCCAAGGTAAAGATTATGAGATACATCATATATCAACTGCTCTTCCACATAGGCCATAAATAGGTTGGCATATATTGGGGCAAAACACCCGCATAGCCATACCCTGAACCTGCCAAAAACACTTTCCCTGATAATAAAAAGTGTTCTTGGTAAGAACATGTTCGGCCAAGCCAGTGAGAAAAGTATTAAAGCCTGGTGGATAGAGCTCAGCTTGATAAAGCCAATGTTCTAGGGCCAACAGACCCGCCCAATGGGGAATATTGGTATATAGAGATGCTACATCAAGAGTACACAACAACCACTCTGGTTCAAGTTCAATATCCGATATTAACTTCAAAAATTCAGTTGTGTCCTGAATACGTGCTCTAACATATTTGAGAAGGGGTCGAAGATGTGTGGTTAGAAACTGTAACAAAGGTTCAGAAACAGATCCACACCCAGAAACAATTGGTCTTCCCAGGGGGGTCTTGTAGATTCTTATCTATTTTGGTAGCAAATATAGAACTTGATGCCTAGGTTCAGGGACAGTAAGATGATATATAGTAGATAGTTAATGAACAAGTACAGCCAACCATCCATGGGGATTCTCTCTTTATCATGTGATGATTATTAAGTATAAAAGGCTTGTCTTTGTGATTTGACTTTACACTGAGGAAGGCTTAATAACTGGGCTGAAACTGGTCTGTTTTGTTTTGCTTTAATATGCTTTAATAAATTACATTTTGCTTGTGCACACCTTTTGCATATGAGTGCTGGCCTGTATAGTTTTTGTAGAATGTTGCTTAATTCATTCACTCCAGAGCAGCTCAGAAAAAGCTATCTGCTTAATTGCACCATAGGAGCAACAGTGCAGCCTGAGCTCATTTTCAGAAAATCCATTTGTAATACCATACATAAAACACAAGTTCATAACTCCTTAACTATAAGAGCTAGACTAAAACAATAAATGCAAAAGTTGTTCAGCAGAAACTAACATTTCCAACAGTGTAAATGTTGATAGTGTGTATCAAAGTCATTATTAAATATTAGTCAAGGAATGCTGATATAGGCATATTTTTTACCTTTTTGGAAAAGCAAAGCACAATATCTTGGTCAACGTATCATGTAAACTCATACAATTTATATTTAATTTGTTTGTATGAATGTCAGCTTTAAAATGATACCTTAACCATTACTGTGTGATGCTCCTTTTTGGAGATATTCGCAGAAATATGATTAATATACTATTTCTCATAATTGATAAATAAACAAAGCATAATATTACATCACCTGTAACAGACAGAGGCTACATATCAGTGTACAAGTTGTGTGCTCAATGCCAGCTTCAAAATGATGCATCATTTGTGTCATCACCATGCTCCCTTGTAAAGATATGGGCATAATAATGAGAAGTATTGAAAATGTATAATTTTCATAATCCTTCAAGACTAAACAAACTGAAATATCTATACATGTGTACAGTGCACAAACACAGTTATTTTGTCATATTGTAAAGAGAAACACTATCTTTAAAATGAAGTATTACTTGGCACACTGCCATGGTCCCTTGCAAAGTTATTTGCCAAAATATGAAAAAAAAATCATAATTTCCATAACCTAAGTCCAAAACAAACTTTGATATCTGTACATGTGTACAACATACAGGCACAGTTCTTTTACCATGTTGGAACTATCAATATTGTCTTCAAACTGAGGTATTACTTAGCACATTCAGATGCTCCCTTGCAAAGTTATTTACCAAATATGAAAAAAATAATAATTTCCATAACCTAAGTCCAAAACAAACATTGATATCTGTACATGTGTACAACATACAGGCACAGTTCTTTTACCATGTTGGAACTATCAATACTGTCTTCAAAATGAGGTATTACTTAGCACATTCAGATGCTCCCTTGCAAAGTTATTTACCAACATATGAAAAAAATCATACCAGATAGACACTAACCCAAATTTGCCCTTTGCATTCATTGATGTAATAAAGGATTCTACTTATGTGAATAACAGTGGCAGCTGCTGAGAGTTTTACCTGACAAGCGAGAATGACTCAGTGTTATATTGTAACTGCACTTATTGTTAATGTGATAATTACCCACATTTTATTACTGCAAGGGTATGCATGCTCAGATACAAGTGATAATTGCTGCACATAGCCTGTTGAGTAGGCATTCATTATATTACCTGGTGCAGGTGTTCTGTAATGATGACTCATGACCATCTTTTAGAAGACCTGAGTAATTCAGTAAAAGTAGCATAACACTTATATATTACTGTGCCCTTCCTCCCACCAAAATTCCATGTAAGAAAACATATTCACTGACGTACTTTTCCTGTAGGGTCTAAATTCAATGATATTATTTCTTTCAAATAGGGTCAGGTCCAAAAAATTAATTTGATTTCTATTCATCTCATACGAAAATGAGAGATTATGTTCATTTGTGTTCAAAGATTCAAAAAATTCACAAAATTCTAATACATCCCCTTTACATATAAAAATTAAGTCATCAATGAAACGTTTGTACAAAATAACTCTTTGTTTAAAAAAATCTGTGGGGTAAATAAACTTTTTTTCAAAGAAGTCCATATATATCACAGCATATGTGGGAGCATAAGCAGCTCCCATAGCAGTCCCCTTAGTTTGTAGAAAATACTCATCATTGAACACAAAGTAATTGTGAGTCAAACAAAATTCCAATAAAGAAATCAAAAAACTAGTCCTAGGACCTTCACCTAACATATTATGAATAGCTTCAAGTCCCCACCTGATGTTAATGTTTGTATATAAAGACTTAACATCAATAGTCACCCAATAGAAGTCATTGTTCCAAGAAATTTTGGATACTTCATTAATCAAATCTTGAGTGTTACTGATGTGAGCACTAACCCTGTTGAGATAAACTTTTAACTGAAAGTCCAAAAAGACATTAACATTCTCCAAAAAAGAGCCTATCCCTGATACTATAGGCCTACCAGGGGGCTCAATTAGGTCTTTATGGATCTTAGGCAGAGCATATAATATTGGTGTAAGAGGGTCTTTAATATACATTTTCTTAACATCAGTATACAAGAAAAATCCTAGTCGTTCTCCCCTTTCCAATAAAAATAACAATTCTTCATTGTAAGATTTTAAAGGATCCCCATCAAGTTTAGTGTATTCTTCACTATTGCAGAGCAATTTGTTAACCATCCTACAATAATCAGGTCTATTCAAAATAACCCAATTACCCCCTTTATCAGCACATTTAAATATATAATCGTTTTTCAATTTTTTAAGATTTTTTAAGGCCTGCCATTCTTCTTTGCTTAAATTGAATTGTTTTTTCTCTCTACAAAATTCTTTAAACATTAACTCTGTCTCTTTTAGAAGTACCTTTTGAAAAACTGAAATAGCTGGTATAGAAATGGTAGGTGTAAATTTGCTTCTAACATTTCTAAATTTTGGCATCATTAACTTGCCATATCCTGTCAGATAATTGACATTAGAACTAATATCAGTATTAGGACAAGTTAAACAGTCATCACCTTCTTCAAAAGAACAGTCAAATTCATCATATTCATAATTATATACAGATAAATTCATTAAGCTTTCATCAAAATCAATTTCATTAAATACTTCATCATGAGTTTCATTTGAATTAGGAACATTTTCATTTGCATTCACATTCACATTAGTGAATTTTCTAAAGTATACTCTCAATAAGAGCTTACGAATAAATGCTTTCACTTCTAAGTAAATATCAGCAAACGAAGGGAAAATCGTAGGAACAAATCTGCTCCCCTTATGTAAAACATTCAACATATCATGGTTTAAGCACAAATCCGATAAATTAACACACTCCAATGAAGTTGCATTATGACAAGTTCTATTAAATGCAATTGTTCTCAAACCTTCATTTATAACGGTTTCGCCCCTTTCTGCCGTTTCTTCCGTTTCTCCCCTTATTGTAGTTGTCATTTTGAAAGTTCATATTCTCCGTGGAACTGAGGTTAGAAGCTTCATTGGAAGCTTCTGCAACTTCCCTGTCAACAACTCGGTTCGGAGCAACAGTTCTAGCAAAAGAAACATTTTTAGTAACAGTTTCTTTTTCTGTTGAAGAAAAAGATGACGCTGAATAGTTCCTTCGTTTAGAGCTGCGAGTCCAGCTCCTCCCCCTGGAGTGATTACGTACAGGTTCACGCTGCCAACTAAAAATAATACCTGTCTCGTAATCTTTTAAGTCCCGGACTAGTTTATTGCGTTTTCTCTGTACAATGTCAGCCTCTAACTTGTTCATTTTATCACTTATGTTGGCCATTTGAACTCTGTAATTCACTTCAGCTACGAGTTCATTTTGCAATGCTGAAATCTCATTTTTAAGCTTATCATGAGATTTTTGATTACGTTTGATCAATATGCGAAGCCAACCTATAGTACATAAAAGAGCAGTTTGTTTCCACTCCTCTTAAAGGTCAGATTCATCATCTGAAAAAGGTGCAGCTGACAGCTTATCAATGTGTAACCCTCTAGGGGTAAACTGGATTCCTCCACTTGTTACCATTGATGTATTCCATAATTTCACCCAAATATTCCTCATCAGCTATCCAAATCATCCAGCAATCATCGAGGTAGCATCTCTACATATCAATTTCCCCAAGGTAAAGATTATGAGATACATCATATATCAACTGCTCTTCCACATAGGCCATAAATAGGTCGGCATATATTGGGGCAAAACACCCGCATAGCCATACCCTGAACCTGTCAAAAACACTTTCCCTGATAATAAAAAGTGTTCTTGGTAAGAACATGTTCGGCCAAGCCAATGAGAAAAGTATTAAAGCCTGGTGGATAGAGCTCAGCTTGATAAAGCCAATGTTCTAGGGCCAACAGACCCGCCCAATGGGGAATATTGGTATATAGAGACGCTACATCAAGAGTACACAACAACCACTCTGGTTCAAGTTGAATATCCGATATTAACTTCAAAAATTCAGTTGTGTCCTGAATACGTGCTCTAACATATTTGAGAAGGGGTCGAAGATGTGTGGTTAGAAACTGTAACAAAGGTTCAGAAACAGATCCACACCCAGAAACAATTGGTCTTCCCCGGGGGGGGGGGTGTCTTGTAGATTCTTATGTATTTTGGTAGCAAATATAGAACTTGATGCCTAGGTTCAGGGACAGTAAGATGATATATAGTAGATAGTTAATGAACAAGTACAGCCAACCATCCATGGGGATTCTCTCTTTATCATGTGATGATTATTAAGTATAAAAGGCTTGTCTTTGTGATTTGACTTTACACTGAGGAAGGCTTAATAACTGGGCTGAAACTGGTCTGTTTTGTTTTGCTTTAATATGCTTTAATAAATTACATTTTGCTTGTGCACACCTTTTGCATATGAATGCTGGCCTGTATAGTTTTTGTAGAATGTTGCTTAATTCATTCACTCCAGAGCAGCTCAGAAAAAGCTACCTGCTTAATTGCACCATAGGAGCAACAGTGCAGCCTGAGCTCATTTTCAGAAAATCCATTTGTAATACCATACATAAAACACATGTTCATAACTCCTTAACTATAAGAGCTAGACTAAAAATATAAATGCAAAAGTTGTTCAGCAGAAACTAACATTTCCAACAGTGTAAATGTTGATAGTGTGTATCAAAGTCATTATTAAATATTAGTCAAGGAATGCTGATATAGGCATATTTTTTACCTTTTTGGAAAAGCAAAGCACAATATCTTGGTCAACATATCATGTAAACTCATACAATTTATATTTAATTTGTTTGTATGAATGTCAGCTTTAAAATGATACCTTAACCATTACTGTGTGATGCTCCTTTTTGGAGATATTCACAGAAATATGATTAATATACTATTTCTCATAATTGATAAATAAACAAAGCATAATATTACATCACCTGTAACAGACAAAGGATGCATATCAGTGTACAAGTTGTGTGCTCAATGCCAGCTTCAAAATGATGCATCATTTGTGTCATCACCATGCTCCCTTGTAAAGATATGGGCATAATAATGAGAAGTATTGAAAACGTATAATTTTCATAATCCTTCAAGACTAAACAAACTGAAATATCTATACATGTGTACAGTGCACAAACACAGTTATTTTGTCATATTGTAAAGAGAAACACTATCTTTAAAATGAAGTATTACTTGGCACACTGCCATGGTCCCTTGGAAAGTTATTTGCCAAAATATGAAAAAAATCATAATTTCCATAACCTAAGTCCAAAACAAACTTTGATATCTTTACATGTGTACAACATACAGTCACAGTTCTTTTACCATGTTGGAACTATCAATACTGTCTTCAAAATGAGGTATTACTTAGCAAATTCAGATGCTCCCTTGCAAAGTTATTTACCAAAATAAGAAAGAAAATCATAATTTCTATAACCTAAGTCCAGAACAAACTTTGATATCTGTACATGTGTACAACATACAGGCACAGTTCTTTTACCATGTTGGAACTATCAATATTGTCTTCAAACTGAGGTATTACTTAGCACATTCAGATGCTCCCTTGCAAAGTTATTTACAAAATATGAAAAAAATAATAATTTCCATAACCTAAGTCCAAAACAAACTTTGATATCTGTACATGTGTACAACATACAGGCACAGTTCTTTTACCATGTTGGAACTATCAATACTGTCTTCAAAATGAGGTATTACTTAGCACATTCAGATACTCCCTTGCAAAGTTATTTACCAAAATATGAAAAAAATCATACCAGATAGACACTAACCCAAATTTGCCCTTTGCATTCATTGATGTAATAATGACTTCTACTTATGTGAATAACAGTGGCAGCTGCTGAGAGTTTTACCTGACAAGTGAGAATGACTCAGTGTTATATTGTAACTGCACTTATTGTTAATGTGATAATTACCCACATTTTATTACTGCAAGGGTATGCATGCTCAGATACAAGTGATAATTGCTGCACATAGCCTGTTGAGTAGGCATTCATTATATTACCTGGTGCAGGTGTTCTGTAACAATGACTCATGACCATCTTTTAGAAGACTGGAGTAATTCAGTAAAAGTAGCATAACACTTATATATTATTGATCCCTTCCTCCCACCAACATTCCATGTAAGTATTACTTACTTCAAAAGTAGTAAATCATTGTATGTCACCTAATCATCCTTCTGGTTAGAATAAGACACAACAGTGAAAAATGCAGTAATATTGTCCAAAATGTATGGTTGAGCAATGCTAAATTTCAACAACATAATATAGCTCACTAAGCCTAGAATCCCACCCAAATATGTTTTGACTACAGGCTAAATACTGTTTCTTGACCTAAATGCTGTAGCATGTTCTTGTGTCTGTAAATATGTATTTTTTATCATATCCTCATATCTGAAAATATGTTTTGTTTATGTCTTATGTGATCCTATTCACCTGGGCTGTGCCTGCAAATGGTCCATTGAGATCACTGCACTAGCCCAGTAAATGTAAGGTAAATATATAAATAAAATGGCCAAATGGATTGTCCAATTATGCAAAAAGTTTTCCCTGACACACCAATATAATATTTTCCCCAGTAACCCCTTCAGTTGTTTGCGCTGTGTATGCACAAGCATCAAAATGGCACAATAAACCATATTGCTAAGTGATCACTTCAGCAGTCTGACCATGCATGCACAAGCACTTCCTTGATACACAGTGAATTATTTCACCAAGCAACATCTTCATTAGCATGTCCAGGTGTACACATGCACCAAAATGAAACATTCACCCAAGTGACCCCTTCAGTAAAACACTGAGGTATGCACAATCACCAAAATGAAACATTTCCCCAGACGACCATTCAGTAACATTTCCTAGTATGTGCAATCAGCAAAATAAATCACCCCTTCAGTTAAAAAGTGGATGTATGCATAAACCATAAATTCACCCCTGGAGTTGCACCTCTATCCCACTTGGACAGGGGAGATAGGTGCTGATCGTGGAAATAAGGGTAAAACATGGTTAGGCTTGTAAGGGCCCTAGGTTCATTAGCCTAGTAACCTCCTCCTGTGAGCCTATGTTTCCTAAATAAGACAATGCATCTTTGTGAAACAGCATCTTGGTTAACTATTTAAAACTAACTAGCTTAGCAGCACAAGGTGCACATTACTTCTGAAGATAGGAATGGTGAAGACAGTGCACTCACACTCAGCCACACACACATCACCTGATGTAATAATTAATTTTCTACATAAAGTGCACTATTGCCTTATAGTTGCCAAGAATATCATAGGCAACATTCAGCATGTCAGTCTTTTGAGATTTTTTCCTGGCTGTACTACCTTCTGGCATAGCTCTCAAATTACATAATGTTTACATCCGATGTCTGCTCCATCTGGCTTCAACCTGTGGGACAGAGTCCCTAGCCATGAAAAATTCCTTGGGAGGAACTAAAGAAGGATATTCTGTAATGCAGTGGAGCCAGAGGAAGTCCTGGATCAAGACTGGATGCCCAGTTTATAATGCAACACAAAAGTGTGGTTAACCCAGCCAAGCAACAACTGCACAAACTTCATCCAGCGATACTCTAGGAAAGAAAGCTGTGGAAGTAGCTGTAGCTCTTGTTGATTGATCCTTAGGCTTGTGTGGCAGGATCTTGCCTTTCAAAGAATATGCAAACAAAATGCAATCCAAAAGCCACTTGGATAAAGTCACTTCAGACAGTTCAGCCCAACCTGGAATTTGAAAAATTTCGGTATGGTTCAAATAGAATCCCAATTTTCTATGGACATACAAACAATGTACAATGTATTCACCTTTACTGGAGAAACTGGGAAAGAAAACAGGAAGATGCAAAGTACTGTTAAGGTTATTCTCAGAAGCTTCCTTAGGCAGAAAAGACGGACTTACATGAAGAGAAACACTGTCTTTATGAAATATCAAGTATGGAGGTGAAGAATCTAGAGCTTGCAACTCCAAAACTCTCTTTGTGGAAGTAATCACTACCAAAAAACTGGAAACTGACTGAAACAACTCAGCAAGAAAATTCAAAACAAAGTCCAAAAGAGTGGAGAAAGGATCCAGTCCCCTAGACTGTGCCCACATAACAAACCACCTCCACTTACTGGAATACACCTTCCTAGTAGATTGTTTTGGGATAATGACAATATGTGAACAACAGCCTGTGAAAGCTTGGGATTTATAGTCATCAAGCAAAATGAAGGAACCATGCAGTTAACTTGAGGGACTGAAGGCTGGGGGGATCCAGACCTGCTGGATGAGAAATGAGTTCTGGAATGGGATTCAGTACCCAAGGGAGAGTACTTACGAAGAGGCCAAAGGAAGGGGAAACTTCACCTGAGAATGCCAAAATGGGCTATGAGGACCACTGCAGCTCTGCAACTGGCTGCTTTCTGAAGACACTCAATCATCAAGGGAACTGGAGAATAAGTGTAAAGAACACCTGGATCCAAGCAAATGCCAGAGCATCCCTGGGTGACTGTCCCAGAGGGGAAAAATGGCATAATAGCTGCTGCATTTGGTGTTGGACATGAAGGCAAATAAGTCACAACATGGAGTGCCCCAATGATGAAAACTCCAAGCAGCAACCTTTGGATTTAGAGACCACTCATGAGGCAACAAAATGCTCTTGCTGAAGATGTCGGCCAGAATGTTGAATTTTCCCCAGGATGTGCATTACTACCAGAAAATGCTGAGAAGACACTGCCTACTGCCAAACCCTCAAAGACTCCAAACAAAGAGGATATGAACATGTTTGCCTCTGTATGTTGAGACACTAGACAACAGACATACTGTCTGTCTGTATTGCAATCACACCTTTGGGAAGGGTGTCCTGAAAAGTCTGTAATGCAAGAAGACTGCTATGCTCTCATCTCAAGAACATTATTGTGAATGTAAGAATCTGCATACAACCAAGACCCTTGAATCCTCCTCCCTTCAAACTGCACTCTAACCCAGGAGGAAGGCATCTATGGTGACTGTGGGCGGGGAAGAAGAAATCATGAATGGTCTCCTCTCACTTAGCAAGGGAGACTGCATCCACCAATGAATTTGGTCATGACACACCTTCGTTAACCTTTTTGGAAAGTCTAAAAGATAAATAAGGAAAGACCACAGAATGGCCAAAGTTCATTGCACAGGCCTCATATGATATCTGGCTACAGGAACCAACCCTATCGACACTGCATGAGCTACAGTTTTCTAAGTTGCAAACATCAACAATTCCTGAGTCTGAAGGTTGAAAACTCTGGAATTTGGAAGCCTGGCAAGTTGGTTGATCACATCCAAGTGATGCTCTATGAATTCTAAAACCTGATTTTGGATAATGGATTGTAATGCATAAATGGTCACATAGTTGGAATAAGGAATCCATGGCCATGATCAATGATACCCTTGTGGGAGCAATGAGGAGCCAATCATCCAGGTATGGAAAGACATGGAATCCCTGCAGCCAAAGCCAGGCTGAAACCACTATCATGCACTTGGTAAACACACAGGGGGCTGTGGTGTGACCAGACTGCAGGATCCTGAACTGGTAATGACTGGTTGCCAGCTGGAAGCACAGACACCTCCTGTAATGCCTGTCTAACTTAATGTGATGGTAGGCATCCTTCAGGTCTATCAAGCACATCCAACTGTCCTTCCTCAAAAGAGGCAAGATGGACTGCACGGTTACCATCAGGCATTTGGAATTCTACACACAATGGAACTAGCTGCAATGGTACTCAAGAATTCAGTGGAACAAGAAGGCACTCAAGGGGAGTTCACACTCAAGGCATATTACATGGATCAGGAAAGATAATATGCAAAGAAATCCCATATAACTAAATATGTGAGCCTACTAACCTTTGGAGGAAAACACTCTCACTAGCACATTAAAAGTATCAGTCTAACGCAGCAGGGAAGTGTCCCATTCATACTACGTGATACGCTTGCGGCACCTTATGACATAAGCACACGAACATAAAAAAATTAAAATGAAATCAGAATTTAAAGGGGTCAATCGGGAATTCGTAGGATCCTATTATTTTAAACCCAAAAAAGGAAATACTGAGGAATTTGGTACAGTTGACAGGTATGAGTGCATCATCAAGTGTCACATCTTGATCATGTAAATGAGTGGAAAATTAGTTTGAGAGTATAAGCAACTCTTATTTCTAAATGAGTGCCCGCAGTGATCCTTTGTTTTAAGGAGGTATTTCCCTTCTTTATAGTTCTGCAACCCTAGAGTCGGTACATATAAGCTGGTGGGTTCAGGCACTTGTGTTTGGTATTTTGCTTCTGTCGTGTCTTATAAGTCAAGGTTTCAGTGGGTTACCACACAAATGAATGTCACTAACATAAAATCAGTAACCATCTAATGAAAAAAGACAACACATAAAAAGTCAATGGGTAAAAAACAAAACAAAAGCATAGTCAAAAGCAGCTGAAAAAGGTCATTAAGAAAGATGGAGAAGGGAAAAATAAGAACATCCTGAAATTCAGGAGGGTGTTGCAGTTATAGACACTGCACCTGATCAACATACTGAAGCAATGTTAATCATCTGAAACCAATAAAACTATTCAGAAGGTGGCACTGAAGCACTAAAAGTGCAAAGATGTTATAAAGACAACACTTACATGCACAGAGATAGTACAAATGGTAACTGAACTGATTTGTAAATAAACATAATTATCATATATTACTGTACTTTAAAATGAAAATTTATAAAACTGCAAGTATCACATGATACAATGGCCAGTGAATAAATACATGATGTATTTGTTTATAAAACACGAAATGAAAACACCTTCCTTGGAAAATGGTAATATATTTCCATTCCACAATAGTAAAATAAGTCTACTTATTTTATTGTATTTTTGTTAACAAAGAAGCAAATGGATACTAAGTCAGTTAAAACCCTGGACAACAGGAAGCAGTACATTAACAGCTCATAACCTTACTCCTCTAACATAATTGTCAGTCATTTGCTGAAAACCAAGCCCATCCACTCCATGTATGCATAAGCAGTACATATCACGACTAGAAAGTGCATTCCTGTTAGACCCAGTAAAATCAAAAAATCATATATAGCCAATAAAATCATGTGCACATCTGAGACATATATGTAGACTAAAACTGCACACAGCAATAATACCATACATACAGTACATAAAATCTGTAGTAACTGTGCTATAATATGTGTACATATTAATACACTATATGCATGAGTTCCACCCTATAAACTAAAAACTGTACTACACTAATCTGTGCTAGAATAACAAACCTGTAAACATGAAAGACTATCCATAAGAAAAACTCAAAAATAACATTAAAGAATATAGATCCTAGTAAAAACGCAGCACTACTGACAAAAATAGTAAACTAACTCCTTCTTCAGACGGGGCTGAGAATAGAGTATTCCTTTTTGTTTTAGTAATTCCAGTCCATAACTCCATGAAAAATAATAAAACCCAAACAAAAATTAAATACAAACTACATTTCAAAACTGATTACATTATTTCCCTGGAAAAATGCAAAATAACTGAAAGAGTAAATTAATTAAAACATACACACAGAAAACTGAAACCCCAGCGCTGAATGTTAATGTCATGCTGTATGTGAGTGTGCTAGAAACATCTAAACCTTAAATACTTCTCCTAGGGTCCAGTATAAGAAACCCGAGTCCAATAAAGGCTGGATGCTGTGCTAGGAAGTCATTTCCTCATTGTAGTATGCATCTTATGTTGAATTTACCCAAAACGATGACAGGCTGGTTAAAACTCATTTCCTAAATGATTTAGCTCTTGCATATATAATCATCATTACTTGATGAGTCTTTACCTGTATTGTAGATGTGCAATTGCCCCACGATACCTTCGGTACCTCTTCCAGACACCACAATCAGTTCCTTGATGGAAACGGCCCTATGTCCATGTCGTGGTTAGGGAACTAGACCAGACCAACCTACTGTGGCTGCAGCACCACTGAGGTCTGGGCAGAAACTGTGCCAGTGGGAGAGGATGCCATAATGTGATAACGAAGAACAGAACTGTTCTGTTACCCAAAACGGAAAACCCCTCCTGTGGTACAAATTCAAAGAGATCCTTGTATGACACCCACAAGCCCCATTTCAAGGCAACTGGATAAACTCCCAAGTATAGTTTGATCAAATGTACTACTAGATTCAAAACTTGGCAATCAGCCACAGTAATGGTACAGTCCTTAACTTCTACCTACAATCCATGGGAGCCATACATTCCAGTCTAACAGCACATCATGACACCACCACAAATCGCTCTTCATGATTGGTTAGTAGATAACAGAAGGCTGAGGGAACAAAGACAAAATCAGGGACAGTTTATTGCTGTTATAAAGTTGATAGACTAATAGGTTTCACATAAAAACACAGTCTTTGACCCAAGAGGCAGGGTTGGCCAAGTAACTCCACAACAAAATAATGAAAACAGCAGAATGACAATTTAGATTGATTGCAAGGTATTACAGGGCCCAGTTCTCTGCAATGAACACTTACCTTATTGCATATGTAAAGGAAGATCTCTGTTGCATCTGTACGACACTTGCAAGCCAATATTCTCGTAAACTTTCAATATAAACCTGATGTTACTCCACACTGAAAATTAAGTTAAGAAGTTACCTAACAAAGTTCAGGTACTTTTTCAACTTAATTTTTAACAGTGAAGCTAAAACATTACTGCAAATTTACCGGCGCTTGTGGAAGGCACTCGGGTGGAACAGCATAGATTTTCAAGCATCTCAGAGAGCGCTCGGCTGTAAGCACAAAGACGCCCTGAAAAGGTACTCAGGGTTAATGAGTTAAGGGTAGGGACATACCCGTCTGGGTCACATATTCAGTGAGTTCAATCATGTCTCTCTTCATATAGTCCAGGGATGTACATCTCAAGTCATTCACGTCAACATGGACTATAAAAGAGTCATAACAATATCTGTTGTTGAGAGATTTGAATCCATATGTAAAAAAGGCAGCCAGCCCTTACGGACATCAAACCATTGACCTTGGTGTTATTAGCTATCTGACTTCTTATTGCATATGGTAGCTGTATTAGTGTTTAATGCACTCTCTTGAATAAGCCCAAAATTTCTTAGTAAGGGACTTTCGAGATGGTTGTACACTGAGTAACAGCTTATTATCAGCTCTCCGACTTTGAAAACAGAAACTCAGAAAAGACAGCCTGTGAATTGCCTTTCTGTTAAATTTCAGTTATTGGCTAGTAAGTACACTACCTGGATGCCAGAAAAGAAGACATTTAGAGAACCTGAAAGAACATCAACCATAAGAGGTGAGGAGAAAACACTGTCTTGGAAGAATCCTGCAGCTGTTCAACAAAATGCAGTTCAAGCTTCAGCTTTAGTGCAAGGCAAGACTTCCAGTAATTTAGAGGAAAAAATAAGTCAAATGTGCTCAGAGCTGATTAAAATAAATAAAACACTGAAGGAGCATATCAACTCAAGTTAAAAAGACTGAAAAAAATGGAAGAAGCTTTAAAATGATATTCAGATGAGCTGATAAAACTGCAAAAATCAGAGGTCAAAATGAAGAAAAGGTTGGGCGAGTATGAGACTGCTCAAGAAGAGATTTATTTATTTATTTATTTGATATTTGTTGACCGGGTTATTCTGACAGAGCCGGATGCCCTTTTTTTGTGGATGCACGGGGAGAAAAGCTCCACAAATAAGTATGAAGTACAATAAACAAAAAGCTGAGATAACAGAATAAAAATAGAAACGATTAAAGATCATAACTAGTACACAGTCACATCTCAGAGTAATTACATTCAACATCATTAATGTCTGTCTGCTCACTAACTTCACAGGGTAGTACCCACTGTTCTTCAGTAGGACTCAGGTATAATCTTTAACAGCCATACTAGTAAAGTATTTATGTATACTAGACCTAGTTAGGTATAGATCAATGTACAGTTAAGAACAAAGATAGAAGAAAGAAAGGAGGTTAGGTGAGAAAGAGGTGAATAGTAAGTGCAAGTCAGTCAAGGAGGATGGTTACAATGACAGATCCATGTATTGTTTAGGTGAGTTTTAGTAGATGTTTTGAATTGATGTCGGTGATTGATATTTTGAATGTCTAGTGGTAGTTTATTCCAGGACTGGAATAGGGAGTAGCTGTAAATGTTTTGTCCTGTTTTAGTTTTAGGCTTGTAGATTGAAAAAAGTTTTTTTTTCAGAGCTACAAAGGAATCTTGGTGGGGAGTAGGGGGAAATGAGAGAGATAATGCTGGGACAGAATGACGGCAGATAAAGAATAGAATGTATTATTTGAAGCTGAGAGAGAAATAAGTTGCAAGGAAGCTGTAACCAGTTTAACTTTTTGAGAGGTAGACAGTAGTGTGAGTAGTATGAGTGGTCTGCAGAGAATTTAGCAACTTTGTTGTAGGTGGATTCTAGTTTAGATAGGAGAGTGGTTTGAAGGTTGGTGAGGATTTATGAACCATAGAATAGGTTGAGGAGAAGGTAGGTATGGGATAGGGCAATATGGGCTTTATTGGATAAGACTTTTTTGTTCCTGTAAAGGAGTCCAAGTTTTTGGTGGGTTTTCTTAATGTTTTCTGAGAACGTGCAGGTCAAATTTCAGATGGTTGTCAGTGATGACCCCCAAGTAGTTTGGTATGTGATTCCACGGTGATAGGAGTGTTATTGTGGGAAGTTATTGAGAGGGAAGATTTAAGATGATTCATTGTTTTGGGGATGAAGAGCAGGAGTTTAGTCTTTTTAGGATTTAGTATTAGCTGATTCTTGGTGAGCCAGTTTTCAATAGATAAGAAGAATTTCTGTGTTGTACAATTTAAATCAGCGAAGGTATCTGCTGTGGTAACTGTGAGGTCATCTGCATATTGAATGAGTGATGACTGTGGGCAGGATGTAGACAACAGATTGGTAAAGCTATTAAATAGTAATGGCCCAAGGATAGATCCTTGAGGAACACCCATCTTTATTTGTAGAGCAGTAGAGATGGCAGAGGGCCATTTAAAGGATTGAAGTTGGTCATTAAGATAACTAGTGAACCAGGAGATAGTGGGTGTGGATTAGTTGAGTTTGTTTAAGAGGAGTGGGTGGGGGATGGTGTCAAAAGCCATGGAGAGATCAAGAAAGAGGCAAGAGATCAGTTTGTTTTGGTCTCTAGCTTGCGATATGGTATTAATGAAGGAAATTAGGGCAGTGGAGGTGCTATGTTTAGGGTGAAAGCCATGTTGAGTGGGGGTTAGTAGGTTCTCTTGTAAGAGGTATTGAAGGATTTGTCTGTGTATGCATTTCTTCAGAATTTTAGAAAGAGGGTATAGAATTGCAATGGGTCTGAAGTTGGAGACTTCAGAGGAGTTACCTCCCTTATAAATGAGTAAGGTGTAGAATTGTCCCCAAACTGCAGGTACTTAAGATTCAGTAATGGAATGGTTAATAATTATAGAGATGAGGAGGGCAAGAGAGTTGGCTGTATTCTGGAGAAAGAGTGGAAGAAGATCATCCATACAGGGGGAGCAAGGTTTAAGCTTTAGAATCAGGGATTTAATGTAGTTAGTAGATACAGTTTTGAGGGAAAAGGCCTTAGAGGGGTTAGAGGGTGTAGGAGGGTTGGTGGGGAGGGTAGTGTTTGTGTTGGAGTTGGTTTAGATAGTTAATTTGCTGACAGGTTCTATGAAATAGGAGTTGAAGTTGGTAGCAGTTTCTGGGGGGGGGTGTTAATGGGGCATGGTTGCGGGGGAAGAGGGGTTTCCTAGATGGAGAATTTGGATGACTGTATGCCAGAACTTCTTTGGATTGTCTAAGTGTGTGGTTGTAGGGTTGTTACAGAAGTTTCTCTTGTCATTATATTTCTTGGTGAGGTTCTGAAGTTTCTTATACTCTTGGAGGTGGGAGGGAAGTTTGATTTTGGACCAGAGCTTCTAAGCCTTGTCCCTCTTTTGCATTAAGAAGCAGGTGGTGTGGGTTAGCCAAGGAGATATGATTGATTTTACCCTAATAATATGTAAAGGGGCCAGGGAGTCAAGTATGTTAAGGAATATGGAGTTAAATTTAATTACTGCATCATCAAGGGGTAGCTGCCTAAGGAAAGACCAGTTAATAGCTGAGAGATGGTTGTTAAAACATATTGGAGTCAAAGTTGGTTAGTTTGTGTCAATGTAGACATGTGGTCTGCTATAGTGTGGAGCAAATCTAAGGGGTTTGATTGGGCAGTGGCTACTAAGAACATCAGGCAGTGTTTCAGGGAAGTGGGGGTGAGAGACTAGTATCCACTCAAGAAGAGAGGTATGATTAGTAGATTTGATAGTATAGGTAAGAGTAGATATTAGTTGGGGGAAACCATGTAAGTTAATACAGGAGCTGGGAGTATCTGAGGAGAGGAATAGCTAGTTAATATTGACATCACCCAACACTAGTTATGGGCATTAATCTTACAGTTAGTGATTAGCAGTTTGGCTGGATAGATGGGGGCCCCCAGCTAAAGGGGATACTGTAAGCTGGTTGGAGAACATGATAACAACTCCACCACCTTTTTTCTGAGTTCTGTCTAGTCTTAAGACGTTGTATCCTGGGGGAAGAAAATCTTTGTCAGGAATATGGGTTGTCAGGAGAGTGATGAGATATCCAGGCCTGGAATTCATTAATTTTGTTGACTATGCTTCTGATGTTCATAGAATACAGAGATAGGTGTTTTAAGGGAATGATTGGATGAAGGGAGTTGGAGTGAGTGGGCATAAAGTTGGATGAGGTGGGAAAGTCTGGCCCAGGGTTGAGATGGATGTCCCAAGAAAGAAGCAAGGTAGGGAGAGAGAAGAGGGTGGAGAAGGAGAAAGCATTTCACCTTGACAGATGTTTCAAAACATGGTAGAATTAGAGGACAAAACATGTAGGTAAACCTGAGATTTTCTGCTCTACTACAGAAACTGGAACAAAAATACTGTATTAATTTATGAAAGCACAAATAAGCAACTGGACTGGTAGTTGTTTATTGAAAGTAGTGTATGTATGTTCCAAACCTGAGCATGAGAAAACAGCTAAGACCTCTAATTGTAAAGATGCAATTCTACCAGCATAAAGAGTTAATTCTGACAAAACTGTGGCAGAAGGACAATGTACTAAAAGCTGGAGAGAGTAGAGTGTTTGTGGAAAATGATTTCTCGCTGTACGCCAGGCAGAGGAGGAGTAAATTTAACTCAGCAATCAGGGAGCATCAAGAAGCAGGTGTGGGATTCAATCTGCTATATCAAGATATCTTCAGAATATTTTTCCTAGAGGGTCAAGATAATTTTTTTGCTGTACAACATGCTAAGAAGGAAACCCAAAAGTTTGTCCAACAAAAAGTGAGCTACTGAAGGGGTTTCTGCTTGTTATTCTTCTGATAATAAAGCTCATTAAGAGACTATGCCAGTGAAACCTTTTCCAATGTTCCAAAGGAAATTGCTTGATAGACAGAAAAAAAAAAACAGGAGTTGACTGGAAGAACCAGGAGTACAATGGAAATAAGTAAGAGACTTGAGCTGGGAGATGGAGATTAACAGAAAGACAAACAGCAACTCAGAAATGAATGAATAAATGTGGAATTAAAAAGCATCAGTCATATTTGTGAAATATGGCAGAACAAGAAAGACTGAAGCTATTGGACTTCTTGACTTTATTAAACTTGTAGGGGATCACAAAGCATGTGCTATATTTCATGTCATTAATGTCTGGATGAACATTTAGGAGAGAGGAAGAGGCAGGAAAGAGGTAACTGTAAGTAAAGCAATTTCTGTTCCTAACAGTATTTTTATAAAACATGACAAACTGCATCTTATATAGTAAAGCTTTTCAGTTATTTTTGGGTGTAATAGGGGTACTAAAGTAAAGAAGTACTCAGTTTTCCTTCTTATGTCTGTCTTCTTGTTCAGTTTTAAGAAATGTAGGTATTGCAGCATAAAAAGAAAAGAAAGCCTGGATAAGAACGCATGATATAAGTAAAACTGATATGTCTTTTCTTACTCTTGTATGGGGGAATGACTGGATTAAGGGCCTTGGCTTGATCTAACAACAAGTTTTAATTGGAAGCAAGTAAATAAAAGAACATTGAATATAATCAAACATTTCTGTTACCAAATAAATCTTCACAGTGCAACATGAGAAGCTTGCAGCTAAAGGCAACTGCACATCTGGTTCCCATATTTCTATGTAGACTAGCTGGTAAGGGCAATAAAAACAGAATCAGAGGATTCAATAAACCCTACATGGTAACAATGAAATTCAGATTCAGTAAGCACTATGTAGAGGCCCACATCCCCTCACAAACAATGTAAACACCATGACACGCTAATTATAGCATAATCAGATGAATTGCATGCTAATCAATCAATCCAACATGGTGGAGCTATTCAACAAGCTATAAAGCATCTATGTAGACTCCAAGCTAGTTTTGCCTGTGAATTCCAAAACATTTAGGATACAATCACAGAAAGGAGTCTACACACACAGCATATTAGGGTCTGTTGCTGCTCCTTTAATTCATTTGTATATGCTACAGGTTGAAGCCAGTGCTGCTGCCAATAGGCCTAGGCTGAGAAGGAGAGAGTTTTCAGGCCCTGTTTAACTTTTCACAACCTACATGACATGGAAATTCTCAAGTGTTGCAGAGTGGACAAGGGCACACTACAGGAACTCTGCAACGTCTGCTGTCCTCAACTCAGAGCCAGGGCCAACCGAGTGGAACCTACCCCAGTGGAGGCAAAGTTATGTGTAGCTCTTAGAATTTTAGCTACAAGTACCTTTCAGAGACCAACAGGGAACATGCTGGGGGTGTCACAGGCATCAGCATTCAGAATCCTCCACCAATTCCTGCGTGCTATGCTCCAACATGCCAGTGACCACATATATTTTCCCATTAGTTCTGAGAAGAGGGCCAGAAATATGGATGAGTTCTACTATGTAGCTGACTACTCTGAAGTACTGGGTGCCATATATTGCACACATATAGAAATGAAGGCACCACCCAGGAAACTGGGTCAGCTCTACATAAACAGAAAAGGCTACCACTCTGTCAACTGCCAAGTTGTGTGGAATGCCAAGGGAACCATGCTGAACATGTGTGCTGGGAACCCTGGCAGTTACCATGACTCATATATCTGGCACACCTCTCCAGGTCTTTGTTAAGGGGGGTATCTCACAGGGTCAGTTACTGGAGGACACATGCTATGCACTGGAACCATGGATGATGACACCCACTTGAAATGCATACACAACCCACCCATGGAAGAATGCCATAATAAGGCAGATGCTCAAACCAGACATATCATAGAGCATGTATTTTGACTGCTGAAGTCATGGTCCCAGTGCCTAGATACATCTGGGGGAGCCCTGCAGTACAGTCCATGGACATATACAGAAATAGCTACAGTATGTTCCATGCTACATAACATAATCCTGTGGAAACAGTTTCAGCAAGATCAGCAAGGGGAAGGGGCACACATCCTACCACCAATGCCAAGGTCACCACAGCCACAGGCATATGAGGAGTCAGAGAGTGATTCACCAGCTGCTGTGGGTGTAAGCAGACATAGATGTGCTCAGTATGCCCTTGCATTGGCTAAGCAACAATGCATAGCACACTCACTCACCACCTAGGGGCCTAAAACCTTCATCCTACTCACATACGTATAGTAACAATGATGCCAGGCAACTTACACAGCTGTTATCTCCCCATGTATTGGCTGTGTACTGCTTGAATCAGACAGAGTTGACCCTGAATTAAAACTGTGGCAACTTCTGCATTTACAAGGTAAGTCCTGAACCTGGAGTTTGTTGTTTAATAATATGAATTGGTGACATATCCTCATATTTCATTACATGGTATGGTAAGCAAGTAAAAAGTGGGAAATTTGCACAGAAATTACCTTAACATGTCACAGCAGAGACTCATCTGACTTATATGTGTCTATTACTAAGTAGTATGCCTCAGGCATCAAAGATTCACACAGTTATACTGCTCAGAAGTACTGATAATCACTGCATGTCCTCAGTTTAGCACCATACATTTGCATTGGATATTCATTAAAGAGAAACATTAGAAAGTAATGATACAAACTGCAGTTTCTGACTTCACAACCCTGACAGGGACATTCACTATAAAGTTAGGAAATTTTGATGCTATCACTTGTCTAACTTTCCAAGGCCAATATAAGTCAAAGGTACACTTACCAGTTCAACACCACACATGCATATATACTAAGCACTAAGTTAGCTATGCACCCTGAGCATTAGACACAAAGCTTATGTATCCCTGAATCCAAAAGATAGAAACCATGGATATGGCACAGTTATCATCACTTGCACAGGTTGTTGTGGGGTGGGGGGGTGTAGGAGGCCTAGGCTGATGCAAAAGGTTGGTGAGTGTGTGTGAGTAAGAAAGAGGAGCAGGCAGACATTTGGATAAACCAACAAATGGCCAGTGAGACAAAGTGAGTAAGTGTTGTGTTTGTGTGTCTGTAGGGGGTCCTTCTGGTAAAATCGGTGTATGAGTGTCTGCATGAACACAGCCAAGCTCTGTTCTGGCTCTACATCTTGGTATGTCAGGCAGATGTGAGCCATGCGTGGTAGAGGTGGCAGTTCATAGCTGTCATCCCCAAACATGAGAACTGGCTCTGCCAGGAGTTGCCCTGGTATGTCCATGCCCATGGTCAGATTTACTGTTGCTACCTGAATGTGATTGAAATCTGCTTGATGAACTCCCTTCATGGGGACACCCAGGACCACAACCCCATGGCCTGCCATGTCTGGGTGTAGACAGCACACTCACTGACAGAGCAGTGGAACTACTGCTACTATGGGAGCATGATTGGACACAGGCACATTGGCTGACAGCAGGTGATGTGACTGTTCCCCTCCAGCAGACGTTCCAGCAAAGACAACCCCTTGTTCCATCACAGACACTCCTTGTTCCAAAGTGTCATTCACCTGATCCATTGAATTGACAACATGGTAATGGCAGTTACACATTTCAGACTGTGCCTCATGTACAACCCTGAATATTTGTCTGGAGCACTATGGGAACATATCTGTGCCTCCATGATGTCCCTAAACATACATTGAGTGGCAGAGGAAGAGACACCTTCACCAGGTGGAGTAGGGACAGCAGGCACCCTCCGAGCATCCCTATCAATGGTCCTGTGTGGCACCTCACCCACACTTTGGCTATGGCCAGAGTCAACAGGCACTGAAGCTGCAGTACCCATAATTCCCTAATTAATGGCCTCACTCTCCACTTATACAATATCTGAGGGCTCACCGGAATGGGAAGGCATAGGCCTACTTGCTGTGCCTGATGGAATTGCAGGGGATGGCTGTATGTCAACCTCACTGTCAGATTCAACCTCTGTACCCCCCGATTCAGGCCCAGTTTGGCCACTATCATTATCAGAGTCTGCTAATACACTGACATCAGGTGGCAGAGGGCTCACACTACCACTGTCATGATCACCTGTGATGAAACGCAACAGACACAGGAAAAAGTTAATACCTACACTAATATAGTCCAATATATGCTAACAAAGTAACAGCATTGTCATTATTACAGATAGTACAGTAATAAATACAATAGGCCTGACATCAACAGGACACACTAAAATATTTCTTTAAGTTGCTCAGCAGTACTGACATAGAAGTGTTTGGCTTACCAACTACAGGTGAGATACTCCTCTGCAATCCAGATGGTACTGGAAGAAGTTGAGCAAGAGGTAAGGGCAACATCATCACAATTAACAGTATCACAGGGGGTAATACATTTACCCCTTTATATGTCCATTGACTATAATTTTAACAAGAACATGGCTGTCAACTCCACCCTAAGCTAATAACTGTAGCAATCTTCAATCCCCCCAAAAAATTACATGTGATACAGAAGTAACTTATTAATTTCAATAGTTTTACTATACAACAGTATTCAACTGTTGAGATACCTCAGCCTACCTGGAAACTCATCCTGGAACATGCTTGCTATCACTGAAACTGTTGCTCTGACATCCAGGATATGCTGTACTGCACCCTTCTGGCAGCTGTCTGGATTCCTGATATTGGCCAGGAACTCTTCATTGGGTATTAGTAGAGGTTCCCTAGTAGGCCCTCCCCATTAACCATCTGGTCATAACCCACTGTAGCTGCTCTTCTCCGTGCAGATGTTATCATGTAGGTGGATGGGTGGTGCACCTGCTCATATGTCCTGCCATAGCCACCCATGGCATTCACATCATCAACAATCTGGTGCCAAATTTGCATCCTACGTGCCATATCTCCCTGCCCCCTTTTCAGGAGAAAAGTACCATTTTGCCTAAATGCATCCACTATCACCTGGTTCTCAGCATCAGTGAAGGGTGGTCACTGAGGACTGATATGCCTGTGTGGCATAGTCCTAGGTGTCCTAAAAGACAGCAGAAGGATAATACACATAAGGGTCACTTAACTACAAAAGGTAGTCTCTCAGTATTACCTCCTGGACAAAAATGCAACAGTCTAGAGATGTGAAATATGAACAACAGGCAGGATGCAAAAGAAGGCGAGTAACAAGACAAACATATCCTTCTTTGTGCCATAACAGTAACTCACCTTTGCCCCCCATATGACAGAACAGACAAATGACACATTCTACTAAAAAAACTATCTTTGAAATGCTAAATGTGCTACCAAAGGAACTGTCCCTGAAACATTTGTACAAGTTTATCACACAACAGACAAACCAGATAAATGGCAAATGAAGCTAGGTCTCCACAGCTATAAAACACAATCTCAGCAATTAATTCAAAGTCACTTTATTACAAAAAATAAAACATGGTTAGCGCTTTCGTTTAAAACTAGGTTAAACTTCATCTGAATGAATTGCTGAGATCATGTTTTATAGCTGTGGAGACCTAGCTTCATTTGCCATTCATCTGGCATATTTATCACACAGCATTCCATTTTCATGTATTGTCGATCATGTATACCTCTGAAATGGCTTGACATACATGCCCATGCCATCAGTCAGTGGCGGCTGGTGACTTCAAATCAAAGGGGGGCTGCAGGAGACAGTTGAATGGGTGGGGCCAATGGGAAGAGGTGTTACCAACTAGAAAGAGGTGGAGCTATGCTCAAAACCAGAAAAACTGGGACTTTAATTAAATACGCTGCCCTGGGTGCCAAACCGTCATTATGAGAATCCAATCAAGACAAAATGAAGTGTAGAAGAAAAAAAAATATTTCAACAGATTGACTACATGACAGCTTACTTAATATCTAGATGGAAACAAAAAGGTTGTGAGGCATGAAAAAATAAATTACTTTTTAAATACATTACCAGAATTCCAGTCAAACTCAAGTATAAAAAAACAAGCAGCAATCAACTCAAACCACTTCTCCTTGCATTGCAGTTCTAATTATAATTTATATTCAGCTTTATAAAAGTACCAAGTAACATGCTGAAAGTAACAATTTATGTGATACCCCCACTTGTAAAAATGTTTCTTATCCAAGAAATGCCTGCAACAGCAACTATCTACTTGTTTCATGGGGAAAATATGATCAAAGTAAAAAATCATCAGCAAACAAGAAACAAGCTCAAGATAAATTGTTTAAAGGATTACTGCACAGGTTATAGACAACACATGATAGATTGGCATACCGTTTAGTTTACTGGTAAAGCCTGCAAAGATGACTGCAAGTCTCCAACAAATGAAGTGAGGATCTGAAAATACTGTAATTGTGTCCTTTATTACAAATACTGTCATATGGATTTCAATACCTAAGGCTTATACGTTATCTAGTTATGTAAATATTCTCTGCATGGCAACAACAAAAAGGCTTTCAATGTTGGTAATCCTTTAACAGTATGCTCATTAAAGCTTACTTGCATCTTACAATCTCAGACAAGCTTACCTGAAGGTCATTAAAGCATTGCTACTTAAACACAGAGCAACAAGCACTGCAACAACATGCATTTTCTGAATAATAATAAGGATAAATCAACAGTATAAAAATATGACAGAAAACCAGAACATTCCACAAAATCAAAGACAGGTGAAAAGCCACAGTAGTACTTGTGTCGGATACTCTGCACACTTACACTACATAACTGCTCCTTGCCTTGCTTGGACACATCCAGAGTCACTAAATGGGGGAGTGGGTTGCAACAAGCATGTCACAATTTGAAATGTCTCTGGGTGACGGTGATGACCCTGACACATTTGTCATACCTCTCAATCTCAGAGCAAGAAATCTGGAGAAAGCCATAAATAGAAGTGGGACAAAGGCAAAAAAATGACATTTTTTAAATATTGCTCTTATACACTTAGATAGATAATAGAATAGTAGGTCTTGCATTAGTATGAATTTTCTGAAGGGTATGAAATCTGAAACTCAAATGTCTGTCATTATTTTCTAACTTCAATCTTTAATGATTTGCCACTAATTTGCCAGAAAACCACAATTTTATGAAAAATGGACCAATACAGCTGGGAACCTGTCAAAGAAAGGACACTTTTTAATATTAGTACAAGCTGACCAGCTGACAAAATAGGAGAATCTACATGCATTTCTGAAATAAAAGTAATCTATAACTCTGATCATTACAATTATTTCTTAATTGTAATCCCTCCACATTTTCTTCCAAAATTGCCATTTTGCAGAGAGATTATTAGGGGGAGAGCAACATTTTGAGCCAAAGTTGGGGACAGTTGAGAGGTTTGGATATACCTAATTCTATAAAGTGATTTATTTGCACATACCTGTCAACCTCTTAACTCGGGAAATCTGGACAAGGCCAAATATATTGAGGAAACATACAGACAGTACTAAAAATTGCTGTTGTATAAACTTAGTTGATAGAATAACAGGTCTTGCTTTAGGGTGCATTTTTCTGAAGGGTATGAAGTCTGAAACTCAATATCTGTCATTATTTAGTGACTTCATTTCTAAATAATTTGCCAGAAAAACCAAAAATGTTATGAGGAACAAACCAAAAATAAGAAGCAAAAATCTATTCATTCTGTGAAAATCTGGACATTTGAGTGTTATAGTTCAGCCAGGGCTGTTATTGAATTTGCTGCCCTTCCCCCTCACAAAATCATGGTTGAATGGGGTCTCCCCCCTGCAGCCATTCCAATGTCACATTATTTGGCTATTTCATCCCATTTACCATTAACAATGTAATGTGCATACTGCTTTACTTCTACCATGATTTAGACTTCATTTAAAAGTTCTATTTTACATTTTACAGCACAAACACTATAGACATCTGCTAAACAAAGCAATGCAGTCTCACAATGAAAATAGACTTAGCATTAAAACTTCTCTGCCCTAGAAACTCACATTCATTGAAACAACATTGAAACCCACATTCAAAGAAAGCACATCTGGCCAGTGGCAGATAAAGATTAACTTTGGGCTGTTTTCAAATCATAGGTCCCTTGCACACGAAACATACATGTGTTCTTTGATACACCTTCCTGACTGTATTAAATTATATTCCTTGTATAATATTGTACAGTTGTTACGGGCCATTTTAAATATATTGTTTTGAACATTTTTCTAGCAAACAATGAAACAAAATGCATGCACCAATAATGACAAAACTGCCCAATTCAGAACATTTCCATCATAAAAGTCTACTCAAACTTCTACAATCCACCGGTATCAGTAAATATGCACAATCTCTGCAGAAGTAAAAGTCATCTAAATAATTCCACATTAAAGAGATCTGCAACTAATGAAGAAGTTGCTGCTAGCAAACAACTTTATATTTCATTGTTTCATCTACAAATAAAGTGCATGTTACCCTTGAGGAATAAATTGCCCATGTTACATTAAAAAAATGATACGCTAGTAATATTTTAATAGGCAATGGATGGCAAACTGATAACAGGTTCATAGATAGTAGGTATCTCAGGACTGCTGCATCCACCCCCTTTAAAAGTACAACACAGCACAGTATCAGCAATGCATCTACGTACTGAGGCAGTAGAACCCACATCCTTCTGCACTGAAAGCAAGTACACTACCTGTTGTGCTATTAACAATGCAAGCCAACTCACCATAAGCAGCACTATACTTCTCTTCTGCTGAAGCTGTTAGCTCCTTGTAAAATCCCCTTGACACTCAACTGTATCTCTCAAGTTTGCAGCACATGAGCACAAGAAATCTGGAAAAAGCTAAAATTTATCGGGGGGGGGGGACAAAAGCCTAAAAACCAGGAACACTTTTTAAACATTGCTTGTATAACTTTGGAAAGTTGCTAGAATAAAATGCTGTGCTACTGCCATGCATAACACTGTCATGACTTGAACCCAGGACCCTGTGCACCACAGTCAGAGAAACATACTGCTACTATGCCAAATCAGCTGTTTTGTGAAAGACTGGAAGACTGAAACTTAAATGGCTATCATTTAGTGAATTCAGTTCTCACCATAGCTCTCAACCTCTTAGCACAAAAACCCTCGACAAAGCCAATAATGGGAATACACAGCCCCCAAACATATTCAGTGAATTCAGTTCTTACCATAGCTTTCAACCTCTTAACACAACAAAACCTGCACAAAGCCAATAATGGGGGAATACAGCCCCAACAATAGAAACAAATTTCAATTTGAGATCTTATAAACTTAGAAAATTGCTAGAATAAAATGTTTTGTGTTTCCATGTACTTTCTGAAGAATATGAAGTCTGAAATTCAAATGTCTGAAAATCCAGAAAACCACAGATTTTATGAGGAACAGAAAAAAACTATGAGACAAAAATCGTAATGCTTTCCATAAGTGGTGGTGGGTAGGGAATTCAGGTTCTTGCTACCTGCACCAACACACACACACACACACACACACACACACACACACACACACACACACACACACACACACACACAAGCCACATGCTGCAAAATTCCTGTTTCTCCATATAGTACCTGCCTGCAATCCAAAAGCTGCATTTCTGGAATGCCGGGTGAGCCTGCATGCATGTGTTCTGAACACAAACTGCAGACCTTGCAGTCCAATCCCCTTCCAATCTATGCAGCTGTAACCGCATAGACTTCTGAGTTTCCACTCACGCATGTGTGAGTTTTGGGATTTTTTTTTTATTTTTGGTTTTCAGCTGGGGGGGTGGGGCTGCAGTCCTGCAGTTCAATAGGATGAGCCGCCACTGCCCGTACACTTCTAACTAATGCATAGAGATAAAAGTGTAAAAGCCTTTGCTTTAGATTTTTCTTAAATGCATTCCAGCAATAATATCCTATTATTGTATACTAATGTATGCTACTACTCTATAATGTTTATCTTGTAAATGTTTCTTCTCTCTGTAAACTTATGGAGTTTTTCTCCCCAGGACTCCACTGAAAATGGACACTTGTTGTCCAGTCAGACTATCCTGGCAAGCAAATGTTAAATAAATGTTAAATAAATATGCAGTATGCAGCTGACAAAATGGAAACATATCTTTTGAAGTTCAGTACTCGTCTGTACAGATATATCCCAAAGAAATAGTGTATGTGCACTCTTGCCAACATAAACAAATCTCTTCGCCATCAGTTTGCCTAGCTACATGGTTGACTTTTTATATGGTGTAGATTCAGGGCTGTTTGCATGGCGAATATGCAAATGAGGTGTGAACTCATTAGAATTCCAGTATCCCAAATACCTGAATCCATGTAGGAGATGTAAACATACTGCAGGCACTCCCTCAGTGTTTGTGCTTAATGGATTGCAACTGTGAATGATTAATGAATGGTTGGGAGAACAGAAAACAACAGCACTGCAGGCTGCCTTACTTCCACTGGGTGTGTCAGGTTAGATCTGCAAAGTGTTAGATGTAAGGTAACAAATATAAGTAAGCAGCACACAATTCACTGGTTGTGTTCTATAACATCCAACCTGCCCTTAATTTGTTGACAACTGCATATGATATTATTTCCACTTAATATCCTCACACATTTTAAAGCCAATGATATAGAATAGCTTATACAGTGCATCTCTCAGATTACTGGTCAGATAACTGAAAAATGACCAACAAACACAGAAATGTAGTTGGTTGCGTGTGTATTGAGTTCAGTTCTTTACTGCAAAGCTGTTTGTGTGGTAAAGAGGGATAAGGCACTCATCCTATGTTGTGAAGATTCATTGGAGTGAAAGTCCTAATCCAGATCTACATACACATATCTCGTGTGGGCAATCATTTTCTTGTGTGTATGAAATACATTGATTTTCCTCATTTAAAATACTTGCTCACTTTTTTCTTTTTCTCATTTTATGTCTTTGTCTATTTTTTTTTTTAGGCCCCGTATTTATGTGATGTGTCACATAGTGCAGTTACGGAAATGGAGGAAATGAATGGCGGTTTCTCTGTGATTATCTCGATTGTGCAAAGCCCAGCAGTGCACAGACTGGATAACTGGACCATCCAGGAAGCAGACCAGACCCAGACAGCCAAAATTAGAAGCCAAATGCATTCAATTAATACTGTTGGACATCACACAAACTCACTAAACGATGTTGCATGGTGGTTAACAGCAAGAGCTTAAGAATAATTAGTAAAATAGGGAATATCATGTAACTATTCCTGTAGCAGCAGGTGTAAGTGTAGGGCTGAAGTACAGATGGGTTGTAGTACAGGGTATGCAGCCTTCTTTTTGCTGTTGTGAGATTGCAGTTTATAGCAATGAACTGCATCATAGACAAGTGCTATCTCAACCTTCTTGTGGCAACAGGTGTAAGTGTAGAACTGTCATACACATGGTCCTGGGTTCTAATACAGGATATTCCATTCCTTGTTGTTCTACTTCCCATTATAGTCACTCTCACTTATAACACTTTAGACATGGGACCTAATATTTATTATATGTATGAGTGATGAGAAACTATCGTATCTGTTATTTATTTATTTAGCTATGTGTTATCACATTTATTATCAGATGCATGCCTGTGAGTACAATGTGTACTAAATTCATGTAAGTATAATGCAGCTATCTGGACTTGCATGGCCCTCACATATGCTGAAGACACATATACAACTGCCTGTACATCCAGTAACCTTGCCATTGCAATAATTGAATTTCTCACTGCTTAACACTGCTGCCCTCCACTTACCATTGCGCAAATGCATTGCTCGTGGATGCTCATTCCCAAAGAATGTGTTTGCATGATGGTAAACGGAGTGCAGCAGTGCCAAGCAGTGTGTGTACTCCAGTAAATGCAATAACTGGAATTGGTGAGAAACATCAGTTTCCATTGCTCCAGATCCACTGGTAGGCATAGCAGGTGTTTTGGGGGAACTTGCCAGGTTTATAGCACAGAGCTTGGGTGTCCAGGTGTCCAGGATATTTATTGGGCTCCTAGTTAAGAACCATTGCCAAAGGCTTCTGCAGCGTGGGACTATTATGGCTCCTAGTATGAGTCTAAGGCTTGAGATAGTTTACCCAGGTTGTATCCAGTGACACAAGTATCCCATGCACTGGAGAGCAATGTAGGCATCATTTCAATGAATTACGGAGGAGGAAGAGGGAAACACTTATCCGCTGGATTGAGGAATTTAGGACTGAGGACATCCCATACCTGCGCATCATCTACAGAGAGTACTTGCAAGACTTAGAAAGCTGAATATAGGCAAGACTTGTATTCGTAATGGTCTTCGTTTCTGTTCTGTTTTTTTCCATAGCTGCCAGTGATCAGGAGGGCAATGTCAGAGCCCACAGGGCTAGATTGATGAAAATGAGGGGAAGCATGTGGTATGTATGCAGCAGAAGAGTACTGTTATTGTAGCATTCAAAGGTAAATATAGCTTTTTTGGTATTTTATACAGTTGTATCAAATTTAGCATGCATATTCCAACTGTAAAAACAAGTATGCATGCATTAGTCTGTAGCACAAGCCAGTTGTAAGATGCCAATATTAGACTTTAGTCAGAGGTTGTGGATTCAAATACCACACTTCACAAAGTACAGCTGTGTACACTTACCATAAATGTAGATGTTCAAGTGTATTCACTGTTGCAGTCATTACATTTAGGGTAATCTGCTGCCAGGTTGCCCTCAGTCGGCCTGATTAACAAAGTCTTGGGTCCTGCGTTGGTTGCTGTCCCTTCTTCCATGGCGTCAGGTCATCAGGGGTATAAAACATGCAGCCAACGACATTTTCATCAGTTTTTCTTGCCCCAGATGTCAGGTGCCCCCCAAATGGGGAGCAATATATATATATATATATATATATATATATATATATATATATATATATATATATATATATATATATATATATATATATATATATATATATATACATATATATATATATATATATATTTATAAATGCATGTACCATGGCTAAACTATCCTACTAGACAAAAACTCACTTTCTAGAAATAGAGCATGGTCCTCATGGAGAGCCACCAAATCCCCACAAGCCCACATAACATACAAACAGATTAGAAATGAAGCTAAAAGATCTATTATGTTAGACAAATAAAACTATTATTTCAATTTACAGCAAAAACACCAAAATCAGCCCAAAAAATTCTGGTCAGGTCTGAATAAACTACTCCACCCAGGTAAATCTTCTACCCCCAACCCCTCATCAACCTTAAATCTACCCCCTGAATCAGTAGCAAATACCTTTAACACTTTTTTCACTGAAACCGTCAAATCCCTAGCCAATAATCTATCTCCCTCTTCTTCTTCCACAACCTCACCTACTCATATAAACCTCCTCCCTTAAAACTATAGCCTATCTCCACAGACTATATCAAATCTTTACTTGAGAAATCAAAACCTACTACCCTTGCAGCTGACCAACTTCCCGCAGAATTCCTACAAAAAGCCTCTAAAGTAATAGCATACCCTATCTCCATCTTAATCAATCGTATTATCCAAGAATCCTACATCCCCTCCATCTGGAAAATTTCACATATTCTTCCACTTCATAAAGGAGGAAACTCCATAGAACTCTCAAATTACAGACCTACCACAATTCTATCTCCCCTAGCCAAAATAATGGAGAAATGCATACAGAAACAACTATTAGCCCACCTCATACACAATTCTCTCTTAGCTTCATCCCAGCATGGTTTTAGACCAGCCCACAGTACAACCACTGCCCTTCTCTCCTTCTCCCACACAATAAATCACAACCATAATCAAAATCTGCTCTCCTCTGCCCTCTTCCTTGATCTATCTAAAGCATTCGACATGGTAAATCACAGCTTACTCTTAGACTCCCTCAACTCACTGTCCATAGATAATTCAGTATGTAACTGGTTCCACTCATACCTAAACGGTCGACAACAAGCTGTCTTGTGGAAAGATAATCTATCCCCCCTTCTACCTGTGACCCTTGGCATTCCCCAAGGCTCCATTCTAGGTCCCCTTCTTTTCTCTATATTCATCAATGATCTGCCCAAAATTATCCCACAGGCTACTTCCATACAGTACGCAGATGATTCCACACTAATCTGCACTGCCTCTACTCCAGCAGAATTATAATCCCTAACCCAGTCTACCTTTAACAAAGTAGAAAACTGGCTTAATTCTCATTTACTCCTACTGAACCCAAATAAAACCAAACTACTACTTTTCCCCCCACCCAAAAGCAAACACCATCAATATTTACAGTCTCTTCAAACAATGGGACCACAATTTCTCCTGAACCAAACACCAAACTACTAGGCATAATAATTGACAACAATCTGAATTACAATGCCCATATAGACAAAACCATAAAAACAGTAAATAAAAAAATAGGATCCATGTATAGGATAAAGAAATTTCTAACCCCAACTGCCAGAACCACCATAGCTTGCACACATCTTCTGTCCTCCCTTCTCTATGCCTCACCCATCCTCACTAATCTATCTAAATCAAACCTCAACAAAATCACCAGCTGCTATAACAATATAGCTAGATTCGCCACAGGCTCCACATACAGAACCCACCATTGTAATAATCTTCACAAATTAGGTTGGCTAGAACTACCCAATCAAATATACTATAACCAACTCATATTTGCTCATAAAATCCTCTACCAACCTACCAGTACCCCGATTCTAACTAAAATTATCACCCCCTATAACAACCTAGCATCCCTCCGCTCATCCAGCAGAATGCTAGTACAAACAACCAAAGCAAACAACTCAACTGCAGATTCTTTGTTTTCCAACTCTACTGGAAAAAATGGAACTCCCTTCCTCCAGAAATAACCTCTAACAGCTCCTTGCCTCAATTCAAAAAAACTCTAATGACACACATGCACAGACCCTGGCTATGTTCATGTCTAAACCCCGACTAAACTAAACAAAAATGACACTGAGCTAGTCAAAAAATAGTTGTGCTCTTATCAAAACCCCAACTAACCCAAAAACATAATAACAAACTTATTAATCCAAACTAACTCACAGATGTGTCTACCAATTCACCCCTCTACAACCTTTTTTTCTGCCCACACTAAACAAAACCCCTCCAACCAAAATACCCTTTTCTTTCTTATCTTCCATGCTTTCTATCTGAATATGCTTATCTTACAGACACACCCCTTCTAAAAGATTGACTGCTCTGAACTCATTGCTTCAAATAAATTGTTTTTTATGTCTCACCTATAGGTAACCTACAAATGACTTTTATCTTTGACCTATTGTTAACTTCCTAAACATCATTACAAACTGCATTTTTTCTCTCCTTAAATTGTTAACTAAAACTTTGTAAACAGCTCTATTGCTACATTTTAAATATTTTGTAACCTATATTATTATTTGTTACTAAATGTCTACATTTTTATGTTGCCGTTACTAAATGCTTTGATAACATAGAGCTTTTCTCCCCGGGCCTCCGCTGAAAATGGATATGTATCCAGTCAGACTTTCCCGGTTAACAAATGTAAAATAAAATAAATAAATAAATGTAATTTAGAACCCAAAAATATACCTCCAAATAAAAGCAAATACAACAAAAAGGCTTTTGAGCATAGTAAAAGAAAGAAGAGGTATCAAAAGAGAAAAGTAGGGTGCTGGCGGGTGGGTAACAAGGACTGCAACAGTGAATGCACTCGAACATCTATATTTATGGTAAGTGTACACAACTGTACTATGTTCTTTGTGTTTCACTGCTGCAGTCATTACATTTGAGTAGAATCCCAAAGCTATGGTTGGGAGGATGGAATTATACAGCAATAGGAGCAGCTATAAGGCCCTGCATGACTGCAGTGTCAAAGCCTGCTCTGGATTTAGAGAAGAGAGGTAAATGGTAATGTTTGGTGAATGTATGAACTGAGCTCCAGGTAGCAGCTTCTAGAATGTCTCTGGTAGGAACCCCTCTGAGAAAGGCTGCAGAAGTAGATGCAGCCCTGGTGGAATGGGATTTGATCCCCTTGGAGACAGGTTTACCATGATGCATGTAGCAGAAACAAATGCAATGGCTTATCCATTTTGAAACAGTCTGCTTTGAAATAGCCTTTCCCTCTGTCCCTGCAGCAAATGCCACCAGTAGTTGCTCAGATTTTCTTAGAGATTTTGTCCTGTTTAAGTAGAATCTTAGTTGTCTGTGTACATCCAATGAATGCAGAATCCACTCCCCCCTTGTTCTGTGGATTTGGGAAAAAAGTTGGCAGATGAATGGTCTGATTAAGAGCCACACTAAATACCACTTTAGGCATGAAGGTTGGATTGGTCCTGAGCGACACCCTGTCCGGGTAGAAAATAATAAAAGGCTCCACTGCCATGAGAGCCTGTAGTTCTGAAATCCTTCTAGCTGAAGTGACTGCTAAAAGAAAAGCTGTCTTCCAAGAGAGAAATTTTATGTCTGCAGTAGCAGCTGGCTCAAAAGGAGGTAGGGTGAGCTTTTCCAACAAAAAATTGAGGTTCCATGCCTGAGTTGGTGCTCTCCTGGGAGGTCTTAAATTTTTGGCCCCTCTGAGATACTGCTTTAACAGGGGATGAGAAAAGAGAGGAGGCTCTGTGTTGTAATGAGCTGAAATGGCAGAGGCATGGATTTTTATGGAAGAGAAAGATAGGCCCTTGTGAAGCATCTCAGTTAAGTATTGCAGAATCTGAGGAATATTAGGCATTGCTGTGCTTATTCCTTCTGCATGGTTCCAGGCACAGAATCTTTTCCATTTATCAACATAAGATTTTCTAGTACTAGGCCTTCTAGTCCCCAAAATGAAATCCATCACAGGTTTGCTGAGAGATGTAACTGGTGAAATTAGTTGATTAGCCATGCTGCAAGATTCAGAGTTTGGAGCTGAGTGTGCAGAATTTGATAGTTCTGCTCAGACAGTAGATAAGGTGTCTGAGGCAGGTTCCACGGAGGAAGGTGTGACATATTGCGTAGGAGCAGTTATCAGTGTTGGCGAGGCCAGTATGGAGTAATCAGAATCATTTTTGGTTTTTCCTGTCTGACTTTTAGTAATACCTTGGAGAGCAAAGGCAGAGGGGGAAAGGCATAGACTGATAGGTTTTTCCAGCTGAAGGATAGAGTATCCACTTTCCAAGCTTTTTTTGTGATGGCTTCTTGCGCATAATTTGTCCAGCTGATAGTTTTGGGGTGAGGCAAAAAGATCTATGTCTGGGCTCCCCCATTTGCATGTCAACATGCTGAAGATTTGTGGATCCAGTTTCCATTCATGTGGGTCCATAAGATGTCTGCTTAGTTCATCTGCCAGAGTATTTAGCTTTCCTGGCAGGAATTGAGCTTGTAGATGTATTTGGTAAGTTAAGGCTGTGTTCCACAAAGCCATGGCTAGTCTGCAAAGGGGGTAGGAATGGGTACCCCCTGCTTGTTTATGTACCACATGACTGTGGTGTTGTCCGTCTTTATCAGTAGTTGTCCTGGATGAAGAAAGTCCTTGAAGGCTGTCAGAACATTCTGTACAGCTAGCATCTCCTTCTGGTTGATATGCAGGTGCATTTGATTTGGGCTCCATTCACCCTGAATGCATCTCCCTGCCAGATGTGCCCCCCCCCAAGCATAATATGATGTGTCTGTAGTCAGGGTTTGGTTGGCAGGGAGTGGAATGAATGACAGTCCCTTGTTTTGGTGACAGGCCTCTGCCCACCATAGGAACTCTTGCTGCAGGCACGGAATGATAGGAATCATTGTTTCCAGGCTGTGACAATGTTGACTTCATAAGCTTTTTAGGTACCATTGAAGTTTCCTCATATGCAGTCTTGCATATGGAATTAGTAGAATACAGAAAGCCATGAACCCCAAGGCCTGCAGAATTTGTCTTGCAGATAACTGGGTTTTTGTGGCCACTTGTTTGAAGTAAGTCATCAATTGGATTTGTTTTTCTGGTGTGAGGTAAGCCATCTGGGCAGTTGTATTCAAGCTTGCACTCAGGAATGTAATTATTTGAGAGGGTACCAGTTGTGATTTATTTTCATTTATGGTGTACCCTAGGTTTTTACAAACACCAGATGCTGTAGAAGAGTGTCCTTGTTTTCTGCCTGAATTAGACAATCATCCAGATAAGGATAAATTTGAATGTTTCTTTGTCTGCAAAATGCAATTACTGGTGCCAGGCACTTTGTGAAGACCCTGGGCGCAGTAGATAAGCCAAAGGGCAGTGCAGAGAACTGGTAATGCAAATAGCCTGCTTTGAAGTGAAGGTATCTTCTGGAAGATTCCCTGACTGGGATATGCAGGAAAGCCTCTTTTAAGTCTAGAGTTACCGACCAGACATCCTTGCCTAGCATAAGCAGTAACTGTTGTAGAGTCAGCATCTTGAATTTTGGAATGTCCAGGAATGTGTTTAGAATGGATAAGTCCAGAATTGGATGCCATGATTTGTCTTTTCTGGGTACCAGGAAAAGTCTTGAATAAAAACCTTGTCCCTTTTCCTCTTCTGGTACTGGTTGAATAGCCCCCATATTCACAAGGGACAAAACTTGCTTCTGGGCCTCAGCCCATTGATTTGGAGGCAGATCTGGCCATCTGTTTGGGATTGGCAACGTGTGGAAATGAAATCTTTATCCCTGGGATACTATATTTAGAACCCACTTGTCCTGGGTAATTAGATGCCAATTTTGTGCATGAAGTTCTAGTTTTCCCCCCAAGGGGGCTGTCAAAAGATAAGTGCTTGGAGATGGCAGAGGAAAGTCATTGAGACTGTTTACCATAGGGAGGAGCCTTGCTACTTCAAGATTTGGAGGTGGAGGCACCCCATTGTTTTGATCTGTAAGTTCCTTGTGACTGAAACCTGGAGCCTTTAGAGTGTCTGGGTTTGACCTGTGCAGCTCTGGTGGGTACTGGAAAGGACCAATTCTTAGTAGGCCAGTGCCTACTGAACCTGGGTGACTGCACTTTTAGGAAATCTTTTAGTTTGCATAGATTTAGCTTTGTCTTCCATTTTTTTCAAAACTTCTTCTGCCTTATTACCAAATAGACTGGCCTGTTGTAAAGGAGCATCCAACAATTTTGCTTTAACATAATCAGGCAGATTTTGCTCCTTGAGCCAAGCATGCCTTCTTATCACAGATCCAGTTACAGCGGCCCTGCAAGAGGCCTCCAAGGAATCAAAACCACATTGCAAAGTATGCTTTCCAACTTGTTCAGCTGAATGCAATAAATCCTGTAACTCTTTATTTTCCACACAGTCAGAAATCAACATCATTTTCTGTTTAAGTAAGCCCATGACATGTTGCTGATATTTAAGCATATGAAATTGACAGTTTAAAGCCCTGATTGCCAAGGTTGCAGACATGTAAACCTTCTTACCCCATCTATCCAGCGCCCTGTAGTCTCTATCAGAAGGGGTAGGATTTTTTGCAGTAGAAGTCTTAACACCCTTGGGACCCTGAGAAATAGTTTCAGGGTCAGCAGTAGGGTTTTTGAAAAGAAATTTGTGGGAGTCAGGAACCCTGTAATATCTGTCTGGTTTACTAGGAGCTGGAGGCAGGGAATCAGGAGCCATGCTGGATTCTGAGAAAACATCATTAACAATGTCTAGAACAGGAGGTATAGCCAAAGGTCTATGCTGTGGAAGAAGAAGAAAATCCCTAAGCCTCTTTTTAGATTCTGAAAAATCCTGACTCTCCCAATGAAAATGTTCCCTTAAGGTTTGCAAAGTTTCTCCAAAAGAAAAATCCTCAGGAGGAGAAGCAGAAGGGATGGATTCTTCTGCATCAGAGTCCCCATAAGGTGGAATAGCCGTATCAGAAGAAATGGAAACCTGATCTGAAGATTCATAATCAGTGCCTTGCGTAGGCCTCTTAGCAGGAGGGGGTTGGAAATCCCTGATCAAGGTAATTAAATCCTCAGTCATTTTGATAATTTATTTTTTAGGCATAGAGGCCTGTGCACATGGCCCAAGCATCATATTTTTAGACATAGAAGTTGGTTTTGGCCTAGGTTTTGAAGATGGCATCGGTTTAATATACAATCTTTGGGCCTGAAAACACCCTCAGAAGCCGGTGCCTGCTCAGTGGCTCAGGACCCATCTAAGGTAGAGACATCAGCGGGTTCAATACTTAAAGTGTCTCGTGGCATACCGGTCTCTGAATGGGTCTCAGTAGAGGCCTGCAAATCAAAAGTAGCAGGTATCAGGGGCTGCGAAAGTGTCTCACTGAGTACCAGTGAACCAGCGAATGGCTTAGGAGAAGCTTTGTCGTCGGTTTTGGACCTCGACGGTCTGTCTCTGTCTTTTTCTTTGTGTTTTTTGTGTATTCTGGTAGTTGGATTGCTAACCAATGACATTTCTGGATAGTTAAATTTTGAGCCAAGATATTTAGATGCAAAAATATACCGACGCTTAATAGTGCATTGGTTAAATTTAGCACAAAACCAACAGCAAGGCATGTTGTGGTCAGGGCCTAGGCAAGGAATGCAGTACAAATGAAAATCCTTATGGGGTATTTGCTTCCCACAAGTAATACAATTAACTTTTACTGACATCGGTAAGGAGCAAGAAATAGTTTCTCCAATGGGGTACTTAGCTTTAGGTTGAAGACTTCGGTCCTGAAACTCAAAAACAAAAATTTCAGGAGTCGGCCGACCGGCACTTGCGAACTGCTTCTGCTTCGGGCACCGCGCAGCAAGAAAGACTGATGAAAATGGCGTCGGCTGCATGTTTTATACCACTGATGACCTGACGTCATGGAAGAAGGGACAGCAACCGATGCAGGACCCAAGACTTTGTTAATCAGGCCGACTGAGGGCAACCTGCCAGCAGATTACCCTAAATGTAATGACTGCAACAGTGAAACATGAAGAACATCTATACAATACTGTTATTTCGCCAATAATATTTTCATTAGATTGAAACCTCTATACCAGTGTCACAAATGCCCTGCTGTAAACTGTAATCTGTATAATCGGAACATGCATATATGCAATATATGCACATTTCAAGGATTACTTGCTGTAATCTGTAGTATAGTATGCATCTGTTAGGAGGTGAACACTTAAATGCAAACATTAAGATTATTTAATTGTATTAATGCATTATACAGTGGATACAAAAAGTGTACTCACCCCTGTTAAAATGCCAGGTTTTTGTGATATACAAAGATGAGACCACAATAAATCATTTCAAAACTTTTCCCACCTTTAATGTGACCAGTAACCTGTAGAATTCAAGTGAAAAACAAACAAATCTATTAGGGGAAAAAATATAAAAAACAAAAAACATACAATACGCTGGTTGCATAAGTGTGCACACCCTTAAACTAATACTTTGTTGTGTGTGCACACCCTTAAACTAATACTTTGTTGAAGCACCTTTTGATTTAATTACAGCATTCAGTCTTCTTGGGTACACACCTGCCATCAATTAAAGAGACTCTGATTAACCCCAAATAAAGTTCAACTGTCCTAGTAGGATTTTCCTGACATTTACTCAGTTGCCTGCTACAGCAATATTCATGGTTCACAGGAAGCATACAGAGCATCAAAGGGCTCTCATTGTTGAAAGGTATCAGTCAGGAGAAGGGTACAAAAACATTTCTACAGCATTGGATATACCATGGAACACAGTGAAGACAGTCATCAAAAAGTGGAGAAAATATGGGACAACAGTGACGTTGCAAAGAACTGGAAGTCCCTCCAAAATTGATGAAAAGACAAGATGAAAACTGGTCAGGGAGGCTGCCAAGAGACCTACAGCAACAGTGAAGGAACTGCAGGAATTTCTGGCAAGTACTGGTTGTGTACTACACGTGACAACAATCTCCCGTATTCTCCATATGTCTGGACTATGGTGTAAGGTTTCAATATGGAAGCCTTTTCTTACACAGGAAAACATCCAGGCCCGGCTACAATTTGCAAAACAATACATCAAGTCTCCCAAAAGCATATGGGAAAATGTGTTATGTTCTGATGAGACCAAGGTTGAACTTTTTGGCCACAATTGTAAAAGGTACATTTGGCTCAAAAACAACACTTTGCATCACCAAAAGAACACCGTCCCCACGGTGAAGCATAGTGGTGGCAGTATCATGCTTTGGGGTGCTTTTTTTCAGCTGGAACTGGGACTTTAGTCAAGGTGGAGGGAATTATGAACAGTTCCAAATACCAGTCAAATTTGGCCCAAAACCTCAGGCATCTGCTAGAAAGCTGAAGATGAAGGGGAATTTCACCTTTCAAAATGACAATGACCCCAAGAATACATCCAAATAAAAAAAAAAGAATGGCTTCACCAGAAGAAAATTACATTTTCAGTATGGCCCAGCCAGAGCCCAGACCAAAATCCAATAGAAAATCTGTGGTGTGACCTGAACAGGGCTGTGCACAAGAGATGCCCTCACAATCTGACAGATTTGGAGCACTTTTGCAAAGAAGAGTGGGCAAACATTGCCAAGTCTAGATGTGCCATGCTGCTAGATTCCTACCCAAGATGACTGAATGCTGTAGTTAAATAAAAAGGTGCTTCAACAAAGTATTATTTTAAGGGTGTGCACACAACAAAGTATTAGTTTAAGGGTGTGCATACTTATGCAACAAGCGTATTGTATGTTTTTTTATTTTTTATATTTTTTCCCCCTAACAAATGTTTTTGTTTTTCAATTGAATTGTACAGGTTATAGGCTACATTAAAGATGGGAAAAGTTTTGAAATGATTTATTGTGATCTCATTTTTTATATCACATAAACCTGCCATTTTAACAGGGGTGTGTACACTTTTTATATCCACTATATGTCACATATGAAGGTACTAATCTTATTTCTTTTTCTTCGAACCCCAACACTTATCTCTCTTTTTTATTTTATTTTCATTTTATTTTATATTGTTTATTAAAATAATTTGTTTATATGTTTTATTTTATTATATTTTCTTCTATGATTTTTTAATTTTAATTTTATTTTATGTTAATGAAAAATAGTTTTAGTTTACTTGTATTTTATTTTATTTTTTATTTTCTTGCTTTATTTTTATGTGCCATCAAAATGTGTCAATGTCATCCATGAGTATCACATCACTAAATGCTCCACAGCACAGCACAGCAGGGTAGGCAAGCCCAAATTTATCAGCCTGCCTTGCCTCCACTGGCTCCAGCACCAATGCCCAGCATGTCTGAGAGCCAACCTGGCAGTACTGCCTCTGCTGCCCCCTACACTACCTGCACCCTCAGGTAGTCCTGCTCTGGAGGCTGATCCAGTGGTATCCTTTGAGAGCAGTGGCATAGGTGGTGATTTCATCATCCGCACCTGGTGGCCCAGAATGGTGCATAGAGTGGTGCGCCTCACAGTTGGTGCACGCCTATGCCAGCTGGAGAGGCTGCTCTGCCTCATTTTGTGTAGTACAAGGAGGAAAAGGAGGAGATGTCAAGCACTCCAGTCACCAGTGGAGTGAGGTGACAGTGATCACAGTCCAGTGGGTGAAGACTTGATTCTCACTGTCTCCCAGCTTGATGACCGTGGGCTCTGGATGTTCCCATCTTCACTCCAATCATGGTGCCTCCCAACCTTTTGTGTCCATCACTGTCCCTGTCTCTTGTCTTGTTTGTCTTCTATGTCTGCAATTGCTTCCTCACCTACCCAACTTACCTGACCCAGACATACCTACTTCCCTTCCCCAATTTTCCTCTCTCTGAAAAAAAAATGAAAGGGTACCTGTCCCAAAAAAAATTGTCCCATACATAGCTCCCCATTTTGCACACTTGTCTTCTGGACACACGTGATTCAGTCCAATTGGCCATATGACATGATCATGTTGTGGTCACCCATCTCCCTTGAGGTGGTAGTCCAAATTCAGTTAATATTTTGCATATATGTTCACTTTACACTGTTAAAGAAAAGAATAGCTGTGACTCTTTCCTACTTCCCTCCTGCACATTTCTGTCCTGCTTTCCCTTTGTCCTCCCCCCCCCACTTGCTCCCATTTTCTCACTTTCCTATCTACCCTATTTTACCACTTTAATCTGGTCAAAAAGTAGAATCACACAACATACATAAGCTGCTGCAAATTCAGTGGATCCCTTCACTTTTTGGGCTCCATGTTTGTGCGGAGGTGGGCATCACACACCAATGTGCAGTAACTGTGAAAGGCAGCAAACAGCTGCAGTTACCCCACACAATGTCACTTAACACTGCTGCACTATGCCAACACACAGCAACACATTTACAGTAAGCAATTCATGTCATTGCAATATCAGTCTGTAAGTAAAAGAATTTCAAAGTATTACATACATCTGGATTCAAACCCAGTACCATCTGCCCCTAAAAGGAATGCATCAGTGCATTGACACATGCTACCACAGAGTCTATCAAACAACAGGTGTGTTTCATAGACCCAATACTAACTACCAGACTTTAACACTGTGGCTTGCATTTGTGCACTGCTTAGCTACTCGCAAACATGTGTATCTCACATGTGTATACACTTTGCTAACTGTCACACATACCTGCTATCTGCCGCACTATGGAAGACAGAATATTACGGGTTACATCTCTTTACTGTCCATTTCTTCTCTATGACATGACATTACTTGTGAAAACATTATAGACTGAAGGTCCTATCACACATTATGTCACATATTTACAATACAGTCAAGTGTTGCCACCCCTTCCAAGCTCTGCAACCCTGGTGTCTCAGTACTTTTTCCACACATATATCAACTACACTACAAAATGTAATATCAAATGTTGTGTGATATACAATGTACATCAATCTGGTAACACGCAGAATTACAACTATTGACTCATATGCCTAAAAAGCCATATCTGCCAGGCTGGGGAAAGAATCAGCATGGACCATATCCACAGCAACATAGTTGACCTTCAACAAACTTGATCCGATCTATTTTGTTTTTGTCAAGTGTATATCTTTCTTATTGAACCTTGTGGACTTCTTTGTTACTCACCCCAAAGCCCTTGATGAGGGGCAACAGGACATACCGCCTATGTTGAGTTATGCAAGACCTTTAACACTATCCACATTCATGTTTCATAGCAAAGATCACCTATGTGGAAATTCAGACATACATGATTAGAGAGATAGCCAACTGGCTCACCGAAAGAACATACACTGTCAAAGTTGGGAACTGCACCTCCAGCACTAGCCACTTACAATTAGAATATCACAAGGATCTGAGCTGGGCCCTAAACTTTTTAAAAACTACTTCTCTGAAGTGTAGGCAATGGTAGATGGTCTGTGGTTTAGCAAGACTGCAGATGACTGGTAACTGGGTGCACTGAAATAGAGTCCTCTAATGATGGCAACATATTACAGAAGGGGCTGACACACACCACACAAATGACTGGTGCCAAACTGGCAAACTGAACCTTAAAGCATACAATGTCTCATTGTCCCCTTTGGACAATGAAGTACTCCTGCTAATTATGATATACATAGCACCCCTCTAAGCTCAAACACAATGTTGTGAGACTGGGGAACACATGTTGATAGCAATATACACTTCTATCACTGTTTCCATAGTGATGACATGCACATTCTGCATTGTGCATAGCATACATATGAACGTCACATCCAAGACCAGGGTGGTCATACCTCTGCTGTACTCTACCCTTATCAGACCAGTAATTGAGTACAATTCTCCTTTCTGTCTTTACCTGACAATACACCTGCAGAAACTGGAGAAGACACAGGTTTGTGTCTGGGAGAATCCAGGGCTCCCAAACATGACATACGTGAAAAGATTGACAGAGTTGTCACTGTATTCATTATCATGCAGGGTGCTGAGAGGTGATGACTTATGACTGGCCTACATAGCAGTCTCAGACCCTACCCTACTGGAAATGCTGCACATCTACAAATCAAATGGGGCAAGAATAACCTGCTCCAGGGTTTTCAACCTACCCTGTGTGACATAACCTGAACATGCTGAGGAGACAGATGTATCCCCCAGTGATTTAAACTCCTCTGTAATAGGCTCCTACTGCATGTGCAGCAGTGCTCATTAATGGCCCTGTTCAAGCACAACCCTGACTACTGGTTAGGAGATTGTAAAGTCATTTGTGGGGTGACACCTATGTCCCTCATGGACAGGGCCAATTGGTGCTGCTCACAAAATCGCTCTGCTAACAACAAACATTTAACTATGCTCAATAAGGGTACTTGCCTTTTAACACAGCTATGCTTCTAAACACCTTAGGACTATTAGGCTAGTAGCCTCCTATGAACCTATGAAGCTATGAACATAAGCATACCCTGCAACTCTAACTATCTGTCTGGAAGCCACCATTTTAAGCTTAAAATAATACCACTGAAGTATGTGTCCCAGTAAATAACTACTACATAAGCAAATCTTTTAATTAATGCTAGACTTTATAAGCACAACAAGAATTTACAGTGTTTTTTTTTGCTAGTCACAGCGAAAAGCAGAAGCCAGCAGCTCCTATCCTTTCTCTTTGGTTACCCACTATCCTCATACTGTTTCTGTGTATATTCTCCTGTTCTGCACTTTACCCTTCCCTGAATTCATTTCTAGCCTCACTCATAATTGCCTTTCCTAGTGCACCTGCCCTATTTTACTGTCTTCAGACTCTTACATATTAATGTTTTTTTTATGTTTCACCCTGCCTTTAGCTGCTAGTAATACCTCTCTCTCTCCCCCTGCAAAGCCCCTCTCTATTGTAGCTTATTTTAACCATACAGCACTGGGTTTCCTTAAAGTAAATCTACTTGTGTAGCTTGAGGCCAGTGTCCTTTTGTAAGCTTACTTCTGCTCATATTTTATTTCTTTTTATTTTATTTCTGGTGACTATACCTTTAGAAACTTTATATCCTTGTCTCTCAAGCTAGTTTTTCACTATCTTTTCTGATTGTTTCTATGACTTCATCTTGAGCAGGGTGCTAGCCCTGCTCCGTTCGCCCTCACTACGCTCGGGCTCACTTCGCTCCCCTATTCTACGCCCATTCCCACCCACCCCATTACAATTACATTTATACCGAACTATCCCTCCCCTTCCTGTCCCACTGGCCACTACAATTCCACTTCCTGCCTATTGCCACAACCACCTTACTATTCTGTCAATCTTGTCAACACCACTTCATCTATACCACTATCTCTCTACCTACTCTATCTGACCATATTTTATTCCAACATGTATTATTTTCTAATATCTTCTACACTACTCCTTATTCTCTCTATCTCCACCTCTTACCACTCCAGTCTCTCTGACACACTCCTATGTTCACCAACTTCTCACTCATACAACATATATCCAACTACTTCATGTTTTACTGTCTCCCCTAATCTCTTTACTACCTCTATCTCAAGTCTATATAAACTATCCATAATACAGGTTTGTAAACCTTCCCAGAAAGCTAAGTCAAAACTATACAAACTCCATCTAGCATCTACTCCACACTCTCTCCTCACTAAAAACCTACTTTGTTCTGGAGATATCCATCCCAACCTTGGCCCCTCTTCTCTCCCCAAAACTATCTCTACACTGCCCCCATCTTACTCCTTTAACAGTCACCAACCTCAGTCACAACAATCATCTCCATCCAAATACTTAACTATTTACTCATTGAATATTCAGAGTGTAACAAATAAAGTCACTGAGCTGCACTCATGGATAGCTCTCAAAACCCCTCACATCCTCTCCCTATGTGAAACCTGGCTCAAGCCACACATCTCAAATAGTGAAATACTCCCACCAGATTATAATATCTTCCGATCTGATAGACCTGTAAAAAAAGGTGGTGACGTGGTCATCCTCTACTCAAACATTCTTAACCTCTCACCATACCCTTCCCCAATTACTGACTTCCTCCCAGCTGAAATCATCATCCTTAACTGCCATCTGAATCCCCACAAAAAACTTGCAATTGCCTCTATCTACCTTCCTCCTGGTAACAATCTGCCCATTCTTGAAAACATCCTATCCTGGTTCTCCCACAACATACCATATGAGACACTTATCATTGGTGATGTCAACATTGATTGGTCCAAACTCACAACTGACTCCCCCCAACTCAGTATCCACCTACACGGCTTCTACCAACTTATAACATCTCCCACTTGCTTCCATAAAAATTCCTCTTCCAGCTCCATCATAGACTGGATCCTTACCAATTCCCCCCACCAATACCACAATCCCACACCCTTACCTGACTCCCTCAGTGATCATCTCCCTACCACCATCTTAAGACACTATTCCCATATTCCTAAACCCCACCTTATCAAAGACTGTCGAAAACTATCGACTTTCAATTCATCCCAATTTAACTCCATTCTCCAGAACATGGATTGGTCCATTCTAAAACGCCACCCCCTAAACGATGCTGTAAGCACTTTCAATAGCATCTTCATGAATACTCTAAACTCCTTAACTCCCTCTAGGAAGATCAGAGTAAAATCAAACCATGCTCCCTGGCTCTCCAAAGAGACTAGGTCCTTTATGAAACAAAGAGTTCATGCTTGAAAAACTTGGACTAAAACTAAACAACCACATTTTTTTCAAAAATACAGGCAACTGAGGAACCTTGCAAAAAAACATACAACTAATGACAAAATGTTATACTATAGCTCTGCTCAGCTTAACAACAAATCCAATCCTCAAAGATTTTGGTCATCTCACAACAACATCCTCTATCCTGGAAAGTCCTCTAATCCCTCCCCATACCCTAACTCTTCCTCTCAGGAAAACAGCTACCCTCCTGAATAAACACTTTATCTCTTCCATCCAAAATCTGGTAACCTCTAAGCCAAACTCTACTTCGACACCCACCTCTCCAAGTCCCACTAACACAACTTTGTTTTCTTTTGAGCCAGTTCCCATTACTTACATCAAATCTCTACTACTCAAGCTAAAACCTTGCTCTCCTTCCACTGACAATCTATCTCCTGCATTCCTCAAACTTCTGCTGACTCAATTGCCTATCCTGTATCTATACTAATTAATTGATCTATTCTGGAATCAACTGTCCCCACCCTTTAGAAATCTTTCTTCACTATCCCTCTTCATAAAGGTGGAAACTCCACTGACCCCTCAAACTACCGACCCATTGCCATTCTGTCCCCCCTCTCCAAGATATTAGAAAAATGCATTCACTCACAGCTTCTCAATCACCTTCTCACACACCACTTACTTACCTCTACCCAACATGAATTTCGTCCTCACCACAGCACCACCACTGCCCTCCTCTCCTTCACTCATATCATTGCAGAGGCCCTAGACAACAATAAACTAATTTCCTGTCTCTTCCTAGATCTCTCCAAAGCCTTCGATACTGTCTCTCATCCTCTACTACTATCCAAACTCACAAATCTCCACCTATCCCCCTCCGTACTTGCCTGGTTTAATAGTTACCTATCTGGCAGGGAACAATCTGTCAAATGGCTCTCATCCTCCTCATCTTTCCTTCCCAACTCCACTGGTGTTCCCCAAGGCTCCATCTTGGGACCCCTTTTGTTTAACATCTTCACCAATGATCTTTACACCTCATGCAAAGAATCCTCCCTTATTCAGTATGCCGAAGACCCCACACTTGTATCCATCTCAAATAACATTCCTGAACTACACTCCCTGACCCAACAGGCCCTACTATCCACTGAACAATGGCTCTCACAACCTATTGATCCTAAATCCCAAAAAGATCAAACTCCTATTTTCCTTTCCCGTTCTCTTTCTCATCACAAAACCTCCTTTTTTATTACATCTTCTAACAATACAAATATCCAACCTGACACCCACACAAAACTCCTAGGAGTCATTATCGATGACGAACTCGAGTTCAACCTACACATACTCCAATATATAAAAAAACAAACCATAAACTAGGTCTGCTATATTGGAACAACAAATTCCTAACCCCTGAATCTAGACTTACCCTGGGCCAGGCACTCCTCCTCCCCTCCCTCTTATACACCGCCCTAGTTCTTACCAATATCCAGGCCTCCACTCTAAACAAACTGCAACAGACTTACCATAAAATAGCCAGATTCATTACTAACTCCCCATACAACTCACACCACTGCATTTATTTAAACTCTCTTCAATGGCTTGAACTTCCCCAGTTTCTGCTATCTTATCAATTTCATATGCTACACTCTATTCTTTATAAACCCTCCTTCTGTCCATCTCTATCTTCCTTAGTCTCCATCTACATCCCATCCCGGACCCTCCGTACTTCTAACCAACAATTACTTGATATCTACCACCCAAAAAGGTCAGTAGGCAAACTACTCTACAAACACTCCCTTACCCATGCTTGGAACAAACTGTCCCTTGACTTACATTCAATCTCCCACACCTCACACTTTAAAAATTAACTAAAAGCTTATTTTCTCAATTCCAGAACCTGCCCTTGCCATGACCCTGCCTAGTCTTCCTTCGCTTTATGTACCCTCAAAAGGACCATACTTAGTACCTCATTACACCTCTCTCTCCAATGTGTCTACTATGCATTTGCACAATTTTATACAAACAAAAAATGTTAATTGTTAACCTATTGAACTATATCAATGTAAAATTGTTACTTATCTTCTTTTTAATGCAACTTTAACTTTATGCATGTATCCCAACATATGTGAATCGTTTTGCTATAACTGCTATTATATCAATATTGTTTGAAATTGTACTTGTTTTAAAATGTATTACTGGAGCTTTTCTCCACGGGTCTCCACTGAAAATGGGCCACAAGCCCAGTTGGACAAACCCAGTTAACAAGTGGCAATAAATAAATAAATAAATAAAGCATGTATTCCAACATCTTGTATCCTACATGGAATGCTGATGTAATCTATTATAAGTACACCTGCAGTCTTGTCAAAGTCAGACATGTGCCATGGAAATTGCAAAAAGTACTGTGCACTGTAGTCTGTGTATTTAGGTAGAGGTTCTCTTCTCCACTGCAGTCAACTGTGTGTGTGTGTGTGTGTGTATGTGTTTGTGTGTGTCTAGATCGAAGAGCAGAAATATGTATCCCACAGTTACTGTGAACTTAGAGGTTCTGTTCTTATTGCAGTCGACTGTGTGTGTGTGTGTGTGTGTGTGTGTGTGTGTGTGTGTGTGTGTGTGTGTGTGTGTGTGTGTATGTGTATGTGTGTCTAGACAGAAAAGCAGAAATGTGTATCCCACAATTACTGCTCCAATGGCATGGATTGACAGTATTTTAATACTTGCAGATACCTACACATGCATTTCATTCAGTCCACTCAACATCTTGCCTCCCACATGGCCTGCTGATGTCATCTACTATAAGTTCACCTGCAGTCTTGTAAAAGTCAGACATGTGCAATGGTGCTTGCATAAAGTACTCTGCTGTGTAGTCTGTGTACTTAGATAGGTAGGGTTTCTGTTCTCCCTGCAGTCAACTGTGTGTGTGTGTGTGTGTGTGTGTGTGTGTGTGTGTGTGTGTGTGTGTGTGTGTGTGTCTTGACAAAAGAGAAGAAATCTGTTACTGCTCCAATGGCATGGATTGACAGTATTTTGATACTTGGAGATGTCTACACATCCATTTCATGCAGCCCAACCAAAATGTTGTCTCTCACATGGCCTGCTGATGTCATCTACTATAAGTTCACCTGCAGTCTTGTACAAATTAGACTTGTGCCTTGGTGCTTGCATAAAGTAGTGTTCTCTGTAGTCTCTGTATTAGATATGTAAGGGTTCTGTTCTCACTGCAGTCAACTGTGTGCATGTGTGCGTGAGCATGTGTGTGTGTGTGTGTGTGTGTGTGTGTGTGCGTGTGTGCGTGTGTGTGTGTGTGTGTGTGTGTGTGTGTGCGTGTGTGTGCGTGTGTGTGTGTGTGTGTGTGTGTGTGTGTGTGTGTGTGTGTCCTGACAGACGACCAGAAATGTGTATCTCAAGTTGCTACTCCAATTGTATGGCTTGAGAGTATTTTGATACTTGCAAGTACCTACACATCCATTTCATGCAGCCCACCAAACATCTTATCTCCAACATGGTCTGCTGATGTCATCTACTATAAGTTCACCTGCTCTCTTGGAAAAGTTAGAATTGTGCTGTGGCACTTGCATAACATACTGTGCTCTGTAACGTAAAGAAGCACCAACAGTACCATGGCTAGGAAATTTATTTAAGTAAGTTAAACAGTACAACAGTAGACAGGTACTGTTTGTACTGTTTAACTTACTTAAATAAATGTCCTAGCTGTGGTGCTGTTGGTGCTTTTTATGTTTGTAGTTCCTTATTTTCCACTGACAGTTTTGTGCCTAGAGAGGACTCTGTGCACCTGTTTATACTGTGCTCTGTAGTCTATGTATTTAGATATCTAGCCATATTATGCTCACTGCAGTCAACTGTGTACATGTGTGTGAGCTGTTGCTTGACATTACAAAGAGCATTTTACATCACATTGCAGGACACTGTTATAGTCTCCTCAACAGACACTGCTGATGTCATTAGCTATAAAGTGTTGTATGAGATACTGTAAGTCAGACTTGAGCTGTGACACTTGTGTAAATTACTGCACTCTGTAGTCAGTGTACTGAGATAGGTAGGGGTTCTATTCTCACTGCAGTTGACTGTGTGTGTTTGTATGAGTTGTTGCTTGACATTACAGAGAGCATTTTCCACCACCATGTGAGACACTGTTATATTCTCCTGAATATACACTACTGATGTCATCAGCTACATACATCATATTTCTGGATATGCATACTCCCACCAGGGCTTGATCAGAGACTGGCCTGAAGGCCAGGCAGAAGTCATCTAATCCTACACAATAAATATTACAGTGACATGTCTTTTAATATATCCAGATACATCATGGCATAGTTTGTAGGCCCTTGTGTAATCTTGTGAAGAAAGCCCTGTGGTCTCTCCAGCTGTTGCATATGTCTGGTGGGGTACATGCAAAAGAGAGCATTATACTCTATTAGTGTTCTGATGAGGTATGACTATAGTGCTGTCATATAATCCTAAGATCTGAATATGTTGTTGTGACTTATGATGTGCACATCATAGGCTTTCTATACCAGTGTGAAGACGTGGTGGTCAATGTTCAGATTGCTATCTACATATGCTCACAGTGCTTGCATCATTGTTTTTCCGCAAGCAGGACTGTTGTCAATGCTGTGATTAACATGAAATTCCACTTTTCAGACAGGCAACATAACACATTTCTGATTTATTTGTAGATTGTGTGCCTTTGTCACCTTTCAGTTGTCTGTGTAAGCTACTCCAGTACTATGTTATCATCATTGGTGGACTCAATGATTGCACACAATATGCAAGAATCAGTTAACTTGGTAATCCAAAGGCCATATATACTTTAGTTTGAACTGTCAAATAAACTCCAAACAGTGAAGGATCAAGGACAGATCCCTAAGGTTTGCCAATGGTGACAGCTCTACTGTTTAGGTTGATTCATCAACTTTCACAGTAGTGTTCTGTCAGTGAATGGATTGGTTATCCCTCAACTGACTTAAGAGTTAATCCCCAGAAGAGAGGGTTTCTCAGTGATACCTGCATGAGGTATTGGGTCAAAACCCTAGGCCAGATCACAATAGGCAGTATGTTCTGTCTTACCTTCATCCAGGCCTATCACATGGAATCACTGGGCTGTGATAACATTACAGATCACCCATGGCATGACTCAGCACATAAACCTTCCTGATATGGTTGACTACACATGTCAACACACCTCCACATGGGCTATGCTCCTATACAAGAGTGTACATCAACATGCATTCACTTGAGTTGTGGCAACAGCACCTGATGCATGCATGTATAGAACCATCCTGACTCTCCTTGACTGTGAGGTAGACCAACATGTCATAATGGACCTCTTGTACATGTACACTAGTAATATTCTGGCTTCATGCAACAGGCATGTGTGATTTGTTAATGCCACATTGGATCTGTTACATCTGATAGATGTCTTCAAAGAGGTCATTGATGGCATGCATGATGACAACAGTAGCACCTTGTGTAACTTAACAAGGTGAATGCCTTTGACAAAAATCCACACTGAGATATTCAATCAGCATGGTCATATGTGACCATAAACAGCTATATCAGCAAATGGGTAGACCACTGTATCACATACATGGTATCTTACTATGTTGAAATGTGTGATGTGACGTATACCTCAGCTCTAATGATCAGGTCCATATTAGGGCTGTCTGCTAGTCCCTTTCCTGCCTATTAGTCAAGTGATGGACATCACGGATGACATACACATGCTGTGTTCAAACAGCTGCCAGAAGGACTACAGATTGTGGACAATCATTGACTCCAACTGTGATATTAGTACCGACAGTATCAAGACATACCAAAAACTGCTGCCACAGCCATGACAACACCGGCATTGATAAGAGTGATTTGTTGATTCAGGAAATATGGACATCACACCCCATAATTGGACCAATAGGTATGTGACCAATGTCCTGGGGTAGTTGATAAGTGGTACATCCACCAGGATATAGTTACAGTGGTGACTACTACCTTGAATGTAACACAAGTACTGGGTATGTGAAGGACATGCACATCAAAGGCCATAATAACTTCATGGTTCCCAGCCTTCATCACACCAATAACTGTGTACAATATACCCTTATTCATGTACCTCCCTACACATCTTCCAGTGATATGTAACTGAAGTGTATCACCTTTGTCACAGTGCACTGTCACACAGCTTATTGGCCAAACTTAGGTATTCTTTTTGAGGAATATACATGCCTGCGGACCACCAATTAAGTTGTTACACCAAATGCATGTGGACCACCTGTTCTGCATGCTCACACACTACATACATAGGTGTTTGACAACATTAATGAAGTGTACAACATTTGTGACAGTGTGGATCATGAAATATATATATATATATATATATATATATATATATATATATATGTGTGTGTGTGTGTGTGTGTGTGTGTGTGTGTGTGTATATATATATATATATATATATATATATATATATATATATATATCTATATCTATATGTATAGCTATCTATATATATATATATATATATATATATATATATATATATATATATATATATATCTGCTATGCACACAAGGTACCTAGCCTGTATTGCCCATACTGTTGCATACTGGTATAGCAGTGTCCATCCTAACACCTCCAGCAGATGTTATGGTGCCAGGGCAGTGTGCATGGTTACCCTCATCGAGTATGTATGTATCATAATAGCTATTCAAGTGTGTGTGTGTGTGTGTGTGTGTGTGTGTGTGTGTGTGTGTGTGTGTGTGTGTGTGTGTGTGTGTGTGTGTAGACTTATGTCTTATCAATCTACAGCACATCACATCACATATGTTATGTCAAGGGCATGGGATTACCGGTGGTATTATTCTGATACTGTCCATGATTGTGATTGGTTCTTGTAATGTTTTCCATGATCCTTTACCCATACCCACCTTGCTGGAGACCTCTGCTGAGAGCACACTCATATTCAGGCATATCAGTTTGCACAGCTTCACAATATGGACCCTACCCCAATTGTATGTCAGATCCCTGATAGATGTCCTCTGCATTATTCATGTAAGGATGCTTATCTCACACAGACACCTTCTCCATTGCTATGTCACCTTGTGTGACAGTCACATAAAACACATATTCATTGTACAGTCCCGACTGTACCATATAGATATGTGACTGGTGTTGCTGCTACAACCATCTTTAATTGACATGCCCGCTACTGCTGTACATGAGAGATTTCCACCTGTCCTCTTTCCCTGTGTTCATTCCTACAATTCATCTGTGTGTACCTATTAAATACACACACTTCCTCTGAGTGATCATTTTACATGGCAATCCATCTACCTTTACAGATCATTTATACAACATCAGTGCAGAATGCCAAGAATGGGATTTTATAATAGTTTGCACTGACCTGTACTGGGTTTGGATCATATACTTTATATTCATACCTCTCAGCTGTCCAGATATTCACAGGATGTCCAGATGTTTCCCTTATCAAATGTTTGGCTTTCTGCCATATCACTGGGATGATCTCTTGATTGATGTGACCCATTATTATATAGATTTGAGTGCATTCCTCTCAACTGTCCTGATTTGTGCAGAATATCTACTGTTTGTCTAATATGTGTAATATTTTCCTCATAACATTGTCATGTCATTGTGAAGTGAAGTCAGAAATTGATGCCAGATGTTTGAGTCTCAAACTTCATGCTCTTCAGAAAGTTGATACTACTGTACTACCACTTATTTTATCAACTTTCTAAGTCTGGAAGAGCAATATTTCAAATCTGTCCTTATTTTGGGGCCTTTGTCCCCCTCATTATTTATGGCTTTGTCCCGATTTCTTGCTCATAGAGGTTGAGAGTTATGTTTGAGTATCATTCTACCACATATCTATGCAACATATATAGCAAATATGTCCCTATTTCTGCTTAAATGTCCTCACATTATGTTGACCTTTGTGCAGATGTGCTGCACTAACATATTGATATCTATCTGTGAAGCTCTGGTGATTATTGTGGCATGCCACTCAAATCCATGGATCATAGGTGCTCTGCTTTAAACAGAATTGTATCCACATTCACTTACACAATTTCCTGACCAGCAACACTGTTGCTAGCCACAAAATCTAGCTTAGACTTGCCACGCAGCATTAATATGCATTCTAAGCTGCAGCTCGCCATGCAGCACAGTGCAAACATGTATACTCACACAAAAAATATAATCACAAAAAAAAAAAAAATACCTTGGGTACAAATCCAGAGACAGTAATGTAAAAATAGTACAAAAACGAAAAGCTCTGGAATCACAAATAACTGCAACTGTATCTATTTATTTTTCAGTTTAAATTTTCGCAGATACAAACTGCTGCTTCGAGCATCAAGATACAAAAGTAATAAAACATCTTTTACATCAATCAAGTAGTTGAATCATTAATAAAAAAAAATAACTAATTTATCCAATAGCCATTAAGAAAAGTATATCTTGAAGTAAAAAAACACTTAAAGAATAAGCAGTAAAATACAAAATATAAATAAAATATAGAAAAATATAGAATATATAAAAATACAAATAATACATTTAATAAATTTTATGGATTGACAGTATTTTGATATTTGCAGATGCCTACAAATCCGTTTCATGCAGCTCACCCAACATCTTGTCTCCCACATAGCTTTCTGATGTCATCTGCTCTAAGTTCACCTGCAGTCTTTTAAAAGTCAGACTTGTGCAGTGGTGTTTGTGTAAAGTACTATGCTCTGTAGTCTGTGTACTTAGGGGTTCTTCTCTTACTACAGTCAAGTGTGTGTGTGTGTGTGTGTGTGTGTGTGTGTGTGTGTGTGTGTGTGTGTGTGTGTGTGTGTGTGTATGTGTGTGTGTATGTGTGTCTAGATAGAAAAGCAGAAATGTGTATCCCACAATTACTGCTCCAATGGCATGGATTGACAGTATTTTAATACTTGCAGATGCCTACACATCCATTTCATTCATCCCACCAAACATCTTGCCTCCCACATGGCCTGCTGATGTAATTTACTATAAGTTCACCTGCAGTCTTGTAAAATTCAGACATGTGTCATGGTGCTTGCATAAAGTACTCTGCTCTGTAGTCTGTGTACTTAGATAGGTAGGGTTTCTGTTCTCCCTGCAGTCAACTGTGTGTGTGTGTGTGTGTGTGTGTGTGTGTGTGTGTGTGTGTGTGTGTGTGTGTGTGTGTGTGTGTGTGTGTGTGTGTGTGTGTGTGTGTGTGTGTGTGTGTGTGTGTGTGTGTGTGTGTGTGTGTGTGTCTTAACAAAAGAGCAGAAATGTGTTACTGCTCCAATGGCATGGATTGACAGTATTTTGATACTTGGATATGTCTACATCCATTTCATGCAGCCCAACCAAAATGCTGTCTCTCACATGGCCTGCTGATGTCATCTACTATAAGTTCACCTGCAGTCTTGTAAAATTTAGCCTTGTGCCATGGTGCTTGCATAAAGTAGTGTGCTCTTTAGTCTGTGTACTTAGATATGTAGGGGTTCTGTTCTCACTGCAGTCAACTGTGTGCATGTGTGTGTGTGTGTGTGTGTGTGTGTGTGTGTGTGTGTGTGTGTGTGTGTGTGTGTGTGTGTGTGTGTGTGTGTGTGTGTGTGTGTGTGTGTGTGTATGTGTGTGTGTGTGTGTGTGTGTGTGTGTGTGTGTGTGTGTGTGTGTGTGTGTCCCAAGTTGCTACTCCAATGGTATGGCTTGAGAGTATTTTGATTCTTGCAAGTACCTACACATCCATTTCATGCAGCCCACCAAACATCTTGTCTTCAGCATGGTCTGCTGATGTCATCTACTATAAGTTCACCGCTCTCTTGGAAAAGTTAGACTTGTGCTGTGGCACTTGCATAACATACTGTGCTTTGTAGTCTATGTACTTAGATAGCTAGCCATATTATGCTCACTGCAGTCAACTGTGTATATGTGTGTGAGCTGTTGCTTGACATTACAGAGAGCATTTTACGTCACATTGTGGGACACTGTTATAGTCTCCTCAACAGGCACTGCTGATGTCATTAGCTATAAAGTGTTGTCTGAGATACTACAAGTCAGACTTGAGCTGTGGCACTTGTGTAACGTACTGCGCTCTGTAGTCAGTGTACTGAGATAGGTAGGGGTTCTATTCTCACTGCAGTTGACTGTGTGTGTTTGCACAAGCTGTTGCTTGACATTACAGAGATCATTTTTCAAACCCATGTGGGACACTGTTTTATTCTCCTGAACAGACACTATTGATGTCATCAGCTACATACATCAGATTTCTGGATATGAATACTCCCACCAGGGCTGGATCAGAGATTGGCCTGAAGGCCAGGCAGAAGTCACCTAATCCCACACAATAAATATTACAGTGACATGTATTTTAATATATCCAGATACATCATGGCATAATTTGTAGGCCCTATGTTATCTTGTGAAGAAAGCCCTGTGGTCTCTCCATCTGTTGCATATGTCTGGTAAAGTACATGCAAAAGAGAGTATTATACTCTATTAGTGTTCTGATGAGGTTTGACTATAGTGCTGTCATATAATCTTAAGATCTCAGTATGTTGTTGTGACTTATGATGTGCACATCATATACTTTCGATACCAGTGTGAAGATGTGGTGGTCAAAGTTCAGATTGCTATGTACATATGCTCCTAGTGCTTGCATCACTGTGTTTCCGCAAGCAGGACTGTTGTCAATGTTGTGATTAACATGAAATTCCACTTTTCAGACAGTCAACATAACACACATTTCTGATTTATTTGTGGATTGTGTGCCTTTGTCACCTTTCAGTCATCTGTGTTAGCTCCTCCAGTACTATGTTATCACCATTGGTGGACTCAATGATTGCACACAATATGGAAGAATCAGTTAACTTGGTAAGCCAAAGGCCATATTTACTTTACCCTGAACTGCCAAATAAACTCCAAACAGTGAAGGATCAAGGACACTTCCCTAAGGTTTGCCAGTGGTGACAGCTCTACTGGTACAGGTTGATTCATCAACTTTCACATACGTGTTCTATCAGTGAACCAATTGGTTACCCATCAACTGACTTAAGAGTTAATCCCCAGCTGAGAGTGTTACTCAATTATACCTGCATGGGGTATTGTGTCAAAACCATAGGCCAGATCACAATAGGCAGTATGCCCTGTCTGACCTTCATCCAGGCCTGTCACATAGAATCAATGGGCTGTGATAACATTACAGATCACCCATGGCATGACTCAGCACATAAACCTTCCTGATATGGTTGAATACACATATCAACACACACTCCACATAGGCTATGCTCCCATACAACAGTGTACATCAACATGCATCCACTTGAGTTGGGGCAACAGCACCTGATGTATGCATGTATAGAACCATCCTGACTCTCCTTGACTGTGAGGTAGACCAACATGTCATCATGGACCTCTTATACATGTACACTAGTAATATCCTGGCTGCATGCAACAGGCCTGTGTGAGTTGTTAATGCCACATTGGGTCTGTTACATCTGATAGATGTCTTCAAAGAGGTCATTGATGGCATGCATGATGACAACAGTAGCACCGTGGGGAACTTAACTAGCTGAATGCCTCTGACAAAAATCCACACTGAGATATTCAATCAGCATGGTCATATGTAGTCATAAACAGCTATATCAGCAAATGGGTAGACCAGTGTATCACATACATGGTATCTTACTATGTTGAAATGTGTGACATGACCTATACCTCAGCTCTAATGATCAGGTCCATATTAGGGCTGTCTACTAGTCCCTTTCCTGCCCATTAGTCAAGTGATGGACATCACAGATGACATACACATGCTGTGTTCAAACAGCTGCCAGAAGGACTACAGATATTAGTATAATAGCGACAGTATCAAAACATACCAAAAACTGCTGCCACAGCCATGACAACACCTGCATTGATAAGAGTGATTTGTTGATTCAGGAAATGTGGACATCGCAACCTATAATCGGACCAATAGGTATTTGACCAATGTCCTGGGGTAGTTGATAAGTGGTACATCCACCAGCATATGGTTACAGTGGTGACTACTACCTAGAATGTAACACAAGTACTGGGTATGTGAAGGACATGCACATCAGAGGCCATAATAACTTCATGGTTCCCAGCCTTCATCACACCAATAACTGTGTACAATGTAACCTTCTTCATGTACCCCCCTACACATCTTCCAGTGATATGTAACTGAAGTGTACCCCCTTTGTCACAGTGCCCTGTCACACAGCTTATTAGCCAATCTTAGGTATTCTTTTTGTGGAGTATACATGACTGCGGACCACCAATTAAGTTGTTAAACCAGATGCATGTGGACCACCTGTTCTGCGTGTTCACACACTACATACATAGGTGTTTGACAACATTAATGAAGTGTACAACATTCGTGACAGTGTGGATCATGATATATATATATATATATATATATATATATATATATATATATATATATATAGATATATATATGTGTGTGTGTGTGTGTGTGTGTGTGTATATATATATATATATATATATATATATATATATATATATATATATATATATATATCTCTGCAATGCACACAAGGTAACTAGCCTGTATTGCCCATACTGTTGCATACTGGTATAGCAGTGTCCATCCTAACACCTCCAACAGATGTCACGGTGCCAGGACAATGTGCATGGTTACCCTCATCGAGTATGGATGTATCATAATAGTTATTCAAGTGTATGTGTGTGTGTGTGTGTGTGTGTGTGTGTGTGTGTGTGTGTGTGTGTGTGTGTGTGTGTGTGTGTGTGTGTGTGTGTGTGTGTGTGTGTGTGTGTGTGTGTGTGTGTGTGTGTGTGTGCAGACTTATGTCTTATCAATCTATATCACATCACATCACATATGTTATGTCACAGGCATGGGATTACCGGTGGTATTATTCTGATACTATCCATGATTGTGATTGGTTCTTGTAATGTTTTCCATGATCCTTTACCCATACCCACCTTGCTGGAGACCTCTGCTGAGAGTACACTCATATTCAGGCATATCAGTTTGCACAGCTTTACAATATCGACCCTACACCAATTGTATGTCAGATCATTGATAGATGTCCGCTGCATTATTCATGTAAGGATGCTTATCTCACACAGACACCCTCCCCATTGTTATGTCACCTTTTTTGACAGTTACATAAAACACATATTCACTGTACAGTCCCGACTGTACGATATAGATATGTGATTGGTGTTGCTGCTACAACCATCTTTCCTTGACATGCCCGCTTCTGCTGTACATGAGAGATTTTCACCTGTCCTCTTTTCCTGTGTTCATTCCTACAATTCAACTGTGTGTTCCTATTAAATACACACACTTCCCCTGAGTGATCATTTTACATGACAGTCCATGTACCCTTACTGATCATTTAAACAACATTGGTACAGAATGCCGGGAATGGGATTTTACAATTGTCTGCACTGACCTGTACTGGGTTTGGATCATATACTTTAGATTCATACCTCTCAGCTGTCCAGATATTCCCAGAATGTCCAGATGTTTCCCTTATCAAATGTTTGGTTTTCTGCCATAACACTGGGATGATCTCTTGACTGTTGTGACCCAATATTACATAGATTTGAGTGCATACCTCTCAACTTTCCTGATTTCTGCAGAATGTCTACTGTTTGTCTCATATTTGTGATCTTTTCCTCATAACATTGTCATGTCATTGCGAAGTGAAGTCAGAAACTGATGCCAGATGTTTGAGTCTCAAACTTGATGCTCTTCAGAAAGTTGATGCTACTATACTACCAATTATTTTATCACCTTTCTGAGTCTGGAAGAGCAATATTCTAAATCTGTCCCTATATTGGGCCTTTGTCCCCCTCATTATTTATGGCTTTGACCCGATTTCTTGCTCATAGAGGTTGAGAGTTATGTTTGAGTATCATTCTACCACATTTCTATGCAACATATATGGCAAATATGTCCCTATTTCTGCTTAAATGTCCCCACATTATGTTGACCTTTGTGAGGATGTGTTGTACTAACAGATTGATATATATCTGTGAAGCTCTGGTGATTATTGTGGCATGCCACCCAAATCTATGGACCGTAGTTGCTCTGCTTTAAATAGAATTGTATCCGCATTCACTTACACAATTTCCTGACCACCAACACTATTGCTAGCCAAGAAATCTAGCTTAGACTTGCCAGGCAGCATTAATATGGATTCTGAGCTGCTGCTCGCCATGCACCACAGTACAAATAAGTGTACTCACACAAAAAAAAAAATAAAATACCTTGGGTACAAATCCAGAGACTGTAATGTAAAAACAGTACAAAAACTTAAAGCTCTGGAACCACAAATAGCTGTAACCGTATCTCTTTATTTTGCAAGTTAAATTTTCTCAGATACAAACTGCTACTTCGGGCATCAAGATACAAAAGTAATAAAACATATTATAAATCAATCAAGTAGTTGAAGGATTAATAAAACAATTAACCAATTTATCCAATAGCCATTAAGAAAAGTATGTGAGGAAGTAAAAAACACTTAAAGAATAAGCAACAAAAATACAAAATATAAATAAAATATAGACAATATAGAATATATAAAAATACAAATAATACATTTAATGATTTTTTTTGGATTGACAGTATTTTGATACTTGCAGATGCCTACACATCCGTTTCATGCAGCCCACCCAACATCTTGTCTCCCACATAGCTTGCAGATGTCATCTGCTCTATGTTCACCTGCAGTCTTTTAAAAGTCAGACTTGTGCAGTGGTGTTTGTGTAAAGTACTATGCTCTGTAGTCTGTGTACTTAGAGGTTCTGTTCTTACTGCAGTCGACTGTGCGTGTGTGTGTGTGTGTGTGTGTGTGTGTGTGTGTATGTGTGTCTAGACAGAAAAGCAGAAATATGTATCCCACAATTACTGCTCCAATGGCATGGATTGACAGTATTTTAATACTTGCAGATGCCTATACATCCATTTCATTCAGCCCACCCAACATCTTGCCTCCCACATGGCCTGCTGATGTCATCTAAGTCAGACATGTGCCATGGTGCTTGCATAAAGTACTCTGCTCTGTAGTCTGTGTACTTAGATAGGTAGGGTTTCTATTCTCCCTGCAGTCAACTGTGTGTGTGTGTGTGTGTGTGTGTGTGTGTGTGTGTGTGTGTGTGTGTGTGTGTGTGTGTGTGTGTGTGTGTGTGTGTGTGTGTGTCTTGACAAAAGAGCAGAAATGTGTTTCTGCTCCAATGGCATGGATTGACAGTATTTTGATACTTGGAGATGTCTACACATCCATTTCATGCAGCCCAGCCAAAATTTTGTCTCTCACATGGCCTGCAGATGTCATCTACTATAAGTTCACCTGCAGTCTTGTAAAAATTAGACTTGTGCCATGGTGCCTGCATAAAGTAGTGTGCTGTGTAGTCTGTGTACTTAGATATGTAGGGGTTCTGTTCTCACTGCAGTCAACTGTGTGCATGTGTGTGTGTGTGTGTGTGTGTGTGTGTGTGTGTGTGTGTGTGTGTGTGTGTGTGTGTGCACGCGTGTCCACGTGTGCACGTGTGTGCACGTGTGTGTGTGTGTGTGTGTGTGTGTGTGTGTGTGTGTGTGTGTGTGTGTGTGTGTGTGTGTGTGTGTGTGTGTGTGTCCTGACAGATGACCAGAAATGTGTATCCCAAGTTGCTACTCTAATGGTATGGCTTTTAAATACACACACTTCCTCTGAGTGATCATTTTACATGGCAGTCCATACAGATCATTTATACAACATCGCTACAGAATGCCAGGAATGCGATTTTACAATAGTCTGCACTGACCTGTACTAGGTTTGGATCATATACTTTAGATTCATACCTCTCAGCTGTCCAGATATTCCCAGGATGTCCAGATGTTTCCCTCATCAAATGTTTGGCTTTCTGCCATATCACTGGGATGATCTCTTGACTGATGTGACCCAATATTACATATATTTGAGTGCATACTTCTCAGCTGTCCTGATTTGTGCAGAATGTCTACTGTTTTTTCTCATATTTGTGATCTTTTCCTCATAACATTGTCATGTCATTGCGAAGTGAAGTCAGAAACTGATGCCAGATGTCGGAGTCTCAAACTTCATGCTCTTCAGAAAGTTGATGCTACTGTACTACCAATTATTTTATCAACTTTCTAAGTCTGGAAGAGCAATATTCCAAATCTGTCCCCATTTTTGGGCCTTTGTCCCCCTCATTATTTATAGCTTTGTCCTGATTTCTTGCTCATAGAGGTTGAGAGTTATGTTTGAGTATCATTCTACCACATTTCTATGCAATGTATATGGCAAATATGTCCCTATTTCTGCTTAAATGTTCCCACATTATGTTGACCTTTGTGCAGATGTGCTGCACTAACAGATTGATATCTATCTGTGAAGCTCTGGTGATTATTGTGGCATGGCACTCAAATCCATGGACCGTAGGTGCTCTGCTTTAAACAGAATTGTATCCGCATTCACTTACACAATTTCCTGACCAGCAACACTGTTGCTAGCCAAGAAATCTAGCTTAGACTTGCCACGCAGCATTAATATGTATTCCAAGCTGCTGCTCGCCTTGCACCACTGTGCAAACATGTATACTCACACAAAAAAAATAAACACAAAAAAAAATACCTTGGATACAAATCCAGAGACAGTAATGTAAAAAGAGTACAAAAATCAAAAGCTCTGGAACCAGAAATAGCTGCAACCGTATCTCTTTATTTTGCAAGTTAAATTTTTGCAGATACAAACTGCTTCTTCGGGCATCAATATACAAAATTAATAAAACATCTTATACATCAATTAAGTAGTTGAAGCATTAATAAAACAATTAACTAATTTATCCAATAGCCATTAAGAAAAGTATATGTGGAAGTAAAAAACACTTAAAGAATAAGCAATAAAAATACAAAATATAAATAAAATATAGAAAAATATAGAATATTTAAAAATACATTTAATGAATTTTATTTTTCATATCACTGAAAACTGGTTTTAAACTGAAAGAATTATTCAGCCCTGGTGGGCTTAAAGCATTAAAATACAAAATCCATTTACTTTCTTCTATTTTTGTTATGTTCTTCCTATCTCCTTTAATATTCATTAAAACTGTGTGTAAAATCACAAATTTAAAGGTATGCATTTCATCCTTATCTAATATGTGTCTATATAGAGCATTACTTTCCTTATGCCTGTTTATTTCTGATATATGTTGTTATTTCCGGATGGTCTAGCTCAAATGCAAATGAGAAATCTCACTCGTGATTGCAAAGAAGTTTATTACAGCAGCCGGCTCTCACACAGGGAAATTTAGTTCTGCCGTTCGGTTTACAGAAACAGGGAAGCCAGCAGCACGGCATGCTCGTTTGTATCCAGGTTTGGCTTAACTGGAAAAGGTGATTTTATCTGATGAAGTCTATTTGGACGAAAATGCTGTAACTGTCAAGGCGTTCATTCTGTGGATTATTTCGTGCTTCTGTGTGTTAATAAACTTGGAGGATCTTCTTCTACCTGCAGTTGTCGTCGCTTTCCTTTTTGCTTGGTTTAGTGGCATTTGGAGGTTGGAGCAGTTTTTACAGTTTTCTTGATTTCTGATATATGGCTACAAATTATTTCCCTAAGTTTTTGTTTTTCCTACAGAGAACACAGAACATTTACAGTGTCTAACCATATACACTACATCTCTGGCATCACAGTTACCTGTAGCTTGCAAGTAAAATGTTTTCCTCTTACAGTATATCTTATAGTCTTTTTTATATATATATATATATATATATATATATATATATATATATATATATATATATATATATATTTACACAGAAAAAACATTTATTGCACATATAAGTTCCTTTCCTATTTTTTGTTTTTATTTTTATTTGTTTTACATTTGTTAAAAAACGGATCCCAAAATGAAGAGACAAGCGTTTAAAACCTGAACGCAATTTATTTTGTTTAAACAGTGAAACAGCGTTTTCGCCACACACACAGGGTGGCTTCTTCAGAGGTAACAAGCAGCATATAAAACGCTCCTTAAATACACAAATAATTACAGGCAATTACTAAAGAAAAGCAATTAATAAAAAAGGGGGAACAACCCCTTATTTCCAATTGGACACTGCAACAGTAAAACACTTGTTGCAAGTGGCTTTACAGACACCTTTTAAAATGTGGCAGTACAAAATTTTCAACAGCCACTTTATACTCTGCAAAAATACAGCGTATGAAAACAGTATATAAAACAATAATGGCATGTGAAAAAATATACCTATACATAAATAAAAATTCACATAATAAAAATATGAATATCCATCTATTAAAGAACTGACTTGCAAGTCAAAGATATGAATTTTGGTTTGTTTTGTTTACTCTACAAACAATATGAAATGAAGTGCACCAACCTAAAAAGGGTGGGGACGGGGGAAGGGGAGGAGGGGGGGGATGTGTTTACAATAGTAAAATAGGAAAAAACAACCCCCATAGGTGATGTATACAAAATGGACATTGTCAAATTTGGTAATATTTACAAAAAGCAGGCCCACAATAGCCAATCTTACACATACACTACATGACAGAAAAGCATTCAATAACGAGTAAAAGAAGGATGAGAAAGTTACATAATCACAGTCAACAAATGTAGGATGAAAAACTGGAAACTTATCTCATATACGATTTCAGTTTAAGATAAGGGGCAATATTACAACTCTCATTTAACCCTGGCGGGTTAAATGCGTCAAGTTTAAGTTGCCAAAGGAGTTCACAAGTTTCAAGCATTATAGCAGTAGGGCCACCCCTAAGAGAAGGTGAAAGATGGTCAATACCCATTAAGGTAAAAGCATGCCCTGGAAAGGAACAAATATGCTTGGCTAATGCATTTTCACACTTCTTGTTTTTAACAGCATATAAGTGCTGATAAATTCTGTCCTTAAATCTTCTATCCGTCTTACCGACGTAGAATACTGGGCAGCAAGAACAAAAAGCAATGTAAATCACAGATTTAGTATCACACTTAATCCGATGGCGGAGCATATATTTCCTACCTGCTATACAAAAAGTACTACCAGTTTTTATGTGTGTACAAAAATTGCAAGCTCCACAAGAAAATGATCCATTAGATCTGGCATACAAAATACAAAATGTAGAACACCGACTACTGCAATTGAAATTTTTTTAATTCCACAATAGAAGATCCACAAAAATCTTGGGGACCCTCCAATGAGAGCTTTAATAGATAGCAGATCATCTTTCACCTATCCTTGTTCAAAATACGTTGATTCCCTGTTGTCTAAATATGTGGAAAGTATACCGAGTATCTGCAAAGATTCATGGTCTTTTTTATCAGACCTAAATAAGTTAGTACTAGACGCAGATACTAATTTTTTGACCATAGATGTGGTCGATTTATACACATCTATTCCGCATCAGGAAGCTCTTGAGTGGATCGACTTACTTCTGAATGAGCTTGGGGCCCCTAGAAGTGTTATTAATAACATCACTGAATTGTTGGACATTATTTTATCCTCTAATTTCTTTATGTTTGAAAGGGATATTTTTATCCAAAAAAAAGGGGTGGCCATGGGCTCTCCATGTGGGGCCATTGTGGCCAACCTTTTCATGACATACTGGGAAAGAAATTTTGTTTTCAACAACTCTGAGTGGAATAGTAAATTGTTTTACTATACCCGCTTTCTTGATGATATTTTTATTTTGTTTAGGGGTGACTCTGCTCTAGCACATTCTTTTGTCAACTATTTGAATTCCACAACACCGTTCCTTAGATTTACCTACCACTTTGATGTTGAAGGTATGAACTACCTCGATGTAAAGTTAACTAGAGTAGGTGTACAGGGTCATTTAAAATCTACAATTTATAGAAAAGACACATACGTTAATTCATTCCTCCACTTCACTAGTTCACACCCATTTAAGCACAAAAAGGCCATTGTCAAGGGACAACTAGTGAGGGCGGTGAGGATGTGTAGTGAATTGATAGATTTTACCCTCGAATGCCAACTATTGAGGGATCTTTTCTCGAATCGAGGTTATCCAAAGCGTTTAGTATCTGATATCATAGATGAAGTACTTAACAAAAGAACTTGTGGTTTTTATAAACCGCTTCTTTCTTCTTTGGCCACTTCCACCATTGTTGATGGAAACTTTTCGAACCTCAGTGAAAATGGTAACATGCTTGACTCTGTCCAGCCGTCTGCACCTGCACCTTTGAATGAAGCTCCTTGTAGTTTTATTTCTACGTTTGGGGTGAATTCGTATGATATACAAAATATTTTGCTCAAGAATTGGTTCTTTGTGACGAGTAATGTATTGGTTAGCAACAAATTGGGTGAAAAGCCATCTGTGGTGTTTAGGAGGGGTAGGAACATTAAGGAACTTTTGCAGAGTAGTTCTTCTGAGGAGTTTAGTGCCAGATCTAATGGATCATTTTCTTGTGGAGCTTGCAATTTTTGTACACACATAAAAACTGGTAGTACTTTTTGTATAGCAGGTAGGAAATATATGCTCCGCCATCGGATTAAGTGTGATACTAAATCTGTGATTTACATTGCTTTTTGTTCTTGCTGCCCAGTATTCTACGTCGGTAAGACGGATAGAAGATTTAAGGACAGAATTTATCAGCACTTATATGCTGTTAAAAACAAGAAGTGTGAAAATGCATTAGCCAAGCATATTTGTTCCTTTCCAGGGCATGCTTTTACCTTAATGGGTATTGACCATCTTTCACCTTCTCTTAGGGGTGGCCCTACTGCTATAATGTTTGAAACTTGTGAACTCCTTTGGCAACTTAAACTTGACGCTTTAACCCGCCAGGGTTAAATGAGAGTTGTAATATTGCCCCTTATCTTAAACTGAAATCGTATATGAGATAAGTTTCCAGTTTTTCATCCTACATTTGTTGACTGTGATTATGTAACTTTCTCATCCTTCTTTTACTCGTTATTGAATGCTTTTCTGTCATGTAGTGTATGTGTAAGATTGGCTATTGTGGGCCTGCTTTTTGTAAATATTACCAAATTTGACAATGTCCATTTTGTATACATCACCTATGGGGGTTGTTTTTTCCTATTTTACTATTGTAAACACATCCCCCCCTCCCCTTCCCCCGTCCCCCACCCCCTTTTTTAGGTTGGTGCACTTCATTTCATATTGTTTGTAGAGTAAACAAAAACAAAACAAAATTCATATCTTTGACTTGCAAGTCAGTTCTTTAATAGATGGATATTCATATTTTTATTATGTGAATTTTTATTTATGTATAGGTATATTTTTTCACATGCCATTATTGTTTTATATACTGTTTTCATACACTGTATTTTTGCAGAGTATAAAGTGGCTGTTGAAAATTTTGTACTGCCACATTTTAAAAGGTGTCTGTAAAGCCACTTGCAACAAGTGTTTTACTGTTGCAGTGTCCAATTGGAAATAAGGGGTTGTTCCCCCTTTTTTATTAATTGCTTTTCTTTAGTAATTGCCTGTAATTATTTGTGTATTTAAGGAGCGTTTTATATGCTGCTTGTTACCTCTGAAGAAGCCACCCTGTGTGTGTGGCGAAAACGCTGTTTCACTGTTTAAACAAAATAAATTGCGTTCAGGTTTTAAACGCTTGTCTCTTCATTTTGGGATCCGTTTTTTCACTTGTTTGTGGACTTTATCTGGTTTGTTTTACATTTGTTGACTGGGCTAGTCCAGCTGGATGTATGTCCATTTTCAGTGGAGGCCCGGGGAGAAAAGCTCCACAAGTTTCACAAAAAATAAAGACAATGATATTTACAAAGACATTGGAACTATTAATTAGAAAGTCACACAAAAATGTAAAAAAATGAAAAATATAGTGAATATTCATTAGAAGCAGTATTAATTTTCTGACTTAACATTTTCTCCTGTTCCTTATAGCAAAGTTTATCTTTTAAAGTAGCCTCCCTTTTGGAACTGAATGCTGGGCTTACTTCATAAATCTCTTTTAATTCAGAAACTTGGGAAAGGACTGGCCAATATTTTTAAGAATATCTTTGATTTTTTCTTGTATTATCGTCATGTTAAAGCATATCTGCAACTATTACACTTTCTATTTACTTTTTACCTTGTTTAATGTTATTAACATTACTTGAAAAAATGGGAAAGTAAAACATTGTTTTTAACATGCTTGACGCTTCCTTGTTGCAACCTGAATAACAAAAAATCCTTTTTCCACTTGTTCTAATTGGATGCCCATAACCTCACCCTGCATATTCAATTAACATAGGTGTATCATTTGGTTTCTAACAATATTGTCAAATATAAAGTAAGGATGCATGCTATCCCTGGCTAAATACATACACCTTTTTATTGTTTTCTTATATAACATAGTCTCTAAGCCACCTTTTGTATTCTTCTTTAATGTAATATCAAGAAAATCTATCTGCCTATATTGTACATTTTTCTTGAATTTTAGGAAAGATGTTGTACTGTGTAGATATGAAAAAAAATCATTTAATTCATGTAACAGACCATCCCAAATCAAAAACAAATAGTCCACAAATCTTTTGTAAAATACTACATTTTTTAAAGATGATATCTCTGTAGTCTTCCAAGAATTCATAACTATATTTGCATATGTGTTTGCCATGGCCGTACCCATGGCAACACCGTTTTCTTGTTTATAAAATCTCTCTTGGAATAAAAATACATTATTTGTTAGGACAGTTCTCAGAAAGAAACAAATCAGATTGACATTCATATCTTTCAAAACTGGTTGACTGGTGATGTAATCTCTCACCATTGTTAACATTGAATTAACATAATAAAGTCTATCTAACACAACAACACCCCCCACCCTTGTCAGCCAGTTTAATAACTATATTTTCATTGGCATAAAGCAACCGTACAGCATCATATTCATCCTTACTTAAATTATAAAAACTTCCTTTATGTTTAGAGTTAGAATAATAAAGTTCATAAATGTCCTTTTCAACTGTCTCTTCATAGAGTAAAACAATGTTATTAGGTAAAGGAATATAAGTGCTACTTCTATGATATTCACCAGATTCAGTATTAGAAATATGATGAAAAGCAACCTTTAAATTAAGCTTTCTCACAAGCAATTTAAATTCTGTCAAAACTTTTGAAATGTCAAGGCTAGTCACTGGTATAAAAGTAAGACCTCTATTTAACACATTATATTCAAAATCGTTAAGCTAGTACCCAGATAGGTTGAACACAATATTACTTTTTGGCTATTGGATAAATTGGTTAATTCTTTTATTAATGCTTCAACTACTTGACTGATATATAAGATGTTTTACTACTTTTGTATCTTGATGCCTGAAGAAGCAGTTTGCATCTGAGAATGTTTAACTTGCAAAATAAAGAGATCCGGTTGCAGATACTTGTGGTTCCAGAGCTGTTGCTTTTTGTACAAACATGGAAACTCCACTTAGGCTTTGCACGGACCCTACCTGGAGTTTATTGAATCCCTGGGGATACTTTTTTATTACAATGGCTAAAAGATAATCGCCCAGATTCAATAAAACCTACACACTGTGTTTCCACTGTTGGTAGCAAACTGTTTTGGATTCAATAGGCAGCTCTGCATGGTGTAGCAGTGCACCACTGCACAAACAAGGTAAATACTGTGGAATGCATATTACTGCATAAGCAGCTGAATTGTAAGCTAATCAACCAGTCCAATATGGAGGAATTATTCAACAAGTTATAAAGCATCCATGTAGACTCAGTGCTGGTTTTCCCTGCAAATTCAAAACCTATTGGAATACAGCCAGAGAAAGCAGTCTACACAGAAACAATGTTAGGAGCTTCTGTTGCTTTAATTCATGTGTATGTGCAACAGGCTGAAGCTGATGCTGCTGCCACTGCTAATAGGCCATGGCCAAGAAGGAGAAGTGTTTTCAGACCCCGGGTATCTTATCACAATCTAGATGATGTGGAAATTGTAGGATGCTACAGGGTGAATAGAGACACACTATAGGAACTTTGCAATTTCTGTCATCTTCAACTCAGAGCCAGGGCAGACTGAGGGGAACCCATCTCAATGGAGACAAAGGTATGCACAGCTCCTAGAATTTTAGCCGCAGGCACCTTTCTGAGACTAAAAGAAGACATGCTGGATGTGCCGTAGGCATCAGCATCCAATATCCTCCATCAATTCTTGAATGCTATGCTCCAACATGCTAGTGACCACATATAATTTCCCCATACTCCTGAGGATAGGACCAGAAATATGCAGGAGTTCTACCCTGTCGCACACTACCCAGATGTACTGGGTGCTATATACTGCACACATGCAGAAATTAAGGCACTACCTGGGGAATAGGGAAGGCTCTACATTAATAGAAAGGGCTTCTACTCTATTAAATGCCAAGTCATGTGTAATGCCAATGGCATTATCTTGAATATGTGTGCTGGCAACCCAGGCAGTTACCACAGCTCACATATCTGGCACACCTCCCAACTGTATCAGATGTTCACTAGAGGTGACATCTCACAGGGTCATTAACTGGAAGATGCAGGTTATACACTGGAACAATGACTGATGACCCCCATCAGAAATGCATACACACACACCTGCTGAATAACGCTATAATGAGGTGCACGCTCAAACCAGAAATATCATAGCGTGTGTATTTGGGCTGGAGAAGTCATGCTTCCAATGCCTAGATACACTTTGGGTAGTGCTGCAGTACAATCCATGGACATGTACTGAAATATTCACAATATGTGCCATGCTGCACAACATCATCCTGAGAAAACAGCTTCAGTAGGATCAACAAGGAGAAGGGGGACACAACTCACCACCAATGGCAAGGTCACCACAGCAACATGCAGGTGAGGGGTTAGAGGGGGAACCAGCAGCTACTGTGGGTGTAGGCAGACATAGATAGGCTCAATATGGCTAAGAGACAATGCATAGCACACTCACTCATCACTTAAGGGCCTATAACCTTCCTCCTATGCACATACATATACTAACATTGATGCCAGGCAACTCTCACAACCTTTACCTCCCCATGTATTGGCTGTGTACTGCTTGCATCAGACAGAGTCAGTCCTGAACTGAAACTGTCGCAACTGCTGTACTTACAAGGTAAGTGTTGAACCTAGAGTGTATTGTGTAATAATATGAATGACTGGCATATCCTTGCATGTTGTTACTTGGTAGTGTAAGCAATTCCTAGGTGTTCTAAAAGACAACAGAAGCATAATACACGTAAGTATCATGTAACTACAAAATATCTGTTCCCAGATAAAACAGAAAAGGTAGCATTTTAGTATTATCCACTTGAGAAACATAAAACAGTCTAGAGATTTTGAAATATGAGCAATGGGCTGATGCAAAAAAGGAGAGTAAGAATAATAACATATCCTTTTTGTGCCATAACAGAAATGCAGTTTTGTTCCCCCACCTCCAAAAGAGCAGGCAAATGACATATTTTGCAACAAACCATCTTTGAAATTCTAAAAGTGCAATCAAATGAACTGTCTCTGAAACATGTCTGCAGATTTAACACAGAGCATTCCATGTTAAGGTATTGCCAGTCGTGTATACCTATGAAATGCCCTGTCAAACATGCCAGCAGTTCACTTTTAACTAATGCATACAGATAAGTGTAAAGCCTTGATAATTAATATATATATATATATATATATATATATATATATATATATGAAACTATTAAACATATTTTTCTTAATTACATTTCAGCATATACAGTGTATAGCTGCTAAAATACAAGCATACATTCTCAAGTTCAGTAAGATTATCCTCATCTTCAGTTTCCCTAGCTGCACAGCTACCTTTTTATGGTGTAGATTCAAGGATGTCAGCATGGTGAAGATGCAAATGAGGTGCAAACTCATTAGAATTGCTGAATCCAAATACTTGGCTCCATGTAGCAGGTGTAAATATGGAGCAGGCACTCCCTCAGTGTTTGTTTTTAATGGATTGCAACTGTGAATGATTACTGGTAGGGAAATGGAAAACACAACAGCAATGCAGATTGCCCTACATCCAGTGGGTGTGTCAGGTTAGACCTAGTGTTAGATGTAATTGTGTTGAGTTTGGAAATGTAAGTAAGCAGCACACAATTCACAGGTTCTGTTTATTAACATCCAACTGCATGTTATATTATTGCCATTTAATATCCTCACAAATTTTAAGGACAATAATATAGAATGTTTTACAGACTGCATGTTTCAGATAATTGGTCAGATAAAAGTAGAATGAGCAACAATCACAGAGAGTTAAGACAGAGCCTCATATATGCAAGCAGTACTCATAATTGGCTGTGTACTCAGTGCAATACATCCAAATGAATAAATGTACAAATAACACTTATATGGTGTCATATTACTGTAGATGATATTGCAGTTGGTTGTATGCAGAATGATTTCAGTTCCATGCTGCAAAGGTGTTTGTGTGGCAAAGAGGGATAAGGTCCCTTACTGTGTTCTTAAGACTCATTAAAGTGAAAGTTCAAATACAGACTTCTGTAGAAATATCTCATGTATACTAACATTTTGTAGTGTGTATGTCATAGATTGCTTTTCCTCATTTCAATTGCTTTTCCCTTTTTTCTTTTTCATTCTTTTATTTCTTATTATTTTTTAAAAATTGTTTTGAGGTGGCAGTGTTTGCACAATGCACGGCTTAGCGCAAATATAGAATATAGACAAAATGAATGTCAAGTTTGGCTGTGCTTATCTTGATTGCACAAAGTTTGGCAGTGTGCAAACTGGACTAGTGGCCCAACCAGGAAACAACAGAGCACATGTAGAACACCTACAAATAGGGCATCTGTAAAATGGCAAAGGTAAAAAAAAAAATAAACTGATGCAATTTTTCTTTTCCTTCACACAACTGCACTTAATGATGTTGCAAGGTGAATAGAAAGGTTCTCCAACACCTGCAAACAGGACTCAGGGAGCCAATAATTGAAACAGGATAAGTTCAAGTAATTATGTTGGTCACCACACAAATCCGCTAAGCAGTGTTGAGCAATGATTAGGAAATTATAAAACACCATGTAACTAGTCTATGGCAGCAGGTGTAACTGTAGTGGTGGTGTACAGATGGTCCAGGGTTCAAGTACAGGATGTGCAACCTATTTTGTATTGTTGTGAAAGTGCAGTTTAGAGCAGTGAACTAAATAATAAGCAAGTGTTATTTCAGTATTCTTGTGGCAACAGGTGTAAGTGTAGGACTACCATACACATGGTCCTGCATTCTAATACAGGATATTGCAGACATTGTTACTGTTGTTCCACTTCCCATTATATTCACTTTCACGTATAACACTTTAGATTATGGAACTGATATGAATTATATGTATGATGGATAATACACCCTTATTGTGTTTTCAGATGTATGACTGAGGGTATATTGTCTGCTATAGCTTTGTCAGTATAATTCTGCTATCTGGACTTGCATGGCCTTCACAGTTACATAAGACACATACACAACTAGATCTGTATACAAGAACCTTGTCAGGTCACACACATACATGTGTAACACCTCAAATTGTCAGCTGTATTCATGAATGATTCCTGACTATGTCTGAGCAGTACCTATTCTGTGGCAAAGATGGAAAATCACTGCTGTGGAAGAAAATGTTTTGCCTCTTATGTCTAGGTTTAAATCTTACACTTTAAAAATCAATCTTATTAGTGTATAAAGCCATGAACAAATGTGTCAGGTCATGACATTTATGCCTCCAATTTATGTCTGCAAACTTAACTCATCTAACAATTACCTTCCAATTTTAAATATATATTTCCAAGCTACATCAGCAGGCACCCCTTAAACTAATGTCAAGTGTCAGATTAACCTTCCTGTTTCAAATATTTCTTTCCTCCCTGCTTGGCACTGCTGCTCTCTGCTTAACATTGCATAAACGTGGTTGGTATTGTTGCTCATGTTTGTGCACTACCAGTATAAGTGATAACTGGAACTGGCAGGAAAACATTAGTTTCCATTGCTCAAGTTTGGGTGTTAGACATACCTGGAGTTAATGGGGAAGCTTCCCAGTTTAGGGAACAGATGCAGGATGTCCAGGAGTCTAGGATATTTATTGGACTCCTGGTAAAGCACCACAGACAAAGGCTTCTGCATTGGGGCTATTCTGGCTCCCAGTACAAATCTGAAGCTTACAGTAACTTAATTCAGACTCTATCCAGTGCCGCTGGCATCCCATGCACTGGACAACAGTTAGGCATCACTTTAATGACCTACTGAGGTACAAATGGGATATACTCAACCACTGGGTGACTGAATTTGAAACTGCAAACATCCCATGGCTGTGTAAGTATGATAAGAGACAGCTAAATATAGGCACGACTGGTATGCATAATGCTCTTCTGTTCTTTTCCCAGCTAATGCCAAACGTGAGTTCAATAGAAAGGCTCATGCTGCTCGAATGGAGAGACTGAGGGAAGCAAGTAGTATGGATACAGCACAGATGTATTGTTGTAGCTTTAACAGTTAGAGAACGATTTATTTTTTTAATACAGTTATAGCAAAATGAGCATGCATATCCTAACTGTAAGAGCAAGTATGCATGCATTAGTCTGTAGTACAAACCAACTTTAGGAGTCAAATATAAAACTGTAGTCAGAGGTTGTGGGGTCAAATACATGAGTTGCAACTATATAATACTGCATTTCATTAATAATATTTACATTAAATTAAACTTTATATAAGTGACATAAATGCCCTGCTGTTAACTGTAATCTGTATAACTGGAACACACAAATGTGAAATATATGCACATTTAAATGATTACTTTCAGCAATTTGTTGTTGTGTGTATTTGTTAGGCTGCATATTTAAATGTAATACGTCAGATAAAATTGATAAAATAGTTGTATAATTTTGTTAATGCACTGTACGTCACATATAATAGTGTTAATTTTACATCTTTTTTCTCTCACCCCAACCCTTATCACTCTTTTTTTATTTTCTATTGTGTGTTATCAAAAGGTCTCCATGTCATCCATGTGTAACAAATCACTAAATGCTACACAGCATAGTGAGATAGACCAGCCCCAGTGGATCAGCACCCCCCTCTCCACTGGCTCCAGCACTGATGCCCAGCATATCTGGGACCCAATGTGGCAGCACTGCCTCTATTTCCCATGCACTACCTGCGCCTGCAGGTAATACTGCCCTGGCAGTTGGTGCTGTGTTACCCTTTGGAAGCAGTGGCTGAGGTGGGGATTTCATCACCCACCAAAAGATGTCAGAGTTGGTGCTTAGGGTTGTGCACCACACCATTGGTATATGGCTATGCTGGATGGAGTGGCCGCTCTCCCTCATGGTACATAGGAAGAGTAGATGTCAAGCACTCCAGCCACCAGTGAAGTAAGGGGACAGTGATGGCAGTCAAGTGGGTGTTGTCCCCTCCCTTACCCCAATCATGATGTCCCCCAACCTTCGGTGTCCATCACCATCCCTGTGTCTTGTCTTGTTTGTTTGAATTTGCTTCCTCATCTACCCATTTTACCTGAACCAGAAATACCTTCTTCCCTTACCCAAAATTCCTCTCTTACTGAATTAAACAAATGGGCCCCTCTCATACCTCTCAACCTGGAAGCATCAAAAATCTGGAGAAAGGCCCAGGAAAGTAGGTACAACTGGTCAGAAATCTGGACACTGATTAACATGAAATTTGCATACATAATAATGTAACCCTGTCTACTCCAGTGGAATTGTGGGATACCATCATTCAAATGCATATTGAAGAAGTTGAGAGATATGTTGTGTGTGTGGGGTGCATGTGTGTGTGTGTGCATGCACACGTGTGTGTGTGTGTGTGTGTGTGTGTGTGTGTGTGTGTGTGTGTGTGTGTGTGTGTGTGTGTGTGTGTGTGTGTGCATGTGTGTGTGTGTTCTATGATAGACTAGCATCTTGTACAGGATTAGTTTGTCTTATACCTAAAGAGTTCTGGAATGGACTCCATCTTCCCTGTGACCCTGAACTTCATAAAGCAGGTATCACAGAATGAACAAATGCTAACAGTATCTTTTATTAAATTAACATATACAACATCTACATTTATAAGATTTAACATGTTGAAGCTCAAATATTTCATTAGCAACGGATGACAAAATATTCAAACAGAAAGTGCAGAGGTTTCATCACTTAAAACAATTTTAACATATATTGTTTATAAGATCAGTAAACTAGATTCATGTTGAAGACACTGTACTTAGGTGTACTAGATAGGAAGAAAAAGTATAATCCAAATAATGGGCATGGGGCAGAAGACAAGAAAGTGTTTCCAAAGTTGGAGTGATTTCTTGGATACCTACACCTGAAGTTGGAGTTCTTAGGACTTGATTTCTCAAACATTTTCAGTTTTAGACAATCTCTCTCATTTTTAATAGACCTCAATATTTACTAGATTGTGAAAAATTGTGCTATGATTATGCCTCACCAGGATTACACAGATCCCCTACTATGCTGGCATCATACCTCTCAACCTCTTATCTCAAGAAATCATCTGGACAAAGCCTAAAATAATGTGGGGGAGGGGCAGACACCCAAAAACAAAGACATAGTCATTGCTCTTTTAAACTTAGAAAGCTACTAGAATAATAGAATTTATGTTAGCTTGCATTTTCTGAAGGATATGAAGTCTGAAACTGATATATGTGCTATTATTTATCCTTATTTAGTGACTTCATCCCTCTGTTATTTGACAGAAGATCACAGATTTATGAGGAAGAGACCAAGTATTTGAGGCAAAAATTTGGACATTCTGTGAAAATGTATACAGTTCAGAGGTATGACACTAACACAAAAAAGTGAACTTTTAAAGTGCATGACAGTTGAATAAAACAATTGGTACTGCAGTAGACATTATTTAAAAACATTATGCAGCAGCCTGGTCACATTGAAAAGCATGCAGTCCGTTAAAGAAATCTACAATATTTTGGTGGACACTGTGTGCATTCTGCATTTAACAAACTGAAAAAAAAGAGGCAAAACCACTGACTATATTAGACAGTAAATGAAAAGTTGTGAAACTAAGACATAAGAAAGCAGGAAGAGACAATGACCAGTATAACGTATAGATTAGAACAAGGTAAACCATAGGAAACCAGCTATGGCAAACATCCTACCTCCTTCTTGCACATTCCTATATTGCTTTCCATTTGTTCTTCTCCCCCTGCTTGCTCCCCATTTCACCACTTTCTATCTACCCCACTTTAACACCTATAATCTGGTCAAAAAATAGAATCTCACACAACACACATAAGTACCAGTAAAAGCAATGGATCCCTCCACTTTTTGGCATCCATGTTTGTGTGGAGTTTGACATTGTGCACCAATGCCAAGTGAAGGTGACCGGCCCTACAATGCTGCAGTTACCTCCTTGCAACACCGCTTAACCATGCTGTGTTATACCAATACAGAGCAACACATGTACTATAAAGAATTAATGTCATTGCATTATCACTGTTTATTTAAAAGTATTAGCTGCACCTGAATTTAAACCCAGTGTCATCTGCACTCAAAAATAAATGTGTTAATGCATTTACACCTGCTGCCACAGATTCAGCAGGTGTGTTTCACAGACTCAGTACTAACTCTCTGACTTTTAGCAATATGGCTCATGTTTGTGCACTGCTTAATTATGTGAAAACAGGGAAGTAATGGAAATGTGTATCTTGCATGCTCAAATACTTTGTCAACCATTGCGCAAACCCATTGCTCACCGTTGTGCTATGCAAAGTCACTATTAACATGTATTAGTGCTGTTTACTGTTCGTTTTCTCTTCATGCCATGCAACTACATCTGGAAACATAACAAATTTAAGGCTCTATCTAACTATATGTCACATATTTACAGTGCAGCCAAGTGTTCCCTCCCCACATGCACTGCAACCCTAGTGTCTTGGTACTTGTTCACAAATACATCAACTGCACTACATAAGTTAATATCAAATGTGTGATATGCAATGCACATCAATCTGGTAACATGCAGAACTAGAACTATCTTCACAGCTGAACATGCCTACACATCCATCAACTGACCCTGGGAACTATTGACCCATAAGCCTTACTTGCCTCTTCTTTAAGGCTATGGAAAGAATCAGTATGGTTCCACGGGGACATAGGTGATCTTCAGTGCTCTTGACCTGACTAGTTTGGTTTTGTCAAGTAGATCTTGCTTATTAAATCTACTGAACTTCTTTGATAATGTCCCCAAAGACCTGGATGAGGGAAAACAGGACATACCATCTATGCTGATTTAGCCAAGGCCTTTGACACAATCCCACATTCAGGTATCATAAGGAAAATCTCCTATTTGGAGATTAACCCAGACATTACTAGATGGGTGGCCAACTGGCTCACCAACAGAGCACACACTGTCAAAGTTGGGGAGTCCATCTCCACCAGTAGACAAGTTACCAGTGGAGTACCACAAGAATATGTGCTGGCTCCTCTACTGTTTGAAAGGGTCTATATCACTTTGACGAAATGGCAGAAGTTCGAACACCATATGCTCAAACTTCTAACCTCGAAATGTAAAAGCATTGAAGGCTTAGAACAGTGATTTTTTCCCAGGGAAAAAAAATCACTGTTCCAAGAAACACACACACAATACAAGCACACCAAAAAAACAGCAATCCACACACATACACTTAAAATCCTACATCTAACCTTGCACTAAACTGTACATACACTACTATTTATCCACTTACCTTAACCCAATCCCTAACCCTAAGGTCCGTCACTATCATACACTTACCTGACCCGCACCCTAACTCACCTATCCCTCCCTAAACCTAAAGTCTGTCACTATCGCACACCCACCTCACCCGCGCCCTAACCCTAACTCACCTAACCCATGTCCTAACCATAACATCCGCACAATCATACACTTACCTGAACCCAACCCGTAACTTTCCACCACAGTGCTGAAAATAGCAAAGCCACAGAAATGGCCCACCAAATTCTTTCCCTGGGAAAGAAGTTGGTGTTCCGTGGCTTCACGATAATCAGTTTTTGAACTTCACAGTTCGAACATATGGTGTTCGAACTGCTGAAGTTTCAATGAACTGATAGGAACCCGTTTGAAATCTATTTCTCTGAAGTCCAGGTGAAGGTAGACTTACCAAGCTTGCAGATGACTGTCATGACATACATGGAAAGACTGAACCCTGTCACTGTACTCAGTATCATATACAGGCTGCTGAGAGGAGACATATGCCTGGCCTACAGAGCATTCTCAGACCCTGCCCTACTGGAATTGCTAGACATCCCCAACTCAAATGGGGCAAGAATAACTTGCTCCAGGGATCTCAATTTAGCCTGTGATATAAACAGAAAATGCTGGAGAGGCAAATATACTTTCCAGCAATTGCCATTCCTCTGTGAAGCAGTGCTCCCCAATGACCCTATTCAAGTGCAACCTTGACAAATGGATGGGTGATCATAAACTGATCCTGGGGGGACCTATGTCCATCATGGATGAGGGGAGTTGGTTCTTATCACAAAATAACTCTGCCAACAATGACCATCTAATTTATTAAGGTTACCTGGGTTTTTACACAGCTATATTAATCTAGTAACCTACTATGGTGTTTTTATTCTTTTACCTGCCGCTGGAGAAACTATGCAGGTTTCTCAACATCTTCTCTCCTACATCCATTCTGATGTCATCCACTATAGTTGTTCTGGAGCCTTATAAAAGTTAGACTTGTGCTGTGGCACTTGCATAACGTATTGATCTCTGTAGTCTGTAGGCTGTATACTTAAATAGGTAGGAGGTATTGTTTTCACTGCAGTCAACTGTGTGTGTGTGTGTGTGTGTGTGTGTGTGTGTGTGTGTGTGTGTGTGTGTGTGTGTGTGTGTGTGTGTGTGTGTGTGTGTGTGTGTGTGTGTGTGTGTGTGTGTGTGTGTGTGTGTCTAGCCAGAAGAGCATAAGTGTGTATCCTACAGTTACCACTCTAATCCCATGAAATGACAGTATTTAGCCAATAGCACTTGCCCGCACATCCATTTCATGCAGGCCTACCAACATCTTCTCTATTACATCCAGTGCTGATGTCATCCACTATATGTTGTCCTGCAGCCTTGTATAAGTCAGAAATGTGCAGTGGTACTTGCATAAAGTACTGAGCTCTGTAGTCTGTGTACTTAAATAGGTAGGGGTTCTGTTCTTACTGCATTCAACTGGTATGTGTGTGTGTGTGTGTGTGTGTGTGTGTGTGTGTGTGTGTGTGTGCGTGTGTGTGTGTGTGTGTGTGTGTGTGTGTGTGTGTGTGTGATTGTGGGTGTGTGTGCACTTACTTGATATTACAGAGAGCATTTCATACCAGCATGTGGGACACTGTTATTGCCATATTCTCCTTATGAGATACTGCTGATATCATCAGCTATAAAGTGTTGTCTGGGACATTCCAAGTCAGAGTTGAGCTGTGGGGCTTGCTTTAAATATAGAGTTTTGTAGTATGTGTACTTAGACAGGAAGGAGTTATGTTGTCACTGCACTCAATCGTGGGTTGCGTGCTTGTGCTCTTGCTTGGCAGTAGAAAGAGCCTTTTACACTAGCATGTGGGACACTGTTATTACCATATTCTCCTCACCAGACACTGCTGATGTCATCAGCTATAAAATTTTGTCTGAGGCACTCCAAGTCAGACTTGAGTTGTGGTGCTTCCCTTAAATGCAGGTTTCTGCAGTGTGTGTACTTAGATAAGTATGGGGTTCTGTTCTCACTGCAGTCAATAGGGGTGAGTGTGTGTTTGTGTGTGTGTGTGTGTGTGTGTGTGTGTGTGTGTGTGTGTGTGTGTGTGTGTGCTTGCTTGACATTACACAGAGCCATTTACACTAGCATGTGGGACACTGCTTTACCATATTCTTTTCACCAGGCACTGCTAATGTCATCAGCTATATCTGATTTGTGGATGTGTACTATTCCCACCATGCCAGGTTTAGAGACTGGCCTGGAGGCCAGGCAGAAGTCACCTCAACCTATATGATACAGATTACAGTAACATGGATTTCAGTCTATCCACATACATCATGGCATGGTTTGTAGGCCCTGTGTTTTCTTGGTGAGAAACTCCTGTGGTCTCTCCAGCTGCTACATGTGTCTATTGAGGTTATACTTTACTAGTGTTCTGATGAGGCTCGAGTACAGTGTTGTAATATAATCCTCAGATCTGAAAACAATGGCATGACTTATTATGTGCACAACATAGGCTTTCAATACCAGTAGACACTTGGTGGTCAAAGTTCAGATTGCTATCTACATGTGTTCACAGTGCTTGCATCACTGGGTTTTAGCCTTCTGGGACTGTTATCAATGCTGTAATTAGCAAGGAATTCCACTTTGCAGAAGGACAAAATAAAGACACATTTTTGAATTTATTTGTAGACCATGTGGCTTTGTCATCAATAATTTGTCTGTGTTAGCCCCTCCTGTAGTATGTTATCATCATAGGTGGACTCATTGATTGCACTTGGTATGCAAGAATCAGCAAATGTGGTAAGTCAAAGACTGTATACTTTAGCCTGAACTGTCAAGAAATAGATTCCAAACAGTAAAGGTTCAAGCACAGATACCTGAGGTACACCAATGGCGACAGCTCTACTGGTACAGGTTAGTCACCAACTTTCACAGTATGTGTTCTGTCAGTGAGCCAGTTGGTTAGTCATCTAATGATGTAAGGGTTAATCCCCAGCTGGGAGAGTTTCTCAATGATACCTGCATGGAGGATTGTGTCCAAATCCTAGGCCAGATCAGGATAGGCAGTATGCACTGTCTTACCTTCATCCAGGCTTATCACACAGAAACAATGGGCTGTGGCAACATCACAGATCCCCTATGGTGTGAGTCAGCCCATACACCTTCCCGACATGGCTGAATACACATTTCAAGACACCCTCCACACAGACTATGTTCCTGTAGAAGGGTGTACATCAACATACATCCATGTAAGTTGGGAGGGGACAGCACCCAATACATGCATGTATAGACACATCCTAATTTTCCTCTTCTGTGAGGTAGAACAACATACCATAGACCTTTTCTAAATGGACACTAGTAATATCCCAGTTGTGTGCAACAGACCTGTGTGAGTTGTTAATGCTACATCATGTCTGTTACATCTGTCAGATGTCCTCAAAGAGGTCATCGACGGCATGCATGATGACAACACTGTCATCCTTTTGAACTTGACAAGCCCAAGGCATTTAACAAAAATCCACACTGAGGTGCTCACTCAGCACTGTCAGATGTGGACAAAAATACCCATATCATCAAGTGGGGACACTACTGTATCATATACATGGCATCTAAATACATTGAAATGTGTGAGGTAAACTATATCTCAGGTCCAGTGATCAGGCCCGTGCATCAGGGCTGTCTGCTAGACCCTTTCCTGTTCATTATTTAAGTCATAGACATCATAAATAACACACACATCATGTGCCAAAACAGCTGTCTGAAGAACTATGGATTGTGGACAATCATTGACTCCAACTGTGATATTAGTATAATACAGATAGTATCAACACACACACCAAAGATTGTTGCCACAGCCATGACAACACATGCAAGGACACAAAAAGACTGGGAGATTTGTTACACCAGGAAAACAAACACACAAACAAGTATAATGTAGACATTACACCCTATAATAAGACCAATAGATATGTGACCTGTGTCCCATGGTAGATGGTACGTGGAACATCCACCAGCATGTGTCCACAGTGCTGACTACTCCCTTGTATAGAACACAACTACTGAGTATGTGAAGGACACCCACATCACAGGCCATAATACGTTCATAGTTCACAGCCATCATCACACCAATAACTGAGTACGATGCACCCTTCTTCATGTACCTCACTACACACCATCCAGTGATGTGTAACTGAAGTGTACTATCTTTTCCACAGTGAGCTGTCACACATCTTATTGGCAATACCTAGGTATTCTTCTTGTTACACCCGATGCAGGTGTGATACCTGTTCCGGTGATGCGCACAGTACACACATAGCTGTTTGACAAAATTAATGGCATGGGTAACATTTTTAACAGTATGGATTGTGGATTGTGGTCTCTCTCTCACTCTCTCTCTCTCTATATATATATGTATATATATATATATATATATATATATATATATATATATAGATAGATATATATATACATATATATATATATATATATATATATATATATATATATATATATATATATATATATATATATATAAATATATGCCATGAACACCAGTCAGTTAGGCTGTATTGATCATAATGTCACATGCTGGTATAGCAGTTTTCCTCCTAACAACTCCAGCAGTTGTTAGAGTGTCAGGAAAGTGTGATTGATTACCCACATAGAGTGCAGACATGTCATAATAGTTGTACACGTGTGTTTGTGCAGAACCATCTTTGATCTCTCTAAATCATATATGTTATCTCCGAAACATGGGATTCCTGGTGGGATTATTCTAATATTATCCATGATTGTGCATGCTTCTTTTAATGTTGTTCATGAGCCTTTACCTGTGTCCTACTTGCTGGAAACAGTACCAGAATCCAGTAGCGCCACCAAAGAACGCTCCAGTACACAAATTAGAAGAAAACAAAAAAGGAGCGTAACACCATAGACATAAAAGTGGAACTTTAATACAAAAAAAAAACATGAACAGGATAAACGCTTTCGGCCTGTGCCTTCCTCAGATCCTGAAAGTAATTCTTACACACAACTATTTAAGAACCGGCTAACCAATCTAGTTAAAAAGCAATTAAGCAATTAAAAAATGAGGCAATGAAACATAGCAACACTTACTCCCCATTTGCATAGTGTACTTGTAACAAGAACACATTTTAAAATAATTAAAATACATTTTGTTAGAGACAATCAGCATAGAATATTAAAACTTATAGTAAATAAATGAAACACTCCTTACATATTTACAAGCTATGTAATGTTTATGACAGCAATGTTTTATTTATTTACTATACGTATTACTATTCTATGCTGATTGTCTTTAACAAAAGTAGTTTTGTTCTAAGCTTGGATCTAAGTTATTTTAAAACATGTTTTTGTTACAAGTGCAGTATACAAATGGGGAGTAAGCGTTGTTATGTTTCATTGCCTCATTTTTGAATTGCTTAATTGCTTTTTAACTAGATTGGTTAGCTTGTTCTTAAATAGGTGTGTGTAGGAATTGTTTTCAGGATCTGAGGAAGGCACACGCCGAAAGCGCTTATCCTGTTCTTGTTTTTGTTGTATTAAAGTTCTAGTTTTATGTAGATGGTGTTACGCTCCTTTTTTGTTTTCTACTTGCTGGAAACCTCTGCTGAGATTACACTCATATTCAGGCAAATCAGTTTGCACAGCTTCATAATATGCACCCTACCCCAATTGTATATAGCATCCCTGATAGATATCCTCTGCATTGTTCATGTAAGGATGCTTATTTCATAGGTTCATAGGTTCATAGGTTCATAGGTTCATAGGTTCATACTAGGCTATCTGCCCGAGGGCATTTATAAGCCTAGCCCATTGTTTTAAGGCTTTTCGCACCTTTAGTATGGGGAACTATACCCATTATTTTGCTGTGCCTCTGTCGAGCAGTGACACTGAGGTAATTCCTGGGGTATATCTGTGATCTCCCATCCATTGGTCAAGATTTCTCTTGAACAAGGCCAGCTTTGTTCCACAGCATAGGAGTCTTTGGGTGATGAATCTATCCCTCCAGTCTGATGGATCTAGATTTTTGAGGTGAAGCATATTCATCAAATCTGGGTTTGACATGGCCTTGTATGTTAAAGGTCACCTCTGGTTCTTTCAGTCGGGCAGCATAGGACAGATTTTGAGACCCTTTATCCTTTTGGTGAGGAACTTTGTGGCCTCTCCAGCTGCTGCAAGTGTCGGGTCAGATACATTCCGAATGGGGCATTGTACTCAATCATTGGTCTGATGAGTGATGAGTAAAGGGAGACTATGACCTCCCTTGATCTAGATGAGAATCCCTTCATGATAAGGTGGGCAATGTAGAAGGACTTCCTAACTACTTTAGCTACATGGGTCGAATGAATGACAGACTACAATCAACCCTCCCCAGGTCCCTGATAACTTCTTCTGTGCTCAGTGGATTGCCACCTATTTGGTAGCTAGGGGTAACCTTGTTTTTCACAAAACATTTTGTCCATTGTTATGTTGCCCAGTGTGACAGTCACATAATACATATTTTTCACTGTGCAGTCCCTACTGTACCATACTGCTATGTGATTGGTGTTGCTGCTACAGCTGTCTTCTGTTGACATGCCCTCAACTGCGGTATATTAGGTTGTTTCACCTGTCCTTTACCCCTGCGTTCATTCCTACAATTTATCTGTGTGTCCCTATTGAATACACGCATTCCTCCTGAGTGTTTATTTTACATGACAATCTGTGTCCCCTTACATATCATTTACACAACATTAGTACAGAATGCCAGAAATGGAATTTCACAATACTCTGCACTGTATACACTGTTATGTACTGTGTTTGGACCATATACATAAATCATACCTCTGAACTACCCAGATTTTTGCAGTATGTCCAGATTTTTGCCTTATATTTTTTTGGTCTGTTCCTTATAAAATTTGTGTTTTTTGCCATGTCACTGGGATGATCTCAGGACTAATGTCACTAAATAATTGCATACATTTGAGTTTCAGACTTCAAATCCTTCAGAAAACATATCTTAACACAGTCTTTGTTATTTTAGGACATTTCTAAGTTTAAATATGCAAATATGTCAAATCTGTCTCTATTTCTGGGTCATTGTCACCCCATTATGTAAGACTTTGTCCAGATTTCTTGCACTAAGAGATTGAGAGCTATGGAAACGTATATGTTAAGCCCTGGTGATCATTGTGACATTCTGCGCAAACATTCTTACTGACTGTGCACTGATATAAACAGGATTGCTATCCATATTGCTTTACATGGTTTCCTGCCCAGATACACTGTTGGCAGCTATGAAACTGCACTTATTTACATTTAAATGCAATGCTCGGCATGACTATTTAAATAGCTTTGCTGCTCACCGTGAATCAATGCTCATACATATAAACTCTGTGTAGGCTTCGCTCAAAGCCTACACAGAGTTTATTGATTCCAGGGAGTGTGTATAACTTAGCTATGCAATTACATCAAAAATGTACATACTTAGCACATGCATTGACTGTCATTACAGAATGTGAGACAAAAGAATTTCACCACATCCACAAGCACTGCCATTCAGATGTGACCCTCATTCCATGTTTCATCCACTTCCTGGTTTGATTACTAGACCATAGACAAGTGTCTATGCATTGTATATCACTTCATTCCCTTTATGTTTCCTTCCCACTTGTATTACTGCCATCTCATTTTGCTTTGTTCAGCAAGTGTTGCTGTTTAAATAAGTATCCCTGCTGTCATCTGTTCAATGTGTTTTCCTCTGCTCAGTCATTCCTTTGCTTAAAAGCCATCCACACCAACTTCACTATCTAAACTAATCACCCAAAATAAGAAAAGAAAAAGTAAGGCTAGTTGTGTTATGTATCTGTCAAACTAGATTATTTACTTTGATTACTTGGTCAGATATTGCTATGGCTTCCCTGTTGGCCACATTCAAAATGCTTTCTATTTTTTTTCTTTCTTAACTGTCGCAGAGCACACAGCTATGTTGCAAATATCTGCACACTTCATTGCTATATCAGTATTCTTTGCTGCTGTTCGAAGTCATGCTTCTTAACGTACTTCATTGTACACCGTCTTCATTTTGTAAGCCTTGTGAGTCTTCAGTTGTGCTGCTGTTCTTGACTTAGAGTGATTTCTGAGCTCAGTAGGCTTCTTTTATGATGAGATGTTCATCCACAACATGGCTCCCAATATCTTGGAGTGCAATCCAAGGAGCAAATTCATTACCATGATATACTTAACCTAGTAAAAATTGCTTTTTTTTTTAAACTGAACCAGTCTAGTTAAACTGTATTTTAAACCAAGTCTAGAAAAGCCAACATTCTTGTCGAATGCTTGGATTGCCTTACCTGTGATGTTCAGTTATGTAAAACTTCTAGATCGGCTGGCTGACATCCACCTACAGTACCATTAGTGCCACTCGCAAATGTATACTTAACAAATGCATGGCACTTATTACCTGCATAAAGTAATAGCACATTGCTTCCTACAGTAAAAAAAGTTACCCATGCATCAGTTTGCCAAAACAACAGATGAATGAACAGAGAATCCCTATAAATTAATTTTTGGAGAACTGTGCAGCATATAAAACTATCTAAAGAATTACTTTTAAGTATGCAACTCATTTTTTTATCGACGTATACACCAAAATGTTGAAGCATCTTCCTGTTGCTCTGTACACTGAAAATAAGCTTGCCTTCAATGCAAACTGTAATTATGACAACATTTAAGCTAAGGTTTATAAAACTGACGAGCAATAATTTTGGTTAGTTCTTTGCACAGGATGTGAACAGCAATTTTCCTAGAAAGTTGTCTTCTAAATTGCTGGAAATGTACTTGTTGGGCTTTGAAATATCTTCACAGCTAGCACAATACAAACATAGTCTTCGTAGTGGATATCTTTTTTTTTTTCTGGAGTTCTTGTGGCTCCCCTGCTTCACCCTACTGCATATATCCCAGTCCCACAAGACCATTGCCAGGTCTGCCAGTTCTTCATCATCCTTCATACTTCTTTAATTTAAGCTGGGACCAAAAATGAAGCTTAATGATGTGTGTGTGTGTGTGTGGGGGGGGGGGGTACTGCAGTCCATCATCAGCCAGGTTTTTTAACTTGATGTCCACCCCCATTATTACCGCTTCCCTTCTGGTTATGTGGTAATATCTTAAGTTCAGGTATGCAATGGGGACATGCTGCACATTGCTCCACCTCTGCCACAGCTCATTCTGGTCCTCCACTCTTTTCTAGTCTTTGGACTATGTACCTGCATAACAACATCTTTAGCCTCCACCATGGATCATCAAAGGGAATGTCCACATTATCCAATTCCCCACAACAATGGGCCTGCCCATCACTCCTTGACAGCACCTCTGACACCTGAGCCTCTAATCAATCCCAGGTTGCCTGGGCCATAGTCAGGGCTTCATCTCTCTCCCTCTCTCTCTCTCTCTCTCTCTCTACTCCACAGTGCTGGCTTAAATTTGGCTTTACGTAGCATAGCATAGTATTGCATAGCATAGCATAGCATCACATAGCATAGTATCACATAGCATAGTATAATTAAATCAGAGTGTTGCATAAAATTTACTGTAAAATTTCATTTTGCGGTACATGTTTCAGGTCACAGATATATCTTTTCTTTCTGGAGTTTAAACCAATTTTCCTACCAGACATGAACAATTTCCTATAATTCAAGAGATTATGTATCAGAGACATGCTCATGGTTGCAGACTGAAAAGGTTTCCAGAGTGAAAGAACACAGTGACTTTTAATTATAAAATGCAATTCTCAATGACAGTGTGTTCAGATGCAATGCTCATTAGACAGTATGCTATATATGCAGGAGAATCTTGCCCACAAACACTGACACGTCTACAAGATACTAAACCTCAAAATGACACCTGTTTGCTGAAGTAATCAGATATCAGCATAGTGCACTGACCTTTAAAAAATACAACCAAGCTGTAATTTACTTTAATATAAAATGTCTCTTGTAGTTATTTAAATATATGTCAGAATTTATTTCAGATACTCTGGCGCTATACTGGTAACTGTAATATATATAATATATATATATATATATATATATATATATATATGTGTGTGTGTATATATATATATATATATATATATATATATATATATATATATATATATATATATATATATATATATATATATCTTGCATTTCCGTAATATATATATCTTGCATTTATATATACACATTTTCTCCCACATTCAAGGATCAGTGGCTCCCAGTTATAATACAAAAGGGACATATATACACTTAGATCAAAAATACTGTGAGTGCTGATGTTCTTAATCTACTGTCTCAGTTTACACCGAGATTTTTCTGGTAAGATAAATGTTCTTTTAGCAGGCTAAATTCAAAGATTAGACAATATATCCTTGAGGAGTAAAAGTGAATAGGCAATAGCTATATACAAAGTGATATGTCCATACAGATCTACTTGAAACATAAGTTAATTTGGAATATTGGCATAAAGATACATTTTCTTTGACTGTAATGGTATCCTGTTACTGTTTGCACAGGGGAAGAACATCTAACGGCATTGTGCTTCTCAAGCTGATTGCAGTGGAAAATGTAGTTATCAAAGGAGCCAGGAAAAGAGCATCTACTTTGACTTCAACAGTGATTTGGTTGCCAAGTACATTAAGTTCCTTCAAATATAACTAGGCTTCAACTTGCCTTAGCTCAATATCAGTGCTTACACAAACTGAAGGAACATGGAGGAAGAAGATAAAGGGCTGAAACAGGAACCCCAGGGGGAACTATGATTATTTACCTCTTACTCCCCATATGCTTAATGGACCCATGGCTCCTCTGCCTTTACCAAGTTGACCTATTTATTTCTCCTCCTAATGGAGGGGAAATGAGCCTGTGGGGGGATCTTAACAGACCCTCCTTCCGTAGTGCACCAAGACCATACTGGGCAGAATAAGAGTTCTCCTTTCTATTCATTCTTTTCTCAGGGAGGTCACTTTCAGTACAAAGGCTGGGCCCATCCTCTCCCTGGGGTTGAGAGCCCAAAAGCCTGTTTGCTCCTCAGTTTCACGGTTCTGAACTCATTCTTTATTTAGAGATGAGAGCCAGGTAATAGAAGCAGGACAGTTAGTTGGTCATGTGGACTGACCTAACTCCTCCCTTTGGTGCAGCAGTGTTAGCTCTGAAATAGCTGCTTCTCAGGAAAATAATGTGCACTACTGCATACAGCGTCTTTGAGTTTTGCTGTGTGCAATACTTCCTCCCTCCAGCAGATGTCACCAATGCACCTGCCGTCCCCAGCAAGTGGCACCAGTTTCTCATTTCCATCCTTCCTACTCAGTCCCCCAAGTGCTCATGTCACTCAGCAGACATGGGCAAGCTGGGTTGTAGTTAGAGCTTTATCCCACTACACCACAGGGCAGGAGAAAAACAGAAGTATTTTGACTACCTCATGTGAGGAAGAGTCACAATTTATAAAAATTCTTATTAAGGACATTCTAAAACCACTTTACATAGATGTCAGGAAGTATTTATGTGTATGATTACCAGGTGACATGACTTGACCAGGAAAGGTAGTTAAATAAAATCTGACTACCAGCAGAACAAAAAAACCCTCAATTCTTCACAGGAAACCTTCATCTCTATGTATATCTTCCTGCCTTGTGGGCAAATTGCAGAAAAAGGTCAACAAAAGTTATGATGCTGCCTTATTTCTGACACAGTCACTATGACGGTAGTATTGCAATTTGAAATGTGAATAAAGGCAGCAAAAAGACATGAAACCTACTCAAATTTGTAAAGTAAGTGACAGACATCAACTATTAGAAAAGAAGAATAAGGTCTGGCACACTCTTATTCTTTGAAATCAATAATCAGAGGTTCTTTGGCAGAAGATTATGTACTTAAACCAGTTAAACAAGAAGAAATAATTAGCAATGTTTGTCATGTACAGCATCTAGCAGAAAATTCAGTGTAAAGGAAATCCAGACACCACATTTCAGCAGAATGAAAAATAACACGTCAGACCTAAGCAAGAATTACTTACAGGAATAGATAACCAAAGTCCCAAATCTCCCATGATCAATATAGTGTCTCTTGAAAAACAATTAGTGTATTTATAAAATCAATACAGTATGGAAGGAAAGCATATCATGCACACAAGTTACTTCTAATTGTCTGGTACCAGTAATACCATCACAGTATGCCGAAGATCTTGGGAACAAGTCTCAATGAAAGCTAAGATTAAACTTTCACTTTTATGATTCCAACAGTGCTTGAGCAGGGGACTTACTGTGTGTGTGTGTGTGTGTGTGTGTGTGTGTGTGTGTGTGTGTGTGTGTGTGTGTGTGTGTGTGTGTGTGTGTGTGTCTGTGTGTGTGTGTGTGTGTGCATGTGTGTGTGTGTGTGTGTGTGTGTGTGTGTGTGTGTGTGTGTGTGTGTGTGTGTGTGTGTGTATGTGTGTGTGTTTGTGTGTGAGTGCATGTGTATCTCTTTTTTAGCAATTTGACCTTAGTCATCATGTTCAGGGTTTCCCAACTAAAAGGATAAAGTTGTTAAGGAGAATCTCAAAAATCTCAACATCTCTCTGCCCAGAGGGTCTTGTTGGTTCATTGGAAGTCATGCCAGCTAGATAAGCTGGAGATCTTGGGTTCAATTCACAAGTAAGGGCTAATATTATCTTTTCTTTCTTATGATTTAACAGTGCCTTTGTATGTCTGTCTTTAATTTGACTATAGAACTCAGTGATTCATATATGAAAGGGTCATAGAATGTAAACAATATTAAGAATGTTACAGCACTTAGATATGAGTGGAAGTGTGCAGGTTTTTAAAATATCCTTTGGGTGTTGCACGTTATAATTAAGGGTACCGATGAAGAAAATAAATCTTATTAAGGATGATGATGCAGATTGAATGTTAATTAAAATCACCAATGTAGGTAAACTATAAAAATTACATGACTTTCACCTAAAGTGTTCAGACTATAATTAGTACCTTGTCAGCTACTGGTCAAGTTGATCCCTCAGTCTGAACAGTTCAGGTCCTCATTTATTTTTCTGCACTTGGAATAATACCTTACCAGAAAACTGCTTATTTTCATATCACTATTATACCGAGGAAGAAGTAGCCGGCAAAACAACAGGTAATAGATGTACAGTAGCATAAAGCAAAGCATTATAGCTGTTTCAGTTTATAGAATTTATGACTGAATGCTCTTATGTACTACAGGAAAATACATAGCTGATGATGACTAGCATATAATGGTATTCACTTTATTTATAATTTCCTATTCATTGTAAAAAAGGCCTTACAAAAGCATTTCTAAAATGGTGAGGTCAGCCTCCCCAAGGGAGGTCTGTCTTGCTTCAGAAGAGACTTGAACATGTCTTGAAACGTATGTTTAACTCATTCACTCCAATGGAGCTCAGGAGGTTTGTAATGTAACTTCCAATGGGCGGAGCCTAAGCCTTTTGACAGAATCAAATTATGTCCCTACATTTCAAACAATTGTTCATCTTTCTGGAACCATAGGGATTATGAAAGAAGTATAAACAGCAAACTCTTCAGCACAAACTATTTTATAGTGGTAGTATTCTTTATGTTCTAGGTCTTAAACCAAATTTTATAAGTCACATAAACACAGTAACTATTACATTTGTAATATTTTGTAAACAACTCAAGCATTCTCAGTAACTATCCAAGTTACACACATATTGTCAGCAACATTTTATTCATCAAGCCAAACACTTTCATATGAGGCTAAGAAGTTCTGTCTGTGTTACTTGGTTGTGGAGATATTCAGAAAAATGTGAACATTATATCTATATAAATTAATATAATAAAACAACAGTTAATATCTATTTACCTGTACTAGATGGAGGTCAAATATTAATGCAGCTGAGTTTCCCATTGTGTAAGCTTTAAGATGAAATATTTTAAAACCTTGTACATAGCATGGTTTTGGAATTATTGATGCAAATATGAACAAGCAATATTTGATGCCTAGAGGTGTAAGTAGGAGTAGGTGCAGATGCACCTGGAGGCGTCACTTGGATGTAATGAGTATCCTCCAGATTCATTATCCTTCTGTGCAGGACTAGCTTAGTCCTGCATGGAAGTGGCCATTTAGGAGCAGGATGGCAGCGCACCATGCATATTAATGAATGAGCTCCTAAGCAGACACAGAGTATGTACGAGTGCAGGGGGCGTATCTTGCCCCTGCCATCAAGAACAGCAATATAGGAATAAGAATGAGTGAGACCACTCATAGGTGTTTACATACCCCCAGCAACATCCACCCAAGTTTATAAGAGCAATAGTTAAAACACGAAATATAAAGAAGTTCTTTGTTTTTATGAAACGGATTAAATTTAACCATAGGTGCGTGGGTTTGCCCATCGCTTAGCTACGTGTAATGCAGCGTAAATGGCACAGGAGGATAAAAAGCAAGATATATGCAAATGAAAAAGTACTGCAATAGTGTAGTGGGCAGAGCATTCGCCTTTTGAGCAGTCATTCCCAATTCGATTCCCACTCCAGTATACTCCATGTCAAATCCCTTTATGACCAATATTGTTTGCTGCATAACCTACTCAATAACATATATTTGTGAACTGGAGTACTGCATTAAATGCAGATGTGAGGTTTCATTGTCATAATGTTGTAAAGTCCACAGATAATCACAAGTGCCCCATACAGTATATGTACAGAGGAATCAGGGCTACAAATGGAAGGTGAAATGTGTGATGAATGATAAATCTATACAGTTTACAAATCCACCACCTTCCCAAGAATCATTTGACATTACTGTTTAAATTAGTGCAGTGGTAAATGGGAGTAAGCACTAGTAAACAAGAGTAAGCATATTTAAGCAGTAATAAGTGAGAGTAAGCATATTTAAGCAGTAGTAAGCAAGTTTAAACCTGTTTGTGTGGGTGTAAGCAATGCACACACAGGTTAAGCAATACTGAAGCTAACTCTCTGTAAGCATAATTAACCAAAGGTTAGCATTGCTTACCATCACGCAAACCCATGCAGACCCGCTTACAATTCCTTAAAAGTGCCTTAATCACTCTGTATGCAACAGCCGCTGTTATGACCAGGAACAAAATAAAGAGCCTTTGCAGGTCTTGAGCCGAGGACCCTGTACACTATAGTCAGAGTAGTTAATCACTAAGCCATCACAGCAGTACACAAGATTGAGGTATCATCAAATATATCCTCACTATAGGAAAATCAAATTGAACATGTGAAAGGAATCTATATACAGTTTTATGTTGTATAACCTACTACATAACATAAATATATATATATATATATATATATATATATATATATATATATATATGTGTGTGTGTGTGTGTGTGCGTGTGTGTATGTTGTCATATGTACAAACACACACACATATGTATATAAATACATGTCCCCTATATGTCTATCACAGTGCTGCATGCTATGTGTGAGGGAACATCACACATATCAATACACACACACACACACACACACACACACACACACACACACACACACACACACACACACACACACATCTCTCTCTCTTTATATATATATATATATATATATATATATATATATATATATATATATATACAGCTGTAAGTGTATGCAACATGGACGGTTATGTCACATGTGAACCCCTTGTTGGGACAACATTGCCCTTGTCTGTGAAGGTGGGAATGGGAATTTGGTGAAGGATAGCAGGTATATTTGTGGAGGTGGGTTGTGTTGGTAGATAGAGAGGACAGCCTACAGGGGTGGTATATGACCCTGGATGGTGAATGTGGTCTGTGATGTGGAAGCCCCATGAGCCCCCATATGGAACCAATGGGAACAAGACCCCCATCCATTGCTAGTCACAAAAGCAGCTTCACAGCCCTGAAAGTGCCTGGCCTGGAGGCTGAGCAGGAGGAACATGTGGACCCTGTTATTGTATACTGAGGGCTTCAAGGTGCTGTAGCACATCTCACAAGTCTCTGTGGAGCTCCTTATGCAACAGACCCTGGATCTGACCTCGGGTGACAGGATCATGTCTGTGTGTGCCCCCAGGGGAGGAACACCATCCTCTGAGGTGGTTCCACCTGAAGGTAGTGCTAGACCAGTAGATGAGGAGGCCCCAGGGTGGATTCCACATGTGCTGTGGCCTGGTAACATGGCCAGATGAGGTGGGAGAGGTGGTTCTGTTGGCAACTGTTCCCTAAACATGCTATTCTGTCACTGTTATAGAACATATGTGGTTACTAATAGTTCACACAATCCCAGATCATGTCCAACAGCATGCATGGATATCCCAAATAACACAAAATGACAGATGTGAAGCAATCACATAGCAAACAGACCACATGCATATATGGAACCTTAGTGACCCCTACAATGGCATGCAGGTGACATTGCCTGTAACAGGCCAGCAATGTTAGTGTCCCCACAGGGAACATGGCTACAAACACATAGCACAAAGCGTGGTACAATACGATATATGTCACAAAGGTAGATAAGCTGTACCCATACCTATTGAGTTGTGTGAACAGTTTGCTGTTGCAGATATGGTGGGGGGGGAGGCAGAGATGTGTATTAAGAACTATGGTAACCTTGCTGTATGAATTGCTCAGACCTGTTCCCATTTTTATGTTTTTCAGGCAAGATGTCACATGTCTGGTTACCAGTGTATTCAGTGGATAAAAATTAGGTCATTGTGAACCACCTGGTACAGCACTACCAGGTGCTCTTTGGCAGGACAGCCCATGAGCAATAGGAGCAGACTGCCCTGTGTAATGATCTATTCCACAGGGTCAATGATGTCGACCTGCATAACCGCAGTTATGAGAAAGTCCGGCATCATTGCAGCGACCTGCTTCGTAATGCCCGTCGGCATGCTGCTGCAATCTGGGGGGACTAACTCACAACAGGAGGGGGTCATGCCATCCATTCCCCTGACACATGTTGAGGAGCTCCTTGCCAGCCTCGTGGCACCTGCCCACCCGCATACGCAACAACTGGCAGAGACCATAGTGGAAGTGGGTGCTACCCACACACTGGTTGAGGACCGTGCAAGTAAGGCCACAGGGCACATCAGTAGACCACTGTTGAGTATGCATCTGCATCTGTGCAGGTAGATCATGCATATGTGAGATGCCATATATATGTAGTCTGTTGCTGCGTACTAGTAATAAACAGATGTGCATAAGCTGTAGTATTGTGGACTTGTACTGTTGATGTACTGTAATGCTGCACCTACCCCTGTAGCAATGCCACAGCTGTGGCTACTGACATCACATCTCTCACACACTTATGTAGGTCCCTCTGGTATACCACCAAGGCAGCAGCCTTTAGATGGTGAGTATGGTTTATATTCATGCTTGCCAGTACACTGGTCAATTAATGGCTATGGTATATTCCATTCACATATCTAACACACCTACCCATAATGCATGCCGTACATGTTAACGTATTGTTGCTGCTAACTGCACTGCATCACAGTGGAGACCATGATGGTGTATCTGAAGGGTATGTCAGACACCTGCAGTTGAACTAGCATCCTGTCATTGTGAAATGTGTCCACAGAGATGAACATAATGGTGGGACACATGGCCTACAATAGGGACATGTGTGAAAAATAACCCTTATGCAGTGCTACAACAGTGTATATACCAGTATTACAATGGCAACTGTTACAGATCTACACTATGGCATATTATAATACTGTGGTCCACAACCCTTAACACCTGCAATGTGATCCATACATGAGCAATGAGTAGGTAATACAGAACCATAGGTTACGGCAGCAAATATGGGGAATACATACCTTCACAAACACTGGAAGCATATGTGTGCACACACTCCAGATAAAATATAGTGGAGACAGCTGGTGAGGTACTGACTGCAGGCATTTGTCATGGAAATGCACCTTTCAGCAAGTACACATCCCCAATGTCACACCGTGTATTGGTCTGCTGTCCAAGACATTTGGCCATCAAATGTGCACACTTACCTGCAACAGAGGCAGGTGTGGCTTGCACACATCTTACATGACATGGCATGGGCCCCATACCCAACAGATAGCCCCCATGAGCTGGACATGTAGCCATACTTCACCATTGCAAGTGCCATGGCAAACAGTGCAGACAGTCATGTATGTCGAAAGGATGTATGGGAGTGGAATGATGTAGGAAATAACTGGATGGCCATCCAAGACAAATGATGTTACATGTAGCAAACAGGTCATGCTGGCTGTCCAGTAAAATGCCACAGCACTGAGGGGGTAGCAGGAATGTCCAGCAAGTACTAGCTGTGTGGTACCCATGTTAGCAATTGCTTGGACTCTGCAAGTGTGTGGCCTATGGGTTAGAGTACTAAGATGTGGCAGTTGTACCTCAGGAAACATCAGCCAAGCCTCTCTACAGGTAGTGTATGCATAACAGAAGAGGTTCCCAACAGTAATGCATTGCAATGTGTACTGGTGTACCATGACCACATTGCAAACCTACAGACAGTATCATGTAAGATACAGGTGCTGCATAACCAATGCCTCACCCCACATCAGGCCCACCATCCCCATCTGTACTGTGCTGGTGCCAGTGTACATCTGTATGTTTGCCAGTCATTAGCTGGGACTAGGCTGTTACATGTGATGTTCAGTGTTTGGGACACTGCAAACTGACACACGTGTAGGCCATAGTTGTCCAGCATCTGCAAAAAGGCTGAACGTGGGGAGGGGGTGTCAACATGACACACCAGTGCACTGCAGCAGGGATTCTAATGATGCTACGAATGGCTGTATCTGCACACAGTCAGGTACAGGAACTGTGGCAGATGTAACCCTGACTCCACAGCAATAGTGACAGCAGTGTGTGAACTCCAAGGGATGTGCACATGAGTTGACCTTGCAATCATGCGGAGTTGGGGGACATGTGTAGGGCAGACTGACTATATACAGACAAATGCAGATGGCCCATGCTAGTATACACCTGCCAGGAATAGTGACTGCTGTAGTACACATAACAATAGGTACAAAAAACTGTCATGATAAGGCCGTGCACATATATGCTCCCACGAAGTGTATGCATCTCGGTCAGCATCTGCACACCTAACACATTTGTTAGACACTGCATGTGAATGTACAGGATATATGTCACATATCAAGCTCATGTAATGTTAACATATGCGGTCATGTGGTCCCATAGCATATCAAGGAAGAGTGCATCATATCAATAAGGGTATGTACACTCCCCATAGCCACGGTAAGGTTCGATGGTTGTCAGTGTAATAGTAGCATATTGGTCATACATGCACCGCTGATGTTTAGTTCTGTAAATCAGACATTAGGCATTCACAAATGACATCTGTCCACATATCATCCCAGGTATGTGTCGGACAAACACATAGGGGCTGTGAGCATTAGAGCAGGCATAACTGAAACAGTAATACACATTCAGCAATGGTTTGTACACCTGTGAGGTATGGTGCATAGTACATGGAAGGGTGCAGAACAGGTGCACAGCAATACTGTGTACATAGGTGCAGTATTTTCCAGGGGAAGGGGCATCACCTACTAACACAGCTCATGCATCACACACATGTATAATCTTGCTAGCATGGATTGACTATAGCTGCACTGCATGCTGTTGAGTGCCATATGTTATGCATGTTGACAGATGGGTAATGGGAGGTCTGTGTGTACTATCTTTGTGCAACCTCACCTGTAGGTGTGTGTGTGGGGGGTTATTTTGTCTGTATGTGCAGTTTGGTGGAGTGGATGTCGGTTGATGCATGTAGGATGTGTGTGTGCATGTGTGTGTGTGGGTGTCCATGTATGAACATGTGTGATTGTGGGGTTGTTCATATGTCAGTACATCCCCTTGGAACCGTGCAGTACATGGACATGGACTGACACATGAGACACCAGGAATACTTGTTTGATATGTAATCACAGGATAGCTGATAGTATAATAAGGTCTGTAGCATGGAACATGCATTGAGGGGGAAACTAGACACCAGGTATACCCTTAAAATTGCAATCAGCAGAAAGGTGAATGACTTCCCACATATGCAGCACTACAGATGCATTGGGGAATTACTAGACAACACCAGGGAGTGTATCCATATATTACTGTTGTCCACATGATAAGTTGATTGAGCAGCAGATCTGGCATGTACTGAGCAATAGTTATGTATGACAATCCAGTGCATGACATTATGGAGTGAACGTAGTAGCCTCTAATATATAGGGACCATGCTCATGATGTCTGGACATACCCAGGGTGAACACTGGATGACAGTAGTGAAGCCTTGTAAAACCTATTCCACTCAAGTCAAGGAGGTAATGGAGTAACAGGTCTAGTGTTGTGATCACTTGTCTAGGTATTTAGAGGAATGATATGTTAATGAGTGTAAGTTACCAAGTGTGATGCAGGATGGGGAATATATGTGAATAAATGTGGGACTGCCTGTAAACTCAGGGGCAGGTAGGTATTATGGTGGAATTTCAGGGTATGTATGTGTGTGTGTGTGTGTGTGTGTGTGTGTGTGTGTGTGTGTGTGTGTGTGTGCGTGTGTGTGTGTGTGTATGTGTGTATGTGTGTGTGTACTGTTATGCAATGCTGTACAGGTCTTAAAGTGTGTTTTTGTTTTCCCCCACAGGTGGTGAGGTGGGTCATGGTCCCTCCTGCATGCAATCTCATGTTGGTGTCCATACATAAACTGAAAATGATTATAGGACTGTTGAGGCACAGGCGGGGTTGTCAGAGGACAAAGCTGTGCCCTGTTAGCTACCCCAACCCTGCACACAGTCACAGTGCTTATAGATACCCCATCACCAGTGGACATAGCAGAGGGACAATTGGGGATTGGTGGCAGTGCACAGGAGAGTGTGGTATCTACGCCTGCTGTATCTGGACACAGCAGGCATAGCCAGATGTCCAGCAGGGCACCACATAGGCAGATGTACTAGGGTGCTCGTGGGAGGGCCACTGGTCATCATGCCCCTGGCAGAAGTGCCACAACTGGTACCACTAGGAGCATGTATCAGACTATCATGGGGGTGCAGGCACGTATGCAACTCTACACTAGACTGCCTGAGGCTGCAGAGGGCTGCTCTCTCATCTGTAAGTGACAACTTCCATGAACTTGTAGGTGCCCTCCGTGATTATACCGAGGTCATGGATATATGGTTGGGTAAGATGGTGGACCTCATCGACTGTGGATTGTCCATGCTCAAACATGTGGTGGGAGTGGGGCGATGGCCACATGGACATAGGCCAGCAACACCAGCAGCTGGTGGTCGACATGGACGTGCAAGGACACCAAGGTGCTCCTGTAGTGGCAGTACCAGCCTCAGCACTGTAGGGGAGGCACTGTCCACACCACACCACAGCAGGCCATGTGCACATGGCCCTGGCCAGTCTCAGAAGGGACCTGGTTCCAACAGACATCTGTCATCATCAGGGGAGAGTAGCACATTGTGGCCTGTACCTGGACATGTCCATGGAACCCCTGGCAGGCAAAGTCCACGTGCCCATGGCTGGAGGCGGTGAACTGCACACCCTGCCAGGCATGGTCTGCAGCTGTCCAAGAAACACCTGTATAGGGCAGCCACATGGCAGAACTGTGTGCATGCATACCCACACATTATGCAAACAAACCTAGGGCAACCCCATACCTACACACACCACATCAGCATGCCCATATCAGCTAATTACACCCCTCACCCACACACATGGTGTCAAATGTATGGCCCACTCTTGGTCTCTGGCAAAGCAACAACACACCCTGTGCATATGATGATACCTGTGCTGCATCCCTGTCATCTCTAACATCAATGCAGAAACAGGCTAATATGGTTCTGATGCACATGGTGACTGTACTACAGTGTACCAATGTACTGCTGTGTAACATGTTGTCAGCAGTAATGTTTAATGCTTACATGTCAGGTAGTTTAGCTGTCCAGCCATGATGCATTATAGCTGTTAGTAACACTGAGTGATTGTGGTCTGCATAATGTTATCCATTTGTGTTGTAGGTGTACATGTGTCAGTAGGAGGATGGTCTATAGTCATATTCCACAAGGGGTATGGCACTGTGGTGACACCATGGCTGTGACATATCCTGGGTACAGTTGAACACATGTCACAGGTCTGTATAACAGTTACTGCCTGAACCACATGGATAGGTGACCCCCTGGGACATGTATACTCAGCAACCTGAGGTAGATCCATCCACATACATGCACACTCTTACTTGGCAACACTGGGACTAGACCCCTACCTAGGTATGTAGTGCTACTGATGTGTGTGGCTTTCATTGCGCACACCACACAGTGTTTAGGATGAGGTGAGTTCCAGGTTACATGTTACATGCAGAACATACCCAGACATGTACAGTATGGTAATGGGGGATGTAATGGTTGTATATAGACAATACATAGTGTGACATACCATCATATACACATTAACAGACACATAACAGGCAGACACACATCCGAGAGACCTGGGCCTATCGGTGCTAACTAATATGTCAGTGTGTCCAATGTGTTACAGGTAGGCTGCAAACAGCACATGCATAACTGGGATGGATTGTGTTATCAGTTACCTGCAAGGTTGATGGTGACAGTGGTCACCATACAGTGGTACATGGGAAATGTATCGGGGGTACCATGGTGTAATGACAGGGTACACAGCACCCACTGTGGATATTGTACACACTGGACCCCATGATGACACTCTGACATACCCACCATCACACATTGCCCACAACTGCGATATAACCTATTGTCCATCCCAACAGTGGTACTACAGGGGTATGCTATGCATCTAATGCACTTGCCACAGGCATAGTAGGGTGATGCATTGTCATGCCTCACCTATGGGCAGCAACATCAGTATCCATAATACTGTGTGGCAATGCATATTGTAATAGCAGTATGTGGCCTCGGAATGCTGTACCCTACAGATATACACACATGCATACATAGACACACTTGCCAGAACTCAGTGGGTATCCCATGTCTATCAACCCATTTGTACAACACTGCTGTGCTGGTACAGCAAGGCTCCAGTAGCCATTAGGGAGAGGAGCGTAACAGGTTACATGTAATGTCTGGTACAGCAGCCCCGCAAACAAGGGGGGGGGGGGTTTTTTAATTGGCCCCAATGGTGTTTGCCCCGGTTTGGTGGGTTTTTGAAGTTCCCTCCCCGGGTATTTCCCCAAACTTAAAAAAAAAGGGTGTAAAAATTTTTTTACCAAGTTGGTGATAAAAAGGATGGGGAAAATTTTGGGTAATGTGAAATAAAAATGGGGGACTGGGGCCGGGTAAAATTTTTTTAAAAAAAAAGGGGGGGGGCAGGTAAGGGAAAAAATTATGGGTGGAAAATGTATGGGGGGGTTTTGTGTTGGGGGTGTTTTTGGGGGTTTTTTGGTGTGGGTTTTTGTGTGTGTGTGCGTGTGTGTGTGGTGTGTGTGTGTGTTTTTTTTTTTTGTGTGTATGTGTGTGTACTGTTATGCAATGCTGTACAGGTCTTAAAGTGTTTTTTGTTTTCCCCACAGGTGGTGAGGTGGGTCAGGGTCCCTCCTGCATGCAATCTCATGTTGGTGCCCATAAAAACCAAAATGATTATAGGACTGTTGAGGCACAGGCGGGGTTGTCAGAGGACAAACTGTGCCCTGTTAGCTCCCCCAACCCTGCACACAGTCACAGTGCTTATAGATACCCCATCACCAGTGGACATAGCAGAGGGACATTTGGGGGATTGGTGGCAGTGCACAGGAGTGTGGTATCTTGCTGTATCTGGACACAGCAGGCATAGGATGTCCACAGGGCACCACATAGGCAGATTCTGGGGTGCTCGTGGGAGGCCACTGGTCATCATGCCCTGGCGGGTGCCACAACTGGTACCACTAGGGCTTTATCAGACTATCATGGGGTGCAGGCATGAACTCTACACTGACGCCTGAGGCTGCAGAGGGCTGCTCTCTCATCTTTTGACAACTTCCATGAACTTGTAGGTGCCCTCCGTGATTATACGAGGTCATGGATATATGGTTGGGTAAGATGGTGGGCCTCATCGACTGTGGATTGTCCTGCTAAACATGTGGTGGGAGTGGGGGATGGCCACATGGGGTGCCAGCAACACCACAGCTGGTGGTAAAGGGCGTGCAAGGACACCAATGCTCCTGGTGGCAGTACCAGCCTCAGCACTGTGGGAGGCACTGTCACACCACACCACAGCAGGCCATGACATGGCCCTGGCCAGTCTCAGAAGGGACCTGGTTCCAACAGACATCTGTCATCAGGGGGGAGTAGCACATTGTGGCCTGTACCTGGACATGTCCATGGAACCCCCGGCAGGCAAAGTCCCCTGCCCTGGAGGCGGTGAACTGCACACCCTGCCAGGCATGGTCTGCAGCTGTCCAGAAACACCTGTATGGGGAGCCACATGGCAGAACTTTTCATGCATACCCCCCACATTATGCAAACAAACCTAGGGCAACCCCCTACCTAAAACACCACATCAGCATGCCCATATCAGCTAATTAATCACCCACACACATGGTGTCAAATGTATGGCCCCCTCTTGGTCTCTGGAAACAACAACACACCCTGTGCATATGATGATACCTTTTGCATCCCTGTCATCTCCTCAATGCAGAAACAGGCAAAAATGGTTCTGATGCACATGGTTGCACATGGTGACTGTACTGTGTACCAATGTACTGCTGTGTAACATGTTGTCAGCAGTAATGTTTAATGCTTACATGTCAGGTAGTTTAGCTGTCCAGCCATGATGCATTATAGCTGTTAGTAACACTGAGTGATTGTGGTCTGCATAATGTTATCCATTTGTGTTGTAGGTGTACATGTGTCAGCAGGAGGATGGTCTATAGTCATATTCCACAAGGGGTATGGCACTGTGGTGACACCATGGCTGTGACATATCCTGGGTACAGTTGAACACGTCACAGGTCTGTATAACAGTTACTGCCTGAGTCACATGGATAGGTGACCCCCTGGGACATGTATACTCAGCAACCTGAGGTAGATCCATCCACATACATGCACACTCTTACTTGGCAACACTGGGACTAGACCCCTACCTAGGTATGTAGTGCTACTGATGTGTGTGGCTTTCATTGCGCACACCACACAGTGCTTAGGATGAGGTGAGTTCCAGGTTACATGTTATATGCAGAACATACCCAGACATGTACAGTATGGTAATGGGGGATGTAATGGTTGTATATAGACAATACATAGTGTGACATACCATCATATACACATTAACAGACACATAACAGGCAGACACACATCCGAGAGACCTGGGCCTATCGGTGCTAACTAATATGTCAGTGTGTCGAATGTGTTACAGGTAGGCTGCAAACAGCACATGCATAACTGGGATGGATTGTGTTATCAGTTACCTGCAAGGTTGATGGTGACAGAGGTCACCATACAGTGGTACATGGGAAATGTATCGGGGGTACCATGGTGTAATGACAGGGTACACAGCACCCACTGTGGATATTGTACACACTGGACCCCATGATGACACTCTGACATACCCACCATCACACATTGCCCACAACTGCGATATAACCTATTGTCCATCCCAACAGTGGTACTACAGGGGTATGCTATGCATCTAATGCACATGCCACAGGCATAGTAGGGTGATGCATTGTCATGCCTCACCTATGGGCAGCAACATCAGTATCCATAATACTGTGTGGCAATGCATATTGTAATAGCAGTATGTGGCCCCGGAATGCTGTACCCTACAGATATACACACATGCATACATAGACACACTTGCCAGAACTCAGTGGGTATCCCATGTCTATCAACCCATTTGTACAACACTGCTGTGCTGGTACAGCAAGGCTCCAGTAGCCATTAGGGAGAGGAGCATAACAGGTTACATGTAATGTCTGGTACAGCAGCAGCCACAGCTAAGTATGGCAATGGGTGTTGCGGTGGGTTTTGGGTGTGAAGGTCCTCCAGGTATTCCCAACTACAGGTGTACTAACACATAGACACCTGTATGTTGGCCTGTCTCCACAGTGTATGTTGTTAGAGATAAATCCCAATACCATCTGTGATGCTATTTGCCAAACATTAACATGAGGTCCTGCTCACAGTGAATGAAAAGCCACATGAGCCATATTGAGTGTGTTTCCACAATTGGCTGTCCACAGCTGTTCAATGCAATCAGCTGGGACTGCAATTCATAGAGGCATCAGCTGATCATGAGCATCACTTACAAAACACAAGCTGCTGCCTAACAAACAGGTGTATTCTCCACATCCACCAGAGATGTAGAGAGAGAGAAGACAGACAGAGACAAAGTAAGACAGGGAGGAGGTGGGAGTGTAAAATCTAAGCATGTTTTTCACACTTACCAGATAGGGGTTTCAAACCCTGACAGACTAATACTGTATCACATGTCATGCAGTTATGCATATGCCACAGAGCTTACATGTGGAGTGTCCAAAGGTATATCTGATGGTGAGTGACATCTGCAACAGTGATATAGGAGCGATAAGGTAGGTGTAGTACATGCTGCCACATGAACAGGTGTCAATGTGATGCCACACTCTCTCAGGGACTCACACACATTAACACAGTTGGCGGGTCAGGATAGCTTCCTAACTAGCTAGTTTGCACAATACAGTATGCAGGTATCACATGCACCACAGGGGTTATCAGATGATATATGGGCAAGGTATGTGAAGGTGTCTGACATCAGACAGCATGCTTCAATGCCAATGGGAGGTGTGTGAGGTGAATGGGGTTGAAAATTATGTCCACACACACAAACACATGCCAGTATGACATGCATGGGTGCATTGCTTCACAGTGTGTAGTGGTTGACTGTGCCAGACAGCTACAAGGCTATGAAGGGTATACCTTGGCATCAGGCCATGCATGGTCGCAGTGTGGCTCAGGGTGTAGTGTCTGGATTGGCCCACACAGGTGGGTATTGTATTCACCATCCCGTCATCTGGGTTACATGTGGGGGGCCAGTGCTGTGCAATGCTTACCCTGTATGTGTTCATAGTCCATAGGTTTCAGTTCCAGTAGTACTGGCATCTATGTGTCATGTGTGGTTTCTGATGATTGTTCGGCTGTGTCCAAACATGTCTGTGCCTCTGTCCAGCAGCCACTGCATGTGGACAGTGTCTGGGATGTGCACATGCACTGCATGTTCTGTGACATGTGGAACTGTACCTGGGGTGTCTGGGCCATGTTGTGTACACAGGTTGTTCATCAGATGTGCCATTCCTGGCCTCATGTGGTGGAACTGGCAATGGACACCAGGTTGACCTGCACCACATTTACATGATACAGGTATTCCTGGTGTCAGTGGCATCTGTCCATATGGGCATATGTTTAAGGCATGGTATGTCTTTGTGGGCAACATTTGATGGCACTAAGTTGTTGGAGGTGTCCAGTGGGAACATAGTGAAGGGCACTGTCTGCAATTATGTGCCTATTGGTGATGGGACAAGGTGCATGCCTCTGCAGTCTGCTGCAATACACATGGTTACTATCTGTGGGCAATATGCAGGGAACTACAACAAAGCGGTTGTTGCCTAGCTAGTGGGTTTGTGTATGAGACATGGGTTGAGTGTTCTCTGGGTAATACAGGGTTTCCCAATTTGTTCCCAGCTGATGTCACATGTAGGGTATGGATTGTCAACCCAGCCTCTCTGCTGTTTGAATCTGTTATCCTTGTAAGGTGGACATTGTGACAAATAATAGGCCCACCTATAAGAAATTTGCAAACCCACTCTATCAGTCCAGTTACTTTTAAACCACCTAACAGGAAATAAAACATGCAAACACACACACACAATACAAACTCACAGGGCATCGGGATTGAATCTACACACATCACTACAGCATTATGCAGTTATAGCAACCAAGAACTGGGATTCTTCCCCAAAGGTGTATTTCAAGGAATACATCCAGGCTTGCCAAAAATTTTTGGTTACCGGGTTTAAGGCCCACCGGGAAAACGGGGGGGGGGAAAAAAAAAAACAGGGGCATAATTTTTTGGGAAAAATGGATTTGGTGTTTTTTCAGTTTAAAACCTGAAAAAGGTTGGGGATGGTTGGACATTTTGGTTTTTCACCCATACAGTGGTACATGGGAAATGTATCGGGGTACCATGGTGTAATGACAGGGTACAGCACCCACTGTGGATATTGTACACACTGGACCCCATGATGACACTCTGACATACCCACCATCACACATTGCCCACAACTGCGATATAACCTATTGTCCATCCCAACAGTGGTACTACAGCGGTATGCTATGCATCTAATGCACATGCCACAGGCATAGTAGGGTGATGCATTGTCATGCCTCACCTATGGGCAGCAACATCAGTATCCATAATACTGTGTGGCAATGCATATTGTAATAGCAGTATGTGGCCTCGGAATGCTGTACCCTACAGATATACACACATGCATACATAGACACACTTGCCAGAACTCAGTGGGTATCCCATGTCTATCAACCCATTTGTACAACACTGCTGTGCTGGTACAGCAAGGCTCCAGTAGCCATTAGGGAGAGGAGCATAACAGGTTACATGTAATGTCTGGTACAGCAGCAGCCACAGCTAAGTATGGCAATGGGTGTTGCGGTGGGTTTTGGGTGTGAAGGTCCTCCAGGTATTCCCAACTACAGGTGTACTAACACATAGACACCTGTATGTTGGCCTGTCTCCACAGTGTATGTTGTTAGAGATAAATCCCAATACCATCTGTGATGCTATTTGCCAAACATTAACATGAGGTCCTGCTCACAGTGAATGAAAAGGACCAACACCCACATGAAGCGCCTATATATTGGAGTGTGTTTCCATGCAATTGGCTGTGGGAATGTTACCACAGCTGTTCCACATGCAATCAGCTAGAGGGGGACTGCAATTCATAGAGAGGCCATCAGCTGATCATGAGCATCACTTACAAAACACAAGCTGCTGCCTAAGCAAACCAGGTGTATTTCTCCACATCCACCAAGAGGGAGTGTGAGAGAGAGAGAGAGAGAGAGAGACAGACAGAGACAAAGTAAGACAGGGAGGAGGTGGGAGTGTAAAATCTAAGCATGTTCATGTCACACACTTACCAGTACGGGGTTTCAAACCCCTGACAGACTATATACTGTTATCACATGTCCATGCAGTTATTGCATATGCCACAGAGCTGACATGCTGGGGAGTTGTCCAAAGGTATATCTGATGGTGAGTGACATCTGCAACAGTGATATAGGAGCGATAAGGTAGGTGTAGTACATGTGCCTGCCCACATGAACAGGTGTCAATGTTGATGCAGCCACACTCTCTCAGGGACTCACACACATTAACACAGTTGGCGGGGTCAGGATTAGTCTTCCTAACTAGCTAGTTTGCCACAATACAGTAATACGCAGGTATCACATGCACCACAGGGGTTATCAGATGATATATGGGCAAAAGGTATGTGAAGGTGTCTGACATCAGAGAGCATGCTTCAGCAGGCCAATGGGAGGTGTAGTGAGAGTGAATGGGGTTGAAACCATTATAGTCCACACACACACAAACACAGGGTGCCAGTAGTGACATGCATGGGTGCATTGCTTCACACGTGTGTAGTGGTTGACTGTGCCAGAAGCCAGTAGAAGGCTATGTCAAGGGTATACCTTGGCATCAGGCCACATGGCAATGGTCTGCAGTGTGGCTCAGGGGTGTAGTGTCTGGATTGGCCCACACAGGTGGGTATTGTATTCACCATCCAGTCATCTGGGTTACTATTGTGGGTGGCCAGTGCTGTGCAATGCTTACCATGTATGTGTTCTATAGTCCATAGGTTCATAGGTTCATAGGTAAGTACTAGGCATCTATAAGCCTAGTCAGAATGTGTTGGTTTTCGTCGCCCCCTTAGATTAGTTCCCTGTGGCTGTGTCCAGCAGAGCCATTAGCTCCCTGTGCCTCTGTCCAGCAGAGCCACTGCATGACATGGACAGTGTCTGGGATGTGCACATGTCCCACATGCATGTTCTGTGACATGTGGAACTGTACCTGGGGTGTCTGGGCCATGTTGTGTACACAGGTTGTTATCATCAGATGTGCCATTCCTGGCCTCATGTGGTGGGAACTGGCAATGGACACCAGGTTGACCCTGCACCTACACTGACAGCATGATACAGGTATTCCCTGGTGTCAGTGGCATCTGTCCATACTGGGCATGTGTTTAAGGCATGGTATGTCATTTGTGGGCAACATTTGATGGCACTAAAGTTGTTGGAGGTGACCAGTGGGGAACATAGTGAAGGTGCACTTTCTGCAATTATGTGCCTATTGTAGTGATGGGACAAGGTGTCATGCCTCTGCAGTCTGCTGCAATCACATCATGGTTACTATCTGTGGGCAATATGCAGGGAACTATCAACAAAGCGGTTGTTGCCTAGCTGAGTGGGTTTGTGTATGAGACATGGGTTGAGAGTGTTCTCTGGGTAATACAAGGGTTTCCTAATTTGTTCACCAGGCCTTGATTTCACATGTAGGGGTATGGATTGTCAACCCCAGCCTCTCTGCTGTTTGATATCTGTTATCCTTGTAAGGTGGACATTGTGACAAATAATAGGCCCACCATATAAGAAATTTGCAAAACCCACTCCGCAATCAGTCCAGTTGTTACAAACTCACAGCCACCTCCACACAGGATATGAATGACAAACACAGACACACACACACACACACACACACACACACAGAGTCTCACAGTTGTCATGTCTGGGATTGGAACTCCTACCTAACTAGCACATTGCACTACAGCATTATGCAGTTATAGCACGCACCACGGAGAACACTGGGCTATTCTGTCCCCAAAGGTGTATTTCAAGGTGAATTACATCTGCAGGCTTGCCAAAGATTGCCAATGGAGGTTGTATTGACTGTGAATGGCCTCGAAAGCATTGCTCCCTGCACAGACAAAAACACATACAAACATCCACACTTGCTATGTCTGGGAATAGAGCCCTTATCTGACCTGTATATCACACTACATTATTACGCTATTATAGGATGCACCATGGAGATTACTGGGCTGCTCGTTACCCAAAGGTGTATTTCAAAGTGAATGACATCAGCAGGCTTACCAAAGAAGGGCAATGGAGGTTGTAGTGAATGTGAATGGCCTCAAAGCATTGCTCCCTATGCAGGCAAACAAACACACACACTTACCATGTCTGGGAATAGAATCCCTACCAAACTAGTACATGACACTAAAGCATTACACTGTCATAGGATGCACCACAGAGATCACTGGGCTAATCCTTCTCCAAAGGTGTATTTCAAAGTGAATGACATCAGCAGGCTTGCCAAAGAAGGGGACTGGAGGTTGTCGTGACTGTGAATAGCCTCAAAAGCATTGCTCTCTACACAGACAAACAAACATCCACACTTGCCATGTCTGGGAATAGAACTCCTACCTAACTAGTTTATCACACTACAGCATTACGCTGTTATAGGACATGCCATGGAGGTTACTGGGCTACTCCTTCCCCGAAGGTGTATTTCAAAGTGAATGACATCAGCAAGCTTGCCAAAGAAGGGCACTGAAGGTTGTAGTGACTGTGAACAGTCTCAGAAGCATTGGTCCCTACACAGCATACAAACACACACAAACATCCACACTTGCCATGTCTGGGAATAGAACCCCTACATAACTAGTATATCACACTACAGCATTACACAGTTATAGGAAACACCACAGAGATTACTGGGTTACCTGTTCTCCAAAGGTGTATTTCAAGGTGAAGACATCAGCAGGCTTGCCATAGTAGGGCAATGGGGAGTGCAGTGTGCATGCATGAGCCATAACCCATTCATCTAGAGGCAGACACACCACACTCAGGCACACACAGGTTTATATTCCACAGGTACGTGTATACAACTGCCAGATGAGTACTGACTTGTACAGTCATATTGCACAGTTAGCACTAGCACCGCAGGCACTATAATGCTGAGGGATTCCAGAGGCATATGTCTATGGTGATTGACATTTGCACATCATGTGGTTTTAGCCAATTGGATGTGTGTTGGGTGGGACAGGCCTTATGATGGAAGGCTCTTTGTCACTGTTCCTCTCTTCCACACATCTTTGTATGTGCACATTTGGCCTATTATAGTGTGTTGTCCTTTGATATGTGTGTGTATTCCTATCCAATGTGTGTGCAAAGCATGACTGGTGCGTACTGAGGAGTGTATGCACCAACATCTGTGACTGTCAGATATGTATGATCTACTGATGTTATCAGACATGGGCTTCATTTCTCTAAGTGTGGCAGCATGCCCAGTATGACCTTCTGTATTGAATGTGTGAATCCATTACAGGTAGATTGTACTCCATTGCAGACTTTTGTGTTCTACACCTACAGGTAGCAAACTGTTTCTGCAGGATATCTGTAGATCAGTTGACAATATGGGGTCAAAATGGACAAAGAATAGTGGGTTACTGTAGGTAATTGTGTCTGTGCTGCTTCTGCTACATGGTCCTGGTGTTAGCAGAGATATTCAGAGATATGTACTATTATACACTCTGATGTTTTATGTAATCAAGTACTGTCAGGTAGACATATTTGCTTGCAGTGATGTCCTGGGGAACACAGGGTGACTGCAGCTGTGTCCAGTATTGTGGTCAGCAGCCTACATATTCTTGCACACTCATGCCATTCTGGAGGGGAAGCTACAGACACTTGCTGCTGGGTCTGTGTAAATGGTTCAGCATCTTGGTACAGTGGTAGCAGAGGATCCCATGCTTGTACATCCATTGACGTGACAGTATGGACATAACTTGCTGTGGCGACACCTCACAGCTGTACAGATTCACACAGGTTACCCAGAGCCAGGGGTCATAATTCTGTACATTACCCCTACACATTGTGGTTTACGAACATGTTTGTAGCCACACATTCTTGTGTTTGCAGCCAGGGATAGTATGTGCATAGGTTCATAGGTTCATAGGTTCATACTAGGCTATCTGCCCGAGGGCATTTGTGGCTTACGCCACCCCTTTAGTATGGGGAACTATACCCATTTTTTCTGTGCCTCTGTCGCAGTGACACTGAGGTAATCCCTGGGGTATATCATCTCCCATCCATTGGTCAAGATTTCTCTTGAACAAGGCCAGCAAGGTGCTCTGCCTCACATGTACCGGATTTGTTTCTTGGTGATGAATCTATCCTCCAGCACGCCCTATTAATTTAAGTCTCCCACCTGTGGCTCTGATGGATCTAGATTTTTGAGGTGAAGCATATTCATCAAATCTGGGTTTGACATGGCCTTGTATGTTAGGCAAAGGTCACCTCTGAGACTGAATAGTGCTGGAGTTCTTTCAGTCGGGCAGCATAGGACAGATTTTGAGACCCTTTATCCTTTTGGTGAGGAACTTTTGTCTCCAGCTGCTGCAAGTGTCGGTCAGATACATCCGAATGGGGCATTGTACTCAATCATTGGTCTGATGAGTGATGAGTAAAGGAGACTATGACCTCCTTGATCTAGATGAGAATCCCTTCATGATAAGGTGGGCAATGTAGAAGGTCTTCCTAACTACTTTAGCTACATGGGTGTCGAATGACAGACTACTATCAACCTGGGTCCCCAGGTCCCTGTTAACTTCTTCTGTGCTCAGTGGATTGCCACCTATTTGGTAACTAGTAACCTTGTTTTTCCCGAAGGGTATTATGCATTTTTGGCATTTAACTTTAGGCCATGGCTCTGGCACCAGTTATCCGTTTCTGTGAGACCCTTCTGAAGGATATCTGTGTCAGATGTGTTTTCTACTATGGCAGTTTGCAGTCATCTGCAAACTTTGTCATAACCTTCCTGTGTTTGCTTGTACTGGAAAAGTAGATGCCAAACAAGGACTGAGCCCTGTGGGACACCACTTGTGACAGGCTTTGAATCTGACATGGCGCCAGCAACTCTGACCCTGTGGGTTCTGTCACTCAGCCAGTTTGCAACCCATCTTGTGATGTATGGGTTAACATTTAAGCTGATGAGTTTTTCAATGATGATCGAGGTAGGCTGTATGGACTGCCTTTCCCTCATCAATGGCTTTGGTGACTGGAAAAAGTCAACCAAGTTTAAAGGCATGATCTGCCTTTGACAAAGCCAAACTGGTTGGATCCAAAGTCTGCAAATTCCCTATGTCTTTATTTATGAGGTCCATTCTCCATGGCTTTGCAGATAAGGCTTGTCAAGCTAATGGGCGGTAATTTCCAGCACCGCCTTTGTGAAGTGGGACCACAGTTGCAGTATCCAGAGGTAAGACTTTGATTAAACAGCTGTGCTGTGGGTTTAATTCCTCATTGAGTTCGTGGAGCACACAGCCGGGACACCATCAGGTCCCATGGATGCTGTTTTTTGTGCTTTGAGAGAGCAGTTCTCAGGCGCTGGAGATGTTTGGGGCTGCAATCGTTTGGTATAGATATCTCTCCTTTTGGGAGGGGAGAAGTTTGCACTGAACCTGTCAGCCAGTATGTTGGCAATGTCTGTAGGATCAGTAATCTTCACATCATTTTGAACTAGTTCTGAGCATATCTGGGAGTTTCCTCCCAGGTTTCTAACATAGCTAAAGAAGGCCTTATGATTGTTTGAGTCTTTAGCTATTTTTCTCGAAATTTGCTTTGATGATTTTATGAGAGCTCTTAGTTTTTTACTTATAGTGATCAAGGGTGTCTTACCTTTAAGGATTTTGCTCTATCTTGTAGTAGCTTCCTCCTTTGTTGTAGAGTTTGTTTATGGCTGGGTCCACCAGACTGCCTTTGGTACAAAGAGTCTTTGTTTTGCTTGGGATTGCCTTATCCATGCAGTCCTGCAGGTGCTGGTAGAAGGCATTTGTAAGTGATTCAGCGGCTTGAGTACTGTTTTCTGCCGGCTCGGGGGCCTTAAAGGAGACCGCACTAGTCTTTAGAACACGGCTGAGTTTCGAACTTCACGCACTCCATGACACCCATGCTCCCACACCCCCTCTATTATTCTATCCTCTTCCATACATTGTGCAGACATTCTCTGATATTTTCCCTATAGTCATCACCTCATCACAACAATAATTTGGTGTTGGTCCACAGTTCATGTAGTGGGACATTGTGGACATGTTACTGTGATTTGTCCACATGGCCTTGCATTTGGGTTCTGTGGACTTTGTTATGTTGTTATTTGGGAGTCCATGACATAACATACATTGGCAGTAAGGGTGAGGCACAGGCCTTTGGCAGTGGACTGTAGGCCATTTTTTAGTGATGCCAGCCAGCTATAGCAGACCATTGCATTCTGTCAGTCCTACAGTCCCAGACTGCGATACACTATATTCTCCTGGGGTGACAGGATAGGTGTGCAAGGTGTTCATGCCAATACTTTCTGTCAGTATTGGTCCAGTTGCGTGGATGCTGGAGGGTGCTGCTTACAGCTAGGGACACACCTGCATGGGACACCTGCTCTGCATGCTACATTCTTTTGCTATTGCCATACACAGGTGGGGGTCATATTGTACCCGTTCCCAACAGCAGGGTTAAGGCCAGAGAGGTACCTGTGAGTGGTGGTGGGGTGAGCTGGGTGCATGTGTGCTATGGCCACTACATGCATCTGACTCACAGATATGCATGGGGCATTCCACTTATGATGGCTTGTGCAGGGACATCAGCTGTTTCTCAGTACATCATTCCATGACCTTTGTGGTCTGCCAGTGTTTGGCCAGATGACATCGGTATTCCCTACTACTAGCCCAGATAATGTGCTGCAAACCTGTATGTACAATTCCAAGGGTGTGTCCATTTTACAGTTACATATTATACACCGTCTGTCTGGGGTACTTCCCCCTGTGTACTGCTTGTATATCTGGGCTGACAGTCATGCCATGTCCATCTTTCAGATGGTGATACATATTACTTCCAAACATTTACAATGGTTTACTGCTAGAATGTGTTATACTGGGAAGCATTGTGTTTGGCACTGCAGTTGTGAGGACTTGGCCCTGTCATCGGCAGTACTGGGCAATGGCCACCAGGACAAACCTCACCATACATACATACTGACCACTCTCACACAATATACAACACACACCAACTTAACACACGCAGACCTGCATATTGTACACATGCTACAATCTATCCTTCTAACTTGGCCAGCTCAGGTAATCTGTGCTCCACTGTTATTATACCTACACGTACATGTTACTACATTTCTATATAGGATTGGGGAGGCACACCTGTGTGTTACTACATGTCTACATAGGAAAGGGGGGGCACACCTGACTGTTACTACATTTCTACATAGGATTGGGGGGGCACACCTGTGTGTTACTATGTGTCTACATAGGATTGGTGAGGGGGCACACTTTAGTGTTACTACATTTCTACATAGGATTGGGGGCACACCTGCTGCTACTACATGTCTAGATAGGATGGGGGGGCACACCTGACTGTTACTACATTTCTACATAGGATTGGGGGACACACCTAACTGTTACTACATTTCTACATCGGATTGGGGGGGCACACCTGTTACTACATTTCTACATAGGATTGGGGGGGGCGCACCTGACTGTTACTATGTGTCTACATAGGTAGAGGGGGCACATCTGACTGTTACTATAATTCTACATAGGATTGGGGGGGTCACACCTGACTGTTACTACGTGTCTACATAGGAATGGGGGGCACACCTGACTGTTACTACATTTCTACATAGGCTTGGGGAGGCACACTTGACTGTTACTAGATTTGTACATCAGATTGGGGGGGGCACCAGACTGTTACTACATTTCTACATAGGATTAGGGGGGCACACCTGACTGTTACTACATTTTTACATCAGCTTGGGGGGAGCACACCAGACTGTTACTACATTTCTACATGGGATTGGGGGGACACACCTGACACTTGTACACATTTCTGTGACTGTACTGGTATGTCAGGTACTCCATTGCATTCTGTATTATAACCTATCATGCTGACTAGAGGCATATCAGTGTACTACAGGTCATACGTTTGATTGACCTACATTTCAGTTTCTGACTTCTTACCTTTCAGAACTAACATCCCACTGCCTGACCTGTTGTAGTCTGTCTGTGTAGACCTGGGGGGGTTACCCATAGCTATCAATCAGAGGCCTTAGTGCAGCCTTTGTTTGTGTTTGTCTACACTTACCCTGCTGGCTGAGGCTGTTGTTGGGTACGTGAGCCATCCTGACTGGCATGTGTGTGTCATATGGACACACATGGCCCAGCACATTTCCTGCAGTGGGTTTTGTCACCTTGTCTAGTACTGGCTACTATGGTGACACCAGTATTTGTTACTGATCTCATGCTGCCACTATAGGTGTCTACTATCTGATGGCATCCCACTCAGCCATGCGATTCCCTTGCATGCTCACACCTGTACCATAGATACAGGTAACAACACATACTACTCCATTTAGGCAATTGGTAGGAAGAATGACTTACCTTGTGACTGTGCCAGTATTGAGGATGGTGCTGGAGGGCTGCCTGTGTCGGATGCACATAGTACACTCCCTATACATGGTTAGGCACAGGTAGTGTCATGTTTGGCATCCCTTTTACTGTATGTGCGAGTCAGAGAGAGGTGTCATTCCCTGGGTCCCTACTGTGTCAGTGTGTGTGCTATGCGTTGCCTCTTTGCCAAGGCCAGGGCATACTGGGCATGCCTCCTTCTGTCTACTGGGGCAGGCTCAGTATGTTCCTCCTCTGAGTCACTCTGTACCTGTGCAGGCCTTGGCAATGGCAGGGGGCTGTGTGGCCCTGCCCCATGCTGTTCCTGCTGCAGCTGTTTCTGCAGGATCATATTGTGTAGCATGGCACATACGATGACAATTTGGGTACATATAGCTGGTGAGTACTGCAAGGCTCCACCGGATGTGTCGAGGCATTGGAACCATGGCTTGAGCATCCCAAACACATGCTCTATTATGATTCTGGTCTGTGCATGTGCCTCATTATGAAGTTCTTGTTTGGGTGTGTGTGCATTTCTGATGGGTGTCATCAGCCATGGCTCCAGTGCATAACCAGCATCCCCCACTAGGTGACCGTAAAGGATGTCCCCATTGGCAAATCTCTGGTACAGCTGTGTCAGATGCTAGATGTGGAAGTCATGATAGCTTCCAGGGCAGCCAGGACACACATTCATTATAATGCTCTGGGCATCGCACACAACCTGGGAGATGATGGAGGGGAAGCCCTTGCAGTTGATGTAGACCCTACCCTGCTCATCGGGTGGTGCTTTGATGCATATGTGCATGCAGTCTATAGCACCCACTATCTCAGGGTATTCTGCTATTTGGTGGAAGAGACTTATATTGCTGGCCAATGCCTCATGGGTGTTGGGAAAATATACGTGCTCACCGGCATGTGCTGACATGGCATCCAGGAACTGGTGGAGTACCCTGGATGCTTATGCCTGTGAGATCCCCATCATATCCCCAGTTGGCCTTTGGAAGGTAGCTGTGGCTAGTATTCTTAGGCCTACACATAACTTGGTATCCACTAGGATGGGTTCCCCTCTGTTAGTTCTGTGTGTCAGGCGTGGCCAGCACATCTCAACAATTTGCTGTAGGAGGTCCCTGTCCACCCTATAGTGCTCCACTATTTCCAGCTCATGTAGCCCCTGGTAGGTTACCCTGGGTCTGTATATTCTTCTCTGTTTCCTCACTGTGGGTTGGTCGACAACATTCTCATCCTCACCAGCCTCTTCCACATGTTGATGTATGATGCTTGCTGCAACACCTATCATTTTCTTGCTTTTGTTTTTTTTTAATTTCTCCACTTGTATATACTGGTGGTGTAGAGTATGTGGGAAAAAACAGAAGGAAAGGTGTTTGCATAGTTTATAGTAGTGTTCTGGGCTGGGCTGATGCCTGTGTAATTGGCTGATTCTGATACATTTTACCTGACAGTTATGCTAGTTCTCCTTGATTACCTTCTTACTGCTGTTTTCCCTTCCCATTGCCTTCCTGTTTAAGCCCAGGGGCGCGCCGCGCAAACAGAGTGCTCAAATGTGCACAGAGCTGCTGTTTCCTGGTTTACTTTTTTTTTTCCTTTAAAACACGATGCACGGCACGCACACCCACTTAGGCAATGTAAAGAGTGCTAGGCAGCCTCAGACACTTAGCTCTGCTAAGCTAAGGGCAAACCCGAGCCACAGGGCTCCAATAAGCTTACAGTATGCCTGACACACACCCCCCCCATGATGTCAGTTTACTCTTAGGCTTGAACCATGCTATTCCTGTACTTACACTTTTGGGTGCTGGCTGACATTGAGGGGAAATCTGGGATTCAGTATCATTCCCCTCATTTGCATAGGATTACCTGCTAATGCATAGTTATAGGTCCGACACTGAGCCTTCACCCTTAGCAACCACTGTTCACTGGCCATGTTGTCTTCTGCCTGCCATTGAGTATAATGGCAAAATAGTGATTTTGGTTAGAATGCTTATTTCAAGTTATTTTTATATTTTCAGCTCGATCCCATTTGCGCACTGCTGCCCTATGCCTAAACAGCCAAAATCGGCTAAAAAAAAATAAAAGTTATTTTTTCATTTTTGCCAACTGTTTTCCATGCTTTACACATACTATGCACTCTTTATTTGGAGTTGTCATGGCTCTGTTTTGTAGGTTGCAGAAATGTACTCGGTTGACAGCTTACTGGATCACAAATTCACCTCATTTGCATGGTTTTCACCTGCAAATGGGGTAATTTGCATATAGGAGCTGTGTCCATGCAGGAATAGTGCAGGAGCACTCATGCACGTCCCTGCAGCTTATTCCTGGATCACACGGCAGCCATATTGCCTCCAGGATCTCCTGCACTATTCCTGCATGCCATGCAGGGCTTGCTGAATCCGGGGGTATGTCTTTTGTTGTTTCTGGAATGAAACTGAGGTAAATGCAAAAAACATTTGCATAATCAATGAATTATATACATGGCTGCAGGTGAGTGTTAAAAGAATAATGTGCTGAAATATGTATTATTTCATTTGTATGCATGGTGGTTGGACAGTCTGATGGTTTGTTTCACTTCTACAAATGTTCATATCTCTGGAACCATAGAGGTTACTAAAGAAGCATAAATGACAAACTTTTTAGCACAAACTGTTCTTTTATAGTGGTGGCAGTCTTTAGGTTCTAGGTCCTAAACTGGATTTTATAAGTCACAGTAAACACAGAAAATATTAGGTTTGTAATATTTTGTAATCAACTTATAATATCTCAGCAACCACTCATGTTACATACACAATGTTAGTATTTTTGTTTACCCAACTGAGAGCTTTCATGTGAGGCTAAGCAGTTCTTGGCAACCAAATAGTACAGACAGATATTAAAAAAAAACATGAAATTTCATCATCATCACCATCAGCCCCCTTTTTCCAGTCTTTTTACATGTGGTCAGGATATAGTGTTAACTGTCACCAACTCTCTCGATTTAGTGCCACACTCCTGCCTTTTGTTTTAACACTCATGCTTGACTGTCATAGATCTTCTTTCACACAATCCACCCACCTCTTTGCTGTCTGTCCTTGCTTCCTCTTACCTTCTTTCTGTCTTTCCCAAATCTTCCTCAACAGATTCTCTTCTGCTTTTCTGCACATGTCCAAACCACCTTAATGTGTTCTGTTTGATCTTTTCTGCAATGGGAGCTACTTTAGGTTCTACTCTTGTGCCTTCATTTCTTCGTCTGTCACACAGAGTCCATCCTACCACCCTTCTCAGGCACTTCATTTCCATCACCTCTAGCTTCTTCAACTGTTCTGCCTTTACTGCCCAGGTTTCTGTACCATACAGTAGTACTGGTCACACCACTGTCTTGTACACCTTACTTTTCAGCCTCTTTGGCATTCTTCTGTCATAGACTACATGTGACACTCTGTGCCAGTTGGCTGCAGCCCCTCTGATTCTAGCTGTGATCTCCACATTCAGACATCCCTTTTCCTCAATCACCCCTCTCAGATACTTGAAGCTGTTTACTTGTTCCACTATCTTCCCTTCTATCTCTAGTCTCAGTTTCTTCTGATTTCCCCAATTTGCTGCCATCACCACCATCTTATCTATGCTTAGTTTCATACCACGTGCCTTCAGTTTTGCATTCCATTCTCCTATACATTCCTGAAGTCCTTGCTCAGAGTCTGCCTGTAATGCCACATCATCTGCATACAGCAACGTTGTTGATCTGTCTCCTCTGACCAGTTTGCTAATATAGTCCATCACCAGTATGAACAGCAGTGAGCTCAGAGTTGAATCCTAGTGTACACCCACTCCCACTGGGAACCCCTCTGTGAGGCCGAACCCTGTTCGTACTTGAGTCATTCCATCCTTGTACATAGCCTGCACTAATTCTATCAATGTTTCTGGGACTTCAAACCACCACAGTACTGCCCAGATCAGCATTCTTGAGATCTTGTCATATGCTTTCTCCAAGCCTAGGAATGCCCAGTCAGACTATCTCCTCATCTCTAGCTTCTTCTCAAGTATCTGCCTCACTGCAAACATTGAATCAATTGTGCTGCATCCTGACCTGAATCCAAACTGCTCATCTCCCATCTTACGTTCTACTACTCTCCGTATCCATTTATCAATCACCCTCTCCAAAACTTTCATGCAATGTGATAGGAGTTTGATACCTCTGTACTGCCCATAGTTGTGAATGTCCCCTTTTTTCTTGTACCCTGGTATGAGTATGCTTATTCTCCAGTCATCTGGAGTATGCCTTTCTCTCCACTTTGCTATGAGTACCCTCAAGAGCCATTTATCCACTATCTCACCCAGCATCTTATCATATTTGCTGTAACCTCATATAAACCTGCTGCTTTCCCTGAGTTCATTTTCCTTAGTGCTGTTCTTACTTCTTCTAGGATGGGCTTCTCTTCTTCTCTCATTGTAGGTTGTTTCTGGAGCGGTACAGCTTCTGTGGGGTTTTCTTTATTCAGAAGTTGCTGGACATATTCTTTCTAGCTGCCTTTGATATCCTGTGGACCTATGAGAAGGTTTTTGCAGGTGTCCCTTATAAAGGTTGTCTGACTATCTTCTTTATCTTTCTGTCTTTGCCTTGCAACCTGATATAGTTTCTTTATGCCACTTACTGAGTCACTTTCCAGAGGCTGGTAGAGTGCCTCCGATGCCCTATTCACTACAATTGCAACTTCTTTCTTAGCCAACCAGTAGTCCTTCCTAGCCTGATCAGTCTTTTCTATCACCCACTTCTTCATGCTCTCCTTTTTTTGATGACTTCCTGGACTTCTGCATTCCACCACCAGCTTTCCTTATGTACTTCATTGCCATACCTGGCTTGGCCACATAGCTTTTCTGTAGTCCTAACACATACTGTTCTTAGACACTGCCATTTTTGTTCAACTCCACCTATTTCCTTCTCTTTTTGGGGTGCTAGAGCCCTGAGTAATTCCTTGAACTGCTGCATTTTATGCTGTGGACTGACTGTTTTACTGGGGATGACTTTGCAATCATTGATTCCACCCCAGTGCCTTTTTCTTAATCTTATATATGATATTGTGACTGTCTCTCTTTTTGAACCACGTGTTGGCTACTATTAAGCCATTTGCCAGATAGAAGTCTAGAATGGCCTCTCCTTCTTTATTTCACGTTTATCCTTTTTTTTTTGGTTGGTGTTTTTTTTATCATATCCTGTTCTGTTTATCCAAATATGTGCATTCAAGTCACACATATTATCAACACCAATTCATGTTGTCCTGCTTTATCTAGTAGATCCTGCAACTGCTGTCTGAATGCACTTTTTTCCACACTATCACAACCCTGCTGTGGGGCATAGGCTGAGATTATGAATGCTGCCCTGTCATTACACTGGAGTCTGACTGCCATGAGTCTGTCACTAATTCTGATGATATCTCTCACTGCCTTCTGAAGCCTCTCTCTCACTACAATTCCCACACCATTTCTAAACAGTCCTCATCCTGAATAGTAGACTCTGGATCCCAAGCCAAGTGGCTTCACTGCAGGGCCCTTCCATCTTGTCCCTTGGATACATAGGATCTCCAGCCTCTTCTATATCATCATGTTCCAAGCTGCATCCTGTCAGTAAACCTACATTAAGTGTAGCAATTCTCAGTTCATGTTTGGCAGGTTGATTGCTTTACATCCAGCTTTCACTCAACAGAGCTATCCCAGATAATCCAGTCTGGGCAACTCGACACTGGCTAGCCAGTAGCTTATTGACCCAGGGCTGTTGTGCTTTATGGCAAGCATGCACTGGCCAATAGGGGCACATACATTCCTCCCACTGTTAGCATGGATCCCTGGTGTAGGTTGGAGTAGGCTGGGTCCTCAACGCACTTATCACCAGTAACTACCCATGCCCATTTTGGTAACATTAGTCGACATGGCCAAATCACCTAGAGTCATGTTTTACACTGTTGAGTGGTTAGCCCTGCCATGGTACACAGTCTTTGATCCATGTTCTCCTAGCTTGAGAATACTGCACACCAGAGTAGATGCCCAAAGCAACTGGTCTGCACAATTCTTCCACCTATAGGGCACAATATATAGACCCTTTGCTGCCACAGCTCCACTCTATTAACTAAATATAACCACAAAAGTTTTCTATATGGTTTGCATCATTTTTATAATGTTTTGTTGGCTTAGATTGGAGAGGTGTAGATTGAGGAATGGCAATACTCATTTTATCAAAGATGAAAACATCAAAGCTCAAGATATGTGTGTTGCTGTTTTAAGCATCTTCTCCACATGTTGGCAGAATTTAACCTGATGAAAATCAATTTATTAGGTTAAAAACTCAGTGATTTAAGATGTGCTAGATAGCCTTTTCCATTTTTTCATTCTTTTATTGGGCCAGTGAAAGTACTACTTCCTTTAAATATAGTCTCTATTACTGGGTGCTTTTCTTTTCCCTGCAAGTCATCCAACCATGTAGTTGGTGGCAGGAGGTTAACGTTTACCCCATGAGGATACAAGAGGTTTCCCCCTTGAAAAAATAAATTTATGTTTTTTGTGATGAGTGAACTAGTTTACCTCTTGTGACTGACAAGTTAATCAGTGAGTTGGAATTTAGAGCTTTATAAGGGAACATTAAAAAAAAGAAAAGTACCCTTTCACAAAGTCACATCAGTTCCTATACCTTTAACTTCTAATACCATTGTCCTTTAAAGCAGTGTTATGGATTTTTTTTACTATTTTACTCAGAATTTATGACAGAAATACCCCGGCAACCATTGTGTAACTCCAGCTTTCTGATCTGACATCAAATATGAACATACAACCTGCTAGGCTACAGGCACTTGTACACTGCAACCCTTCAGAAATTGGCAAGCTGCCAGATAGGCTGCCAGTGCATGGTATCCATTGTAATGTAATTGACATGAAATCAGACTGGTGAGAAACAGAAGCAGTATTTGAAAATACTTTCAAATCTATCATATTATTGTTTACAGCATGTTAGAAGGCAGTTGTAATCCACAGGAGAACTATAATGACGTGCTCTGTATGGTATTTCAGGATTTCAGTTTAACTTCACTATTAAACAAATGTAGAAAATAAGACTTTGGGAATTCTGGAGCATATTTCCTTTATATTTGTCTAAACACAATATTCTGTGATGAGATAAAGTAATACCTCCACTGCAGCCTCTACAGAGAACATAACTTAATTACTTGTTATAACTTGATACAGGTGGTGACACATTTTGCACAGTAATTTGCCCTCTACCCTTCTAATTTATCTTCAAGAGTTAAGCAATGGAACAATTTCTAGAACGTACTACTTGCCCTCAGCATAAAACCAAAAGATAGCTTTGTTAAAAATCTGTTAAACACTGCAATGTTTATAACTGAGTTCATGAAATATGTTTATTTTACAGGTGACAGCAAAATATTGCTTGAAGTGCTGGGCTAGGTTAGGTTGTTCCTTTGAAGTTTCTTTTCAGTGTCGAATTTGTCCTATTTACTTGATGAAAACTATCCAGTCTAAAGGTACGGAAAGTCACTATGAGAAAAAGTCTCAAGGGAACCTGAAGCGTGTGTGAATGGAGCTCTGGAAATTTGCACTGCAACTTCCTCTGGGCGGAGACTAATCTTGATAGAATCAAATTATGTCCTCAACTCCTCACTTTTCAAACAAGTGATCTGATGTTGTCAATTTTCATTGTATGTTTTCAGAGACCCAGGATCCAGGTCTTCTGGGTCTATCAGGCTTGAATCTGAGGATTATCAAATTGGAAAGGCTTCGGAACAGGGGTTTGTTGGGAAGGGAAGCCCAACAAGAGTATCACAGGGGTGGGAGAACGAACAGGAGGGGGAGATATTGAGGGATAATTTAATATATGGTGATGTGATGTGTGCAATAGGGAACGACAACAACATACAAAGCATGGTGTCAAATGATAGTTGTACATTTGAAGCGTTTTGTGATGGTTTTGAGAATTATTGTGATGGTGACAAGAATACCAGCACAAGTATGGTTGATGTGAGTGAGTTTACACCACTTGTAAATAATGCAGTGTTGCAGGAGCAAAGTATGGGCACTGATGTGTTGAATGTGAATTGTCCTTTATATGGCCATAAGGACATAGTAGTGGTCCAAGGTACCAGACATCAGTTGCTTAAGAAATGTGGGTACTGTATTTACAATTACACTGACATCATGATAGGTGAAACACACTTTGACTTATTTAGTAAGGGTGTGAGCTTTGTACCAATGTTTAGAGTTGATACAGCGCAGGTTTTACTTGATTTTAGGATGTTCACGAGACAAATGAATTAAAAAATGTTTTTTTCAGCAATTGGAGAAGGGGCAACCAGTGAAAACAATGGGGGTGTGGATGGATCAACTCTACTTAAAAGAAAAAGTGCATTTATACCACCTTTTAAGTCTGAAGTGATGTTATTTGAAAAAATGGTTGAAACCCAACTACGAAAATGTTTGGAAAATGTATTTATATTTAATGACAACCTGACACGAAATGAGAGAGAATTGTTGGACTCCCTCAAAAAATCTGGAACATACAGATTTATGAAACCAGACAAGGGGGGGGGGTATGGTTGTCATGACAAACACTGACTATATTTCTGAAATGTCTGCAATTTTGAATGGTGACGACACTTACAATTTGGTCTCAAGGGGTGAGATCAACAGGGCTTACTACAAAATTGATGTTTTTTTACATGATGCCTTATTTCAAGGAAACATCAATGAATTTGAGTATGATTTTTTGACTGTGAATTTCCCTAGAGTGCCTACATTGTTTGGAATACCTAAGGTGCATAAAGGGGCTGATAATTTACAATTTAGGCCCATTGTGTCAGCTAAGGGGTCTAAAACTGAAACTTTAGCTGCATATATTGATACAGAGTGTTTTTAGAATGTCAGTAATGAGCGCAATGCTGCTGTTTGCAGCAATAGGAATTGTTCTTCAGTACCCTTGCTAAGTGGTCAACTATCAATTAGAATAATTAACTTTACATCTTGACTAATTGATTAGGATGCTAATTACTTAATGGATAATTGGAAGCATTATATAAGGCCTGCCATATTTTACATGATTTAGATCTGAAGAAGCGTACAGTGTGTACGAGAAAGCGCTCATCTTTCCTGTTCTTTTGTATTAATAAAGACGTATTTTGTTGCTGCATCATCGTGGAGTTCCTCATCCTTGTGTTTTCCTAATATATATATATATATATATATTGATACAGTGGTGAAGCCTATTATCAATCAAGCACCGCATATTATCAGAGATTCATGGCATTGCCTTGATAGAATCAAAAATTTTGAGATAGGGAATAGTGATTTTGGGTTTCTTACCATTGACATCGTGAACCTATTTTCAGTTATTCCCCACAAGGTGGGCCTGGAGATGTTTTTTGAGGCTATCACTAAGGATGGTTCGTTGGAAGGGACCAAGGCCAACTTTGTTTGTGATTTGATGGAACTAGTACTCAATAATAATTTTATCAACTTTGAGGGTGACCTGTTTCAACAAAGGTCAGGTGTTGCGATGGGTGCAAAATGCGCCCCAGCATTTGCCAATGCAGTTTTACTTACTTGGGAAAGAGAACATATCTTTGCATCAGACAGGTTTAAGAACAATATACTGATGTACAGTAGATTTTTGGATGACATTTTGATTTTTTGGGAAGGTGATGAGAAATCAGCGGCGGATTTTGTGGAATATCTGGGTAACACAACAGAATTTTTGAAATTCACATTTCATTGGGACAAAAATAAAATCAATTATTTGGACATCACCATTAGTAAAACGGATAGTGAGTTTGAAAGCAATATATTTAGAAAAGAAAATTATTCGAACTCCCTATTACACTTCTCTAGTTGTCATCCGTTTCACCAGCGTAAAGGAATTGTTAAGGGGCAAATGGTGAGGACCTCTAGACTTGTTAGTAATGACGTACAATTTAGAATTGAGCTTTTTAAGCTTATAGGAATGTTTCTGGATCGTGGTTATCCATTGAAGCTCCTAATAAGTGTAAGAAGGGATGTCTTGAGGGGGAGGAAAGAGCGCTATGCACCTGTTTTATGCACTGGTTTAGGTTATATGGGGAACACCAAAAGGACATATGGAGAACATGAAACTAATGGTGTACCTAAGGGATCCGATTTAAGGATGATAGTTAAATACAACCCTAGATCTTCAGAGGTGGTTGGAATAATAAAAAGCATTTGGAATTACGTTTTAAGTGATGACCTCAAAAAAACACTGGGTTCAGAACCTGTGTTTGTGTTTAGTAGGGGGGTCAATGTTAAAGGTATTCTGGAGAGAAATAATAAAAATGAATACAAGTCCATAATGAAAAAATGTGGTTTCTGTAGATGGTGCAGGTACATCAATGAGGGTAGTTATGTTTGTGTACATGGTTTTAAGTACACCATTCCTTGCCCTGGGCAGTGCAATTGCTACACGAAGAACATTATTTATTTGGCAACATGTGTATCATGTGAGGCATTTTATGTGGGGAAAACCATTAGGAGATTGCAGGACAGAATTGCAGAACATGTTAGATCTATCAGAAAAAAGGACAAGCACAATGCACTTTATTTACACAGTAATTCATGTGTGGATTTTAAAAAATTTACATTTTTTATTATTGGACGTGTCTTGGATTATGGGGAGGGGGGTGACATACCCAACAGAGTGGGGGCTTTAGAAACTGTATGGCAATTAAGATTAGATGCCTGTAAGCCCCCGGGTTTAAATGATTACATTTCAATTAAACCTATTTTAAAGTTAAGGTCCCTTTTAGTATAGTGAGGATATATTTAGTACTAGGGACTTGTATTCTATGGTTAAGGTAGGTTAGCATTTTAATACACAATGTATCACATATGCAACAAATTTTAGAGTAATATTGCAAGTTAATGTTATTTATTTAGCTGGTTGTCTCTATAAACAAACATGGGGGACTGAATTTTACATTAATATTGTGGTTTGAGGGTATTATGAATGTTTTAATAAGGAGATTTGACATCATTAAGTTTGTATTTATGTGCACACCATCACCTTTAATGATTATTATTTATGATGAATATTGAAATTCATGTATTTAAGTGCAATATCATGTTAACATTTACTTGTCTAGTTTTTAGGATTTAGGTAATTGTGGGGATGGGTTGTTTGAATTGAGCCAATGGGGTTTGAGTAAAGGGTATATATGATTTATTTGAATGTATTTTAAACGACTCTGATGAAGCCAGACTGCTGGCGAAAGCGCTTAGTCGTTACTATCAGTAATAAATTTTCTGTTCTATCGACTCACAGGACTCAGTGTTCATTAATTGGATTCTGTCTTTTCACAGTGTGGCTTTTTGTGGAAGAGACTGCATCATTTGGTGGCCCAGTTTGTTTTCATGGTTTTACTGCCCTGGTGGGTGTTACACGTTCATTTTATGATCTGATGTTGTCAATTTTCATTCTGTCCTCAACTAATGGGTTCGGATCCAATCCTCAGATCTGACTCAGCCATTATTAAAGCTTGTGGTAACCAAACAGCTCTCAAACTTCTCCCTTACCCATAATTCATCAACCCTAAGTTTCCTCAGATCTCGTTTGCTGCTCTTCTCTAAAGATGTGGTTGCCTTAGCTCTTGAGCTTCATCACTTATTTTTCAAGATAAGTTATACTTTTTCCTCATATTTCTCTTCTTTTATCATTCTCTTATCCTCATAAATTTAATATAACTATTTTTATCATAGCTTATTGAAATTTCTCCTGTTTTCCTACTCGATAGATAATCTACTTTACTGTCATTAGTATTCACTGTTTTCTTATTATTCTGTTTCCTACTTCTTAGAGTACCCTTAATTACCATTGTTGGTAATTTCTATTCCTCCCTTTTTATTCTTTTTCTGCTAAAAAAAATTATATAAAGCACCCTTTCATGGCTGAGAAAGGGCCTTCCAGTTTCAAAAAATATTCTAATTGTGGACATAAATTGACTTTGTCAGACACTCACAGTCTCTGTGTCTACTGTTTGGGCCCTCAACACCTTCAAGAAGAATGTACTATTTGCTGTAATTTTAATCCATGTCCTTTGGTGGATAGGAAAAATAAGTTATTATTAAAAGGTTTGTTACCTTCTTCATTCAGAAAGGCTATTGCAGGAGCTCAATCTCCAAGAAAAAATCCAAGGAGTCAAAATCTCCTGCTCCATCTATTACCTCAGCTCCATCGTCCAAGCCTTCCAGGAAGAAATCAAAATTGGATTCGAGGAGGTCTCATACCTCTTCCCCCTTGGATCTGAAGAGAAAGAGATTGTCAGATCTGATATCCTCAGATTTCACTAGGAAACTGGTGGATCCTATGGCTCAGGATCCTATGCCTTTACCGAGGACCCAGAATTCTGCATTGGTAGATCCTGTAACTTCTAGGCTGCTTTCGCCTTTCCTAGCGAGGTTCCATATAAAATATTCTTCACTGGCATCATCTTGCTCATCTAGTGGTTTAACTGAAGAAGATGTGGATCAGATGATGAGGAAGTTTCTCTCTGCTCAGATCAAGATGGGCATGTTATCAGCATCTACTGGCTCAGATCAGGCAGGCCATCCATTGTCCACTCCACCATCTCGGACTCCTCTTCTGATTCTCTCTGTTTTCAGAGACCCAGGATCCAGGTCTTCTGGGTCTATCAGGCTTGAATCTGAGGATTATCAAATTGTCAGATCCAATGTTGACTCTCAGTGCCTTAGCTCCAACATTTTGGTATCCGAAGGACTCTTGGAGCTGAAGTCATCATGTCAGATCTGAGGTCTTGGAGTTGATGCCAAAGGATTTTGAGCCATTTCTATGCCTTAGTACTTCAGCAGTGGATAGCTCAGCTCTGACTTCCTCCTCAAGGAGACTGCTTTTGGGGAGGGAGAAGGTAATGATCCAGAAGCCTGCCTTCTTGGCTCTGAGGTCTTCTCTCTCTCTCTCTCTCTCTCTCTCTCTCTGGGGCAGTCAGTTTTCAAGGTTGCGAAGAGGATTTTATTTGCTTCAACAGGACTGACAGTTTCAACCCCTTTGGATTTCCAATCCACTCATATGCCTCTGCACGTAAAGCCTCACCATTCAGTGCCACAGGGACAGCCAGCCCAAGACCTCCAGACTACCCTGCAGGGTATTACAGTCTCTTCTGATACTTCCCTGGAACACCCCACTGTGGAAGTCCCAAGGAAGAGGAAGTGTAAGAGAAGGCACTTAGACTTTCCTAAAGATTCAGTGACTGAGGATACAGACTTTGATGAAGGCGAAGGGTCCCCAAAATCACCCCCAGAAGACTTCTCATTTGGAGACATCCGTGAGATCCTGAAACAGAGAGGTGGTTGGACCCCTGGCAACCCTTCACCTGAGGAGTCTGTATTTCAGGAGATGTTCAGAGCTGACCCATCTACCTCCTGGGTTACTCCACCCACCGACGATCTAATTGATTTGGTTCCTCAGCGGGAGTGGAAGGAACCCAACACAGTTGAACTGAGACCAGACAAAATTCTAGTACCACCATTAGGAAAGGAATTTTGAGCTAAAAGAGTGCCTGTGGATGCCATGGTCATGGCAGTGGCCACCAAAAAGAAGTTCCCAAACAGTGTTCTACAGTTCATCCCCCTAACAGGGAGTCTAGGGCAATGGACAGATTTGGGAAGCATGTTTATACTTCAGCAACTTTTGCTCTTAGGTGGCTGAATTATTTGGCACATTTTAGTAGGTTGCAAACATTCCATATATGTTGATCAAGGAACTTTCAAATTCCCTTTCAGGGTCCATTCCTGCAGAGGTTCAATATTCTGTGGATTCTCAACTAGCCACCCTACAATCTATTTCGAATTCATCCATGAGGCTAATTTTGCATGCAGCTAAAAGAGCCTCAAGGGCAGTGGGTTCAAGAATTTCCATTAGGAGGTACTCCTAGATGCACTTATGTGATTTTGTAGAGCCCTTCAAGTTCTCATTCATCAATGCTGCCTTTGATGGCACTTCCTTGTTCAGACTGACAGTGAAGGACACTTTATCCAGGTGTGAGAAGGATGGAAAGACCCTCTCTGCAGTAAGCATATGTTTTTTAACCCCTCAAAGATCCTTTTCAAGGAATCAACAAAGTGGGTGGTAGATGTGGTTCAGGAAGTTTTAGGGTCCTTTCCAGGACACACACAGAGAAAGTTCCCCCAGGAGCAGAGGGGTGAACTCTAACAGTTGACACCACTTCTGTGGCAGAGGACGGTCCCACACCAGGGGTCCAGAAATTCTATCTCTGACAAAACCTTCCAGTGTTCCTAAAAGGAGGCCTGATTGCTCACCTCTGGAGGCAATTGGGAGGTGAACCTCTGGAGGCAATTGGTGGGTGAGTATCTCTGCACCAGAGGCTAGACATAACAAGAAATACTTGGGTGCAGAGGATTATATTCAGAGGTTATATTATACCCTTTTTTCCCTTCCACCTCCATACCCAAGGAAAATCCCTGATGTTCCACCGAGCTAGAAGGAAGAAGCAGCAATTCAAATTCAAAAATTGCTAGAGAAAAAGTCATCCAACAGGTCCCACCAGATCAGATAGAATCCAAAACTTACTCAATGTTCTTTTTAGTGCAAAACAAACAGGGGACTGGAAACCATTTTTGGAGCTCAGCAACTTGAACAAGTCAGTTCGACACACAGCATTTCAGATGGTCATAGTTCAATTCATTCTCCTTTTTCTGGGCAAGGATAACTGCATATGATCTTAGTAAATGGAAAATATTTTCTTACTGGGCATAATGAAATCATGTTGAGCCATTTTCAGCTCTGATACATAGCATATTCGAGTTTTAGATTCACTTTTTAAAGAAGAGGCTAGTTCCTCAACCATTAAAGTTCAGTTAGCAGCAATATCAGATTTTCATACTGCATTGGAAGGTTCTTCAGTAGCCTCTCATAAGTTGTGCAGAGCTTTTGTACAAGGCACTCTTCTTTTGAAACCTCCTTTTAAGGACCCCACTTACCATGGGATCTCAATTTGGTACTGCAGGCACTAATACATTCCTCTTTTGTTCCAGCAGCAAAATTTGACCTTAAGTGTCTTACTTGGAAAACTGTTCTTCTAGTAGCCATTACCTCTGCTAGACAAATTTCAGAGATTCAAGCATTGTCTTCTAAACCTCCATACTTGATCTTTCACAAGGATAGACTGACGATATGAACACATGCCTCCTTCCTTCCCAAGGTGGTATCAGGATCTAATATCAATCAATCAATTAATTTGCTAATATTCTTTCCTAATTTTGCAAACAAGGGTGAATACATGTTATATTTCTTGGATGTTCACAAACAATTACATTTTTTACCTACATAGAGCAAAGAAATCAGAGAAACAGAACAATTGTTTATTTCCTTTGCAGAACTGAAATTGGGTAAATCAGATTGCAAAAATGGCTAACTAATTGTATTTCATTTATCTATAACAAATTGTGTATTACCTTACCACAACCAGTACAGACTCTAGTCTCCGGGGGTGCACCATCATTTGATTCAACTGTGCTCAGGAATATCCTTTCTAAGTGTCCACCCAGGATTATAGGTAGCTGGGGATTCTGTCTTATTAGATGAGTATAGAATGAAAATTGACAACATCAGGTAAAAAAGTTATGTAATCACCATAACATTCCATATATGCTGTCCATTTTCATTCTTGTTCAGTTTCCCACTCACCAACCACCATAGCTTATGCCTACTAACCTCTAGATGATTGACCTATTATAGGGACATCACAGTCCCTTTGATTGAGCTCCTGATATAGTTTTTCTCTTTAGGATACATATACACCTTTATGTACCCTTTATTTACACATATTAATACATACTTCCTCTAGTAAAATCAGCAAACAAGATCTGAGATAATTTAGGGTTAGTGCTTTATGGGTAAGCAAGACATTAGAGAGCTTTTTGGTTACCACGAGCTTTAGTAACACCCGAGGTGGATCCCAGAATCAGCTGAGGAAGAATGAAAATGGACAACTCAGATGGAATGTTATGGTGAGTACATAACTTCTTCTGGAACTGTAGGGGATACTAAAGATGTCTAAATGGCATACTGTTCAGCACAAACTATTTTCTATAGAGGTAGTATTCTTTAGGTTCTAGGTCTTAAAATGGATTTTATAAGTCACAGTAAACAAAGTCCCCAGGATTCAATAATGCCTGCACTAAGTGTACACTACGTGTACACCTTTGTGAATGAACAGACAACACAAGCATAACACGTACTTTTTCCTCCTAATTTTAGTTTTCCTACTGATTTTCTTACAGTGTTAAATACTGACAAAGATTCATAAAGGTTACCACAAAGTGTAGACTACATGTACACTTAATGTAATCTTTCTGAGTGATTAGAAAACACAAAAAATGTAGTAAGGATGTTCTTGAATACATATCGTGGACACTTGTCATGCATTTAGTGTAGGTATTACTAAATCTGTCCCAGTAACTATTAAGTTTGGAATATTTTGTAAACAACTTACAATATCTTAGCAACCACTCAAGTTACACACATAGTGTGAGGTGAATTGTGTTCATCTGGCTTTGAGCTTTCATACAAGGTTAAGCAGTTATGTATGTACTACTTAGCTGTTGAGGCATTTAGAAAAACATGAAATTTATGACAATATAAATAAATATTATATGAACAACAGTTAATATCGCTCTACCTGCACTAGACAGATGTCAAATATCAATTTAGTTGTGCTTGTCATTGTGTAAGCTTTAAGATGAAATCTTCTAATACTTTGTATGTGGTATGGTTTTGGAATTATTAAAGCAAATATGAACAAGCAATATTTGATGCCTAGAGGCATCAGTAAGATGTAACTGCAGAAACACCTGGAGGCATCACTTGGTTGTAATGAGTTAAGAATGGTTGTGAAGCCTCTGTTAACTCAACCAGATCCTTCATGTCTCATGGGATTTAGTCAAGAGTAGTAAGTAAACACTACAGCAGCATTTCTACATAATTTAGTTATTTTTTTTCTATTTCCACAAAATGGCTGATATTTTACAGGAAGACAAGAGACTAGACGGACAATAAACTATAAACTGAAATTCTGACTCATGATGTAGGAGGTGAGTCCTTCTGTAATTATGCAAGCTTCCTGACCCTTTTTCTCCATAAATGCAACATAAGTACAGACAACAGCTAACAGTACAACAGGCATTCAAATCTAGTAGCACTGACATGTTAATTTTAAAATAGCTACCAAACAAGACAAACATCTAAAATTAAACAAGACATATATACCCAAATCTGATTGCAAAGACAGATGTACCAGCAGAAATCTAAGCACACTTTACTTCCAAAATATGAGGACATTCACCTAATCCAAGACCTGCCATGTATAGTAATATAATGACCAATCCTAATGTATCATTCTGCAGCAGCCCTACTTGAAGGAAATATGTCTTATAAATGCCCACAGTGTGTGATATAAAATAATAGATCTTCATAGCTGGCTATCTCCTATATCCTAGACATAAACACAATAACAGAAACCTAGTTTAAATCACACACAAAAGATGAAAAAAATTCTGTCTCCTTGTTATGATATTATCAATATTGATCATACTTGTGAAGGAGCTGGTGTTGTAGCCATAATATATTCAAATGCGTTTGACTTTACAGTACTCCATATACAAATACCAAACACCAATAGGATTGAAATCCTAGTAACTACACATAAAATTAGCTGACAAATATTAATATATATGGCTACATTGTATATACCTCCAAGTGCAGGTAAATCACCTTCTGAAAGCTTATTATCCTATATATTATATATATATATATATATATATATATATATATATATATATATATATATATATATATATATATATATAGATATATATATATGTATATGTTTTTCTTTCGGCTTTTCCCGGTTAGGGGTCACCACAGTGGAACTCTGGTCTGCTAATGATTGACAGTCAATTTTTACAGTGCCGAGGTGCCAGCCCGACACCCAACCTTCAACGAAGGCATGTCCATTCACACATGTCTTTCGAATGCCACTTGACTGCGGGGAGGACATGCAGAAGGCGCTCCAGCTAAGAATCCAACGGGATAACCTCTTGTTGTGAGGCGACAATGTTACTGCTGCACCACCATGCCTTATATACATATATCTATATATATATATATATATATATATATATATATATATATATATGTGTGTGTGTGTGTGTGTGTGTCTGTGTCTGTGTGTGTGTGTGTGTGTATGTGTATGTGTGTGTGTGTGTGTGTGTGTGTGTGTGTGTGTGTATACACAGATATATATCTATAGATATGATACAGCACATAAGAATGACATATATGACCACAGGCACCGCCAACTGGGGTGAGGGGGCTCAATCAACATACATGTTACACATACTGATATCCCCCCCAGCCAAACAGGTGAAACATACAAACACACAAAAAAAGTAAACAAACCACTGTTTCCCAAACTACAGGTAGGATACTACCAGTGGGAGAAACATTCTTGACCCATTAAGTCTAATCTAGAAACAAAGACAGGAACGTCCCTTATGTGACAACCCAAAAACTGATAGGTATTTGGGTTCCTTCCATTACAAAGATACACATGGCAGGTCACGTATGTTCTCAGACGACAAGGTAAGGAAAGCCTAATGATCCTTGGGTAGAGACAATGTACATGATGGGTCCTGAGAAGTGGAGAGTGGGCAGTGTATAGTGGTGTGGTTAGACCCGACTTGCACCCAGAGAAAGGATGAGTGCTGTGGAGGAGGAGCGGGTGGGGGATGATGGGTATGAAATTGTTGGTCGAGGCGTGCTGGTGTTGGATGGAGCAGTTCTAATCAGAACACATCGTGGATGTAAGCAATAGTGTGTAGTGGGCAGAGCATTCACCTAACGAGCAGGCATTCCTGGTTCGAGTCCCACTGCAACACAGTCTATTTTACATGGCAAAGCACGTTATAACCAATAGTTTTAATGTAAAACCTACTAAATAATACATATGTATGAACTAGAATACTGCAGGAAATGCACATGTGAAGTAGCAGTGTCATAATGAATAAGACACTAGTAACCAGGTGTAAGCACAACTAAGCAGTACTAAGCATATGTAAGCACTAGCAAGCATGGGGGAAAGCACTGCCTATACAGATTAAGCAATGTGGAAGCTAACTGAGTATAAGAAACTGTAGCCGGAATTTAGTAGTGCTTAGCTCCGCACAAACCCACGTACAACTGCTTTAAAGCACCTTAATCACTCTATATCCAATGGCTCATGTTCTGCTCAGCCACAAAATAAACAGCCTCTGCAAGGCTCAAACCAAGGACCATGCACAACATACACAAAGTGATGTGCCACTAAGCCATGCCAGATATACATAAAGCTGATGTGTCCAGAAACATAACATCCAGCCCAGTCATGCAACAGTACAGAGAATGTATACCTACATCTAGATGTATGTGTGTGTGTAAATATATTAATATCTAAACAGATACAACATATCTCTATATGTAGTAATATATATATATATATATATATATATATATATATATATATATATATATATATAAATATCCAGACATATATATATATATATATATATATATATAAATATCCAGACATATATATATATATATATATATATATATATATATATATATATATATATATATATCTATGAACATATATACATACAAATGCCAACATTTACACATATATATGCCAGCACCTCTATGTCCACATATACACAGCAAGTTACATATATATATGCAGCTATATATCTCTGTAGGTATAGACGGACATAATTATAAATATGGTAGAAACAACTCTGATCCAAAACAATACCAAAACAGCAACAGTAAAATCTTCAGAAGTCAGGAATCAAAAAACAGGAACCAAAGTCAAATCCAAAAGCAAATTCTTTATTCTCCAGCGCCTCGGTGTAACCACCTTTCAAGAGTAAAGAGGTATACTCTTGAAAGGTGGTTATACCGAGGCGCGGAGAATAAAGAATTTGATTTGACTTTGGTTCCTGATTCTGAAATTTGCTGTTGCTGTTTTGGTATTGTTTTGGATCAGAGTTGTTTCTATCTGAAGGTGTGTGGAGTGGAGTTTGTGTAATAATAGTTATAAATATGTAAGCAAATATATATATACCCATATAGATATATAAGGCCAGACATTTGTGGCTAGCAATGGTAGGGTAACAGAAACATATATGTCCACATGCACCTGAGAGACCCCATACAATATACGTATTGTACGAATTGGCATACCCCCCCCCCCAGCCAAACATGTCCGCCCTGCAATACACTACCAAGGTCATTTTATTGTAAGTGTTTCATTTAAATAGGGGATTTAAATTAGTCTTCTTTTATGTTTCACATGTTTATATCACATTTCCCTCTCCCCCACCCACTAGGTGGGCTGACCAGTACAGGCCCATCCAACCCAGCCTCTCCTCAACCCATATTTACTTTACCCACAGTTCCACCCCCCCAACCCTCTGCACACACGCAGCCACCATCCCTTCTCTGGTTACCAGCCCGTAGCAACCACACCACCACACTTTGCTCACCCTCCACCCCTGCTCCCCTCGGGACTCATCCTGTATGTTGTTCCTACCCAAGTATCCTAGGTCTGCCACACGCTGTAGTCCATGCACATAGCCATGCGTACCTTTGCAGCCATGCTTTTAGAGGAAAGTAGAATACCCAAATTTTGGACTGTCCTGCATGGACAAATGTTTCCCTGGTAATAACAGTAGACTTCATGTGTGACTTTGTTTACACTATCGGTTTTATTTGTAGGTATCACAAAGCATACTTGGCACACAAGGTTGCCTGGTATGCACACAAAACCTACAAGGAATGTCTAATTCAGGGATATGGGAAACACACGACCCTGGTATACACACGGCACTACAGGTTCCCCTTCTGATAACTAAATTATTGTCTAATGAAGATGCACTGCTTTAAAGTGCCTTAATAAGTCAGTATCCAATGGCCCGTGTTCTGCCCAGCAACAAAATAAATGGTCTCGGCAAGGCTGGAACCCAAGACCATGCACACCATACCCAAAGTGATGTATCACTACGCCATGCCAGATATACATACATCTGATCCTGTCGTTAACATAACATCCAGCCTAGTCATGCAACAGTATAGAGAATGTATACCAACATCTAGATGTATGTGTGTGTTTAATTATATTCATATCTAAACCGATACATATCTATATATATATATATATATATATATATATATATATATATATATATATATATATAGTCTAAAATATATACACAGATATAGATATATATGAACATATATACATGCAGATCTAAATATATATATATATATATATATATATATATATATATATATATATATGACAACACATATGTGTCCACATATACACAGCAGGTTACATATTTGACAACACATATGTGTCCACATATACACAGCAGGTTACATATTTGTATGCAGATGTATATCTCTGTAGGTATATACGGACATAGTTAGACATATGTAAGCAAATATATATACCTATATAGGTATATATGGGCATACAGCCGTAGATAGCAATGGCAGATTAACAGAAACACATATGTCCACATGCACCATCAATGGGATTGGGAGGCCCCAAACAATATATGTACTGTAGTAATTGGCAACCCCCCCCACAGTCAAGCACATCTGCCCAGCACTACGCTAAGAAGTGTTGCAGATCCCATAACCTGGACCTGACATGACATGGGCACAAGATGTTAACAGTACTACATCCCAGCTGTATGATGTCAGGTTTTTCTTGGCGGTTTGTGCATTTTTCGTCTTTTACATATATGCAGATACACATATACATATATATATATATATATATATATATATATATATCTATATATTTATATTTACATATATATAGATATGCATGTGACTACACATTCACACGCATAGATATGTACAGTCAGATATGTATGTAGGAGGTGCACAAAATACGGAACAGCCACTATGCCTACAGTTCACACCTGAACAACTGGACACTGTATGGGCCACCCATACAAATATCAATCATTGCCTGCAACATATACCCACAGAGGGATCATAGGGAAAGACACCACAAACAAGTTTGCAGGAGTGGAAGACCTTTATTTGTGTACTATTACAGTTCTGCATGCCATGTCATATAGCTGTGCAGAGACTGACATCCATATAAACAGAGTAATGCAACTGTGAAACAGTTATACTAATACAGTAGCCTGGAAAGGTTCACAACTGTTGCTGTCCAGGCCAGTGCCTTCAAATTGTACAATAGTAATGACAGACTGGGCCACAGGATACAAAACAATCAACAGTATGTAATGTACAACAGTGTATAGTTCAGCAGCCTCTGTCTACACTCTGTACAAAATCACTAGGTGTTGAAGACTTCAGTTGACTAAATAGGATGTAACTGTTACATAACTAGGCATAATTGACACCATCACAAGAACACTGACAAACAGAACAGTCTTGTATGGCAGGAAGCAGTAGGCCTGCATTAACCCAATATACGTGAGTAATGTAAATATAGGTGAAGTATACGGTACTGTACATCCAGATTCCTTAAGGCAGCTCACCTCTGATACCCCCACTTTTTGTAACAGCCTAGGTCAGTTATGGTGCATCTCCTCCTAGACTCAATACTACAGGCCGATATACCACTGTTACATACACTTGTTCTGGTGTAGCCCACACATATATGGCCCCAGCCCCACCGTATGTGTGGGGGATACAACAGCAGTGGACTGATGGCAGGAATGGCAGTGTGATATACTCACAGCCCAATACAGAACACCCCTTGACAGCATGTCATATGTGCAAAGCTTGGTATGTAGGTGGAGGACAGAGGCTGGAACACAGGCCCATATGTGGGAAACTGTTGCCATATACTAAATAAGTTGCTGGTGTTACAGGATAGTCTGCAACATACCCTTATCCAGGGAATTGAGGTTAGAAACATAAATGGATGTAGCCATGTAATGATAGCACTCAACACGCACACTGCCAGTGAAATATCTGACACAGTACCTGTGTGGTGGACAGGCAAAACATGATAGGCACACCTCTGGCCACCAACAGGATAGGCCCACAATTGAGAGCTATTCAGACAGACTGCATTCTAAGGTAAACTAGTATGTACACATACATCCTGTAACACCAGCACTATACAAAGCATAACACAACTCTACTCACGCTCTGTCTGTAGTTCTGGAACCTCCTACAAATATGTAGCTGGCCTAAGTGTGCCAGTATACCTGGAAGAGGTACTGCTACCTGATGTCTGTAACATTGATGCCCACACACAGGAAGGATGTCCATCACACAGGAAAGGTAAAGGGATCATGCCCACATGATGAAGGGATTTATAGTAGCTGGTTGCCATGACAGTGGTAATTGAAAGTACTACACAGCAAGCTACATGCAGTTAGCAAGTGTAGGGCACTAATTGGTGCAGAGGCTATCACCTACTAAAGCCAGGCTGCAATCTACCCCAAACAGCTCAATCCATTCACAGGGGAGAGAGAGAGGAAGCAAGCTAAAACAAAAGCGGAAAAAAAGAAAAATCTCAGAAAAATTACAGCTGAAAATGCAGCCATCTACGCAACTGCCAGTCATTAATACATCATTCCCACAACAGGTATGTGAAGTATATGTACATGTATTAGAATGTAGAACCTGGCCCATTGTAATGTGATAGATGATGTGGAATGAGTTATATGTGCCAGCAGGTGTTGTTGTGATGATGGTCAACTGAACAACTGCTAGGGACAATAGTGTTTGTCCCTGTGGGTAGAGGGCCATAGCTGTTAACTGTGCAGGTCAACACTGACTGACAGGATGTAAGCTATCATAGTGTGTGTTGTGTAATGGGGATTATGCATATGATGTGGCCAATAGCCAGTGATGGAAGTAATGCCAGTATGATGGACATGTGGGAGCCATGGACCACCACTGGCAGGATACCCAGGTGAATCTGTAATGTAGCATGCCGGAATTCCATAGGTGTGTAATAGGGTTACCTGCAAACAGGTCCCACATATACCCCACTAATGTCAGGCCATGTCCATATGTGGCACCTGTCTGTGTTGTAGCAAGGCAGAACAGTGCAGCTGTGCAGGAAGGTGTCGTGAGATTGTGGAGCTGATGTCTGAATGTACCCCATATGTAGGTATGCATATGTGTACATATGTCACAGATATATCTAAGGATAAATGTATATCAGCATGTATGTCCAGAAATGTACATATACCCATGTGTAGACATATATATATATATGTGTACATATATATGAATTCACATATATCTACACATATATAGATATAGATTCTTAGGTATGTACTAGGCTATTGGCCTTAGGGCCTATATAAGCCCAGCCAAAAAGGTACCCTGGCTTTCGCCACCCAAGAAAATTATTTTCCTGTGCCCCTGTTGAGCAAAGCCACATAAGTGATCCCCGGGTTGAATTTCCTATTTCCCATCCAATTATCAATATTTTTCTTGAAGAGTGCTAATGAGGAGCACTGTTTGACATAGATAGGTAGTCTGTTCAAGAGTATGGGAAGTCTCTGGGACAGGAATCTATCCCTCCAGCATGTTCTGTTTATTGTGGTGACAAGGTTTCGGTCCCTACAGCATGTAGCTGGGAGGGACTGGGGTTTCTTTAAGTGGAGCATGTCCAACAGCTCTGGGTTTGACATAGCTTTGTATGTTAGGCAGAGATCGCTCTGAGTAGGCGATATGCAATCGAGTAAAGCTGGAGTTTTTTGAGATGGTCTGCGTAGGGCATCTGTTTGAAGCCAGTAATCCTCTTTGTGAGGTATTTCTGTGGCCTTTCCGGTTGTTGTTGTAGATGTCTTGTGAGGTACATACCAAAAGGGGTGTTGTACTCTATAATGGGTCTAATGAGTGATGAGTAGAGGGGAACAATTACCTCTTTTTTACTGGATGAGAAACCTTTTGTGATGAGGTGTGCCACATAGAAGGATTTCCTGACCACTGCGGCAATGTGATTATCAAAGGAGAGACTACTGTCCACCTGTGTCCCAAGGTCTCTTATCACACTTTCGGAGTTAAGTAGACTACCACCTATGTGGTAGTTCATGGGTACAGAGTTTTTACCAAAGGGGACGACAATGCACTTTTTGGCACAGAGCTTCAGGCCATGGCTTTGACACTAGGCTTCTGCCTCAGTGAGGCCCTTTTGTAGGATGTTCACATCATTAGGAGTTTCGATTATGGCTCCTAGTTTGCAATCATCTGCAAACTTCGTTAGCCAAAGACCTTCTGTGTTAGCTTGTACTTCAAAGAAGTAGATACCAAACAGGAGAGGACCCAGAACTGAGCCTTGTGGTACTCCACATGTCACTGGTCTGAAGTCGGATTTGGAGACTGCTACTTTCACAGTGTGGGCTCTGTCCATGAGCCAATTGGCAACCCATCTTGTGACATAGGGATTTATATCTAGTTTAGTGAGTTTATCTATAATTCCAGAGTGGGGGATGGTGTCAAAAGCCTTGGCGAGATCTAGATAGGCTGTGTGAACCACCTTACCCTCATCTATGGCTTTGGTGACTGCTTCAAAGAAGTCTATCAGGTTTAGGAGACATGATCTGCCTTTTACAAACTTGAACTAGGTGGGGTCCAGAGTTTGGAGATTACCAATGTCTTTGTTTATGAGTTCCATAATGATATGTTCCATGGCCTTGCAGACCAGGCTCGTCAGGCTAATGGGGTGGTAGTTCCCGGGGTCCATCGTGGTTCCCGTTTTGTGGAGTTGGATAACCATCACAGTGCACTGTTCAGTGGGCACAAAGCCTGAGGTGAGGCTATGATTGAACATGGTACTTAGGTGGTGTGCCAGTTTGTTCTGTAGTTTGTGTAGAAAGCAGCCTGGGATATTGTCACGTCCCATGGATGCCGTGTTCTTGACTTTGGAGAGTGTGTTTTTTACCTGTGCAGCCGTGATTACAGGAACTTTGCATTCTTCCGGTATAGAGATGGGCCCTCTAGGGGGTGAGAGGGGGGTAAAGTTAGCACTGCACCTATCTGCCAGGATGTTGGCAATATCAGTTGGTTCTGTATATTTAGTGCCATTGTGCTGTAACTCAGAGCAGATCTGAATGTTGCCATTGAGATTCTTGACATAGCTATAGAATGCTTTGTTATTGTCTTTAGAGTCAGTGGCAATTTTGTTTTTGTAACTAGCTTTGGAGGATTTTATGAGGGATCTCAGCTTCTTACTGAGGCTGACCAGGGAGTTCCTCCAGTCATGGGATTTTACTCTTTTTTGCAACAGTTTCTTTCTTCTGTTGTAGAGTTTGTTCATGGCAGAGGACCACCAGATTGGCTTCCTTTTTTTTGGAGGATAGCATCATGATTATGTTAGAGATAGCACGATCCATGTACTCGTGTAAGTGCTTATAAAGTGCATTTGTCTAGGATTCAGTAGTCGTACCTCTATTGTCCATCTGCATGGGTGTCATGAAGTTTGTTACTTCTGTCTTAAGAAGTGTGAAGTTGGCTTTGGAGAAGTTTTTTACTGTGGTTTCCCTAATGAGGGGTGGGGGCGGGATGTGGATGTCTAGGGTGATTAGCTTGTGGTCGGATCTGACCAATGAAGAATTGGCCTCCAGTGTGGAGCACCGGTCGCCTATGATGCTAATGACCAGGTCTAGGATATTGCTGCCCCTGTTGGGGGTGTGAATAAGTGGATCCAAGGTTTTGGAATTTATAGATTCCAGAAAATGTTGAGCAAAAGAGTTGGTACATGAGTAGTTTTCCCAGCTAATGGTGGGGTAGTTGAAATTGCCCATTATTAGGCTGTTGGGTTGTACCCTAATATTTTCCAGTGTATCAAGAAATAAAGAGTGGGAATCCTGGGGCATAGTGGGGGGGTCTGTAGCAAGCTACAAGTTGGATTATGGTCTTGCCCAGAGTTAGTTGCACTTGGATAATCTCGGATGCATTATGCTGTGCAACTAGCCTGGAGGTGTGGATAATGAATAATGACACGCCTCTGCCTTTAGTGTTTCGGTCTTGGTTAGGTGGCCGAAAGGTGTGGTATGAAGTATAGCCTGGTAATGCAGGGGTGCTCTCTGGAGCTTTTAACCAGGTCTCTGTCACTGCACAGATGTCGATGTTCTCCATTTTAAGGAGTGCCTTGAGTTAGTGCATTTTGAGGTTTAGACTTCTAGCATTGAGTAGCATTACCCTCAGATTTTGCTTGCTTGTACCTGTTATGGTGGTGAATTTTTCATTTGAACCTTGCCTAAAAAAGGCACTATAGGGGTGGAAGAGCCTTGGCCCATATCCGGAATCTCAAGGGCGACAGGTGCAGGCCATCTCTGGCAAAGCATTGTGGTCTGTCGATCATGTCATCCCAGGCAGACAAATACTGGATCCCCTTAGAATGACACCAGAACCTTAGTCAATTGTTGAAGTCAATCATTTTGTCCTTGCACTGTGGTATCATTCTGGGTGATGGCAGGATGCTACTCAGGGCTAGGGTCATACCTGCCTGGGCTACAACGTTGGAGAGCTCCTCCATGTCTCTTTTCATGTAGTCCAGGGAGGTACGTCTCAGGTTGTTCACACCAACATGGACAATGACAGAGTCATATTTGTACTTGTTGTGGAGTGGCCTGAGTGCATGCGTTATGTGGCAGATCCTGGCACCTGACAGGCAGCTGACAGCAACTTTCTCCTTGTTTAGTCTGGTGAGTGGAACATCAGTGTGCCTGACTATAGAGTCACCTATGACTAGAGTGTTGGGTACGTTGTTATGCCTTATGGGCTGTGGTTGAGTGGCACACTGAGTTTATGGGCTATGTGTCATTTGGGTTGTGTTGGGGGGTAGAATTTGCTTGCGTTTTTGCTTTGGAGGTCCCTGTTGCTTGGGTAGGTTTTTATTGAGAGCCTCCGTGCATGTAGATGTGTGTTTTGTGGTTCTATGTGTGTGTTTTGGTGGTGTAGGTTTTGAGGGACTATGTGATGAGTGCGGTGTGGTGCAAGTGTTTACCTTCTCCTCTTGACTGTCTAGTCCAGTCTTGGGTAACGAGAGCTATCCTTCCAGTTTGACTATATAAGTGCATCTCTCACAGTTTGTAGTGTTGGGTGGTAGGAGGAGAGGGTTGTCTGTGTACATGAGGCAATTGCTGCATTGCCCCAAGATGCCCAGCTTAATCAGGCAGACAGGGGAAAACACCAGAAGCTGACCCTTAGACATGTCTGGATAGGTGCTTATTTATTAAGTACCAAAAATTGCTTTCCTCTAGACAAGTGAGGAAAGTTGAGTGCTGTAGTAATTTGTAGCTTATTTAGTGCTTACAATGAGTTCTGAACATGTGCTGAGCTCAAAGAAACAGATTTGAGTGCTGAAACTAAAAAAAATGGCTAGTTCTAAGGAACAAAATTAAGCTGGAAGGCTTCACTCCAACACAGAAAGGCTTGGGGGCTCAGAAGCTTACAAATAGTTCTGGATACAGCAAATCTATATGTGGACTAGACTACTTACAGGAAAGGCAGGAAACAAGCTTAGATTTTTTTTTCCTTCCCAGATGCTGTCTTTGTACACAGTAGTAGTGCCTGAAATCAGAATATGATTTCACTGCACTCAGCTGAGTGAGCAAATGTGATGGGCCCAGAAGGAGTATCCAAATACAAATTTACAAGAGGGCATGCAATTTCAAAGCCACCAAGATTAACACCAAAGCAAGAACAGGTGGGGACTAAGTATAGAGACACAGAGCCACAATTTCCAGTTCAATTAATATTCAGTGAGAAACAAAATAAATAAACTGCAGTACTATATGAAAAAGTGCAGATAAAAGTGTACTTAAATTCACTTATACATCCAGTTGATTGCAGATAGGTCTTAGCCAGCCAAAGCTCAAGTATTTAGCAGAAAAAAAAAAACAAAATGTACCACTTATATAAGGCAGGAAAGCCCCTAGGCTAAAACACAGAATATTAAAGTGAAACTACCCCCCACTGCTATCAATGGCTACACTTCTAACAAGATCTCTGTAGAGACACAAGCTCTCTGCAGAGACACGGAGCCACAATTGTCAGTTCAATTAATATTCAGTGAGAAACAAAAATAAATAAAATGCAGTACTATATGAAAAAGTGTGGATAAAAGTATACTTAAATTTGCTTATATGTCCAGTTAATTGCAGATAGATCTTAGCCAGCCAAAGCTCAAGTATCTGGCAGAAAAAAAAAATGTACCACTTATATAAGGCAGGACAGCCCCTTGGCTAAAACATAGAATATTAAAGTGAAACTACCCCCATTGCTATCAGTGGCTATACTTCTCACAAGATCTCTGTAGAAATACAAGCTGTCTGTAGATTTACAGAGCCACAATTTTCAGTTCATTTAATATTCAGTGAGAAAAAAAATAAATAAAATGCAGTACTATATGAAAAAAGTGCAGATAAAAGTGCACTTAAATTCCTATATACCTATATGCAAATATCTGCATCTGTACAAACACACGCACAAACAGATATGTATGGAAAGACATGCCTCCTATATCACTACCACAGTGATGTGTGCTATGTATGAGGCAGCAGCACAACTAGCAATACACACAGATATCTACAGCTGCCAGTGTGTCCACCATGGACGGGTATGTCACATGTTAGTTCCGTCCTAGCACCACAATGCCCCTGCCTGTGAAGTACGCAATGGGAATATGGGAAACTATGGCAGATTGTGAAGTATGCAATGGGAATATGGGAAAGTATGGCCAATTTCAACAATTGGCTTAAGTATTGGTGTCATTCAAAGGGGATCCAATGCCTGTCAGCCTGGGATGACATGTTCGACAAGCCACGATGCTTCGCTAGGAACGGCTTGCACCTGTCACCCCTGGGCTTTCAGATATTGGCAAAGGCTCTTGCTACCCCCATAGTGCTTTTTTTAGGCAAGGCTCAAAAGACAAACCCACCTCCATAGGTATAACAAGGGATAAGAAACTAAGAGTAATGCTGCTCAACGCCAGAAGTCTAAACCTCAAGATGCACGCACTCAAAACTCTCCTTAGCATGGAGAACATCAATATCTGTGCAGTAACAGAAACCTGGTTCAAGGCTTCTGAGAGCACCCCAGCACTAACAGGTTATACCTCATACCATGCTTTTCGGCCCCAAAACTTGGACCGAACCACAAAAGGAGGGGGAGTATCAATATTCGTCAAAGATACCCACACCTCCAGGTTGGTGGCACAGCACGAAGCATCAGAGACTATCCATATGCCACTAACAGTGGGTAAAACTGCCTTCCAGTTTATAGCCTGCTACAGACCACCCACCCAAACCCAGGAACCCCACTCGGCCTTCCTGAGAACACTGGAAAATATGAAGGTCTCCCCAAACACCATTATATTGGGCAACTTAAACTACCCAAACATAGACTGGGAGCATTACTCTAGCTCCAACACCCTAGCCCAAAGATTCCTAGAATTTATAAACTAAAATGCTATGGAACAACTTGTTACCACTCCCACAAGAGGGGAAAACATACTGGACCTGATCATCACCAACATGGGGACTCTATGCTCCAGACCAGAAGTGTATCCCTCACTGGTAAGATCAGACCATAAACTAATCTCACTGGATATTCACATCCCGACCCCACCCCCTGCCCAGAAAACCACAGTGAAAAACTTCTCTAAAGGAAATTTCACACTCCTCAAAACCGAGGTGGAATCCCTCAAAGCCCCCGGGCCTGTGGAAAATATGGCCCAGACCGCAGAATCCTTTATAAATGCATTCTATGAACACCTTCAGGAATGCATGGATCATGCAATCCCAAATAAAACCAAGACCCAATCCTCCAAAGGCAGATGTCCTGTCTGGTGGACCCCAGCCATAAACAAACTATACAATAGGAGGAAGCTACTACATGATAGAGCAAAATCCCAAAAAGGGAAGGCATCTCTGATCAGTATTAGCAAAAAACTATGGGTACTCATAAAATCATCTAAGGCCAGCTTTGAGAGAAAAATTGCACAGGACACTAATGATAATCACAAGGCTTTCTTTAGTTATGTTAGGAACCTGGGTGGGAATTCCCAGATATGCTCAGAATTAGTCCAAAATGACAAAAAATACACCGAACCCACAGACATCGAACCCACAGACATTGCCAACATCCTAGCTGACAGGTTCAGTGCAAACCTCCCCCCCCCTCCCCACCAAAAAGGCAAATATCTATCCGAGCAGAGTGCTGCCCTCCTGACATCTCAGATGCGCAGGTAAGAGCCGCCCTCTCCAAAGCAAAAACACAGCATCAGTGGGACCAGACGGTGTCCCGGGCTGCGTCCTACATGAACTCCAAGAAGAGCTAAACCCAAACATAAAACTACTGTTCAGTCTCAGCCTTACTACAGGATATGTACCCAAAGAGTGACGTACAGCAACAGTGGTCCCTCTCCACAAAGGTGGTGCCTCAACAGATCCTGGAAACTATCACCCCATAAGCCTGACTATCTTGGTCTGCAAAGCTATGGAAAGGATCATCATGGACCTCATAAATAAAGATATTGGGGACCTACAGATACTGGATCCTACCCCGTTTGGCTTTGTTAAGGGCAGATCCTGCCTCTTAAACCTGGTCGATTTCTTTGAAACAGTCACCAAGGCCACTGACAAGGGGAAGGTTGTCCACACAGCCTACCTGGACCTCGCAAAAGCCTTCGATACAATACCCCACTCGGGCATTATAGATAAGCTCACCAGCTTAAATATAAACCCCTATGTCACTAGATTGGTTGCAAACTGGCTAAAGGACAGAACCCACATGGTTAGAATTGCTGGAGCCATGTCAGACTCCAAACCAGTTACAAGTGGCATCCCACAAGGCTCAGTCCTGGGACCTCTCTTGTTCGGTATATATTTCTCAGAGGTACAGACCAACACAGAAGGACTGTGGCTGACCAAGTTTGCAGATGACTGCAAACTGGGAGCCATAATCGACTCTCCAGCCGACAAGCATACTCAAAAAGGGCCTCATAGAAACAGATAACTGGTGCCAGAGCCATGGCCTCAAGCTAAATGCCGAAAAGTGTATAGTCATCCCCTTTGGCAAAAACAAAGTGCCACAAATTACCACATAGGTGGTAATCCATTAAGTACAGAAGAAGTAATTAGGGACCTGGGGACCCAAGTTGATAGCAATCTCTCATTTGACAACCATGTGGCCGAAGTGGTTAGAAAAACATTTTATATAGCCCACCTAATCATGAAGGGATTCACATCTAGATCAGAGGAGGTCATCGTGCCTCTTTACTCATCCCTCATCAGGCCCATAATTGAGTACAATGCCCCTTTTGGGATGTACCTTACCAGACACCTGCAGCAACTGGAAAGACCCCAAAAGTACCTCACCAAGAGGATCAAAGGGCTCAAACAGATGCCATATGCTGCCCAGTTAAAGAAACGCCAGCTCTACTCAGTGGCATATCGCCTGCTCAGAGGTGATCTGTGTCTGATGTATAAAGCCATGTCCAACAGGAATTAATGGACATGCTGCACCTCAGAAAATCCAAATCCCATCGAGCTACGCGCTCAAGAGACTTGAACTTCAGCACTGAAATAAATAGGATATGCTGGAGGGACAGATTCATAACCCAGAGGCTCCCTTCACTCTGGAATAAAATCCCAGTCCAGGTTAGGCAGAGTCCCTCATTGACTCTCTTCAAGAGGAATCTTGATGAGTGGATGGAAGATCGTAGGTTTACCCCGGGTATCACTTCTGTGTCACTGTTAGACAGATGCACAGTATACTAACCTCGAAAAAGGGCATAGCAAAATTAATTTAAAATGGGTGGCGAAAGCCAAACACACTCTGGCTAGGCTTATAAATGCCCTAGGGCAGATAGCCTAGTATGAACCTATGAACCTATGAAGATACACATGTGGAGGTGATCAGGGTTAGTAGATATAGAGGACAGTTTGCAGGGGTGGTATTTGACACATGTGGTGGGTAAACACAGTGAATGGTGTGTGCGTAGTCTGGGATGTGGACACCCCATGGTCCCCAATATGGGCACAGTGGGAACAAGGCTCCCACCAACTGCCACTCACAACAGTAGTCCACATCCTGAAGGTGCCAGGTCTGGCAGCTGAGCAGGAGGAGCATGTTGGCCGTTTGAATGTATACTGGGTGCCTCAGATTGATGTACAACATCCCTCATGTGTCTGTGGAGCCTGGTATGGAACAGAGCCTAGACCTAAGCTCAGGGGACAGGGACATGTTGGTGTGTGCCCTGGGGGGGGCAACATCCTCTGGGTGGTTCCACCTGATAGTATTGCTGTAACAGTACACGAGGAGGCTCCAGGTTGACACACACATGTGATGTGGCCATGTATCCTGGTCAGATGGGTGTGGAGAGGTGGATCAGCTGGCAAATGGAACATATACATGTTATTGTGTCACTGTCATAGTATATATGTTGGTAGTAATAGTCAACATAATCCCAGTACATTTCCAACAGCATGCATAGAACCCCACAGTAACACAGACTGTCAGATGTGCAGCAATCTCAGAGCAGCCATACCACTGGCATATATGTAAACATAGTGGCCCTGACAATAGCATGCAAGTGAATAGTCTGTAACAGGCCAGCAATGTTAGTGTCCATACAGGGGACCTGGCTACAATCACATAGCAAAAGGTGTGGTACATTACACAATCTGTCCAAATGGTAATTAAGCTGTAGCCATACCTAATGAGTTGTATGTATAGTCTGTTGAAGCTGATATGGTGGGGGGGTGACAAAGATGCGTATTATGGACTACAGTAACCTTGCCATATGAGTCGCTTAGGACTGTTTCCATCCTCATGTTTTTCAGGCAAGATGGCACACATCAGGTAGCCCGTGTATTCAGTGGAGGAGAATGAGGTCATTATCACTCACCTGGTTCAGAACTACCAGGTCCTCTTTGGCAGGACAGCACATGACCAGCAGGAGTGGACCGCCTTCTGGAATGATCTAGTCCACAGGGTCAATGATGTCAGCCTGCATAACCACAGTTATGAGCAGGTCCAGCATCATTGCAGCAGCCTGCTTCGCAATGCCAGTTGGCATGCTGCCGCAGTCTGAGGGCATCATCTTTCCATGGGGGGGGCATGCCATCCAGCCCCCCTGACACTTGTGGAGGAGCTCCTGGCCAACCTCATGGCACCTGCCCATCAGGAACACCATCAACCACTGGACCCCTTTGTGGAGGTGGGTGTCACCAACACACCAGCCGAGAAGCATGCAGGTAAGGACACAGGGCACATCAGTAGACCACTGTTGTTTAAATATCTACAGTTGTACAGGTAGATCATGTATATCTGATATGTCATATAAATATTATGTTGCTGCATTGTAGTGATAAACAGATGTCCAGATATGGTAGTATTGTGGGAATTTATGGTTGATATATGGTAGTACTGCACCAAGCCTGTAGCAGTGCCATAGGTGTGGCCACTGACATTGCATCTCTCACCCACTTATGTAGGTCCCTCCCAGGTGACAGCAAGGCTGCAGCCTGTAGCTGGTGAGTATGTCTTATGTAGATGCATGCCAACACACCAGACATGTAATGGTGATATTATATTCCATGCACACATCTAACACATCTAACACACCTACCCTGAATGCATGCTGTACATGTGCATGTATTGTTGCTGTGAAATGCATGGTCTCACAGGGCCAAACATGATGGGGTATTGAAAGGGTATGTCACACACCTGCATGACAGCTAACATCCTGTCATTGCGGAATGTGTCCACAGGGGGTAACATACTGTTGGTAGACATGGCCTACAGTAGTGACATGTTCTGAACAACACCCATATGCAGAGCAACACCAGTGTACATACCTGTAGGGCAATGCCAACTGCTGCTGAGATACACTATGGCATACAGCATTACAGTAGTCCACATTATCAGCTGGGTCTAAGCTGCAACGTGTGGTGTTCAGTGTATGGGAAACTGCAAGCTGACACATATGTGTAGGGCTTACCTGTCATGCATCAGCATAAATGCTGAGGGAGGGGGGTTCTCAGCATGAAACACCAGTGCACTGCAGCAGGGATCCTAAGGATGGTAAGAATGGCTCCATCTGGATATAGTCAGGTCCAGGACCTGTGGCAGCCGTAACACTACCCACACTGCAAAAGTGATGGCATTGTGTGAACACTATGGGGTGTGCACATGAGTAGACGTTGCAATCATGCAGAATAGGGGGACATATGTAGGGTAGACTGAGCATGCACTGGCAATTGCAGAAGGCCTACACTGGTATACCCCAGTGACTGCTGTAGTACACACAACAAAAGGTTTGCTAAACCATCATGATAAGGGTGTGCACACATAATGTCCACATGGTGTGTATGCATTGCGGTCAACAGCCACACACCTAACACAATCTGTAGTCACTGCATGTGAAAGTACAGGACATATGTTACATACTGGGCTTGTGTATAGCTAAGATATACAGTGCTGTGGTCCCATGGCAGATCACGGATGTGTGTGTAAAAGCAATAAAGGTGTGTACCCTCCCCCCATAGTTACGGTATGTTCTGATGGTTGTCAGTGTAAGCATTTCTGCAGAGGCCATACATGGTCTGTTGGTGTTGACAGCTGTAAATCAGGCATTCACCAATGACAACAGTCCACATATCATCCCAGGTATGTGTTGCTGAAACCCATGGGGGCTGTGAGAGGTACAGCTGGCATAACTGACATAGTACTACACATTCCACAATGGGTTGGATACCTGTGAGTTGAGGTGCATAGTACATGGCAGGGTGCAGAACAGATGCACAGCAATAATGTGTACATGGGTGCAGTGGTATCCAGGGGAAGGGGCATCACCTAGTCACAGCACATGCATCATACACATGTATACCATTGCTAGCATGGTGTGAGTATAGCTGAACTGCATGCTGTTCTGTACCATAAGTTCTGCATGTGGGAAGATGGGTAATTGGAGGACTGTGTGTGTGATCATTGTGCAACCTCACCTGTATGTGTGTGTGTATGTGTGTGTGTGTGTGTGTGTGTGTGTGTGTGTGTGTGTGTGTGTGTGTGTGTGTGTGTGTGTGTGTGTGTGTGTGTGTGTGTGTGTGTGCATCCTGGTGGTTAGTTAGTTTGCCTGTAGGGTCACTCTGGCGAAGTGGTGGGAGGTAGATGCATGTGTGATGCGTGTGTGCAGGTGTGTGTTTCTGTGTGTGGCCATGTATGCACATGTGTGATTGTGGGGTGTTCATATGGCTGTACCCCCCTTTGGGACCATGCAGTACTTGGACATGGAGTGCCACACTGCACACCAGGAATACCTGTCATGTACTCACAGGGCAGCAAATAGTATAATATGGCCTGTAGTATGTATCAGGCATCCAGAGGGAAGGTAGACCCCAGGTACACATTTAATATTGCTGGCAGCAGAGAGGTCACCTACAGCCCTCGTATGCAGCTCTACATATGCATTGGGGAAGTAATTGCCAACACCAGGGAGTGTATTCACATATTACAGCTGACACATGATGGGCCGATGGAGCAGCATATCCGGCATGTACTGAGCATTACATACACATGACACACCAGTGCGAGCTATTATGGGTACAACATAGTAGCCCACACATATAGGGGCCATGCACATCATTCCGGCCATACAGAGGGTGCATACCGAATGACAGCATTGAGGCCATGTTACCCCAGTACACACAGGTCAGGCAGGTAATATAGCAACAGGCCTTGTGTTGTGCCCGCTTGTGTGGGTATTTAGAGGATTGTGATGTTAATGAGTGGTATCAATGTTTGTAGGTTAAGGGTGGGGTAACACATGGACATATATGTGAGACTGTCTGTAAAGCGATGGACAGGTAGGTACTACGGAGATGTGTGTGTGTGTGTGTGTGTGTGTGTGTGTGTGTGTGTGTGTGTGTGTGTGTGTGTGTGTGTGTGTGTGTGTTTGTGTGCGTGTGTGTACTGTTAAGCAATGCTGTACAGGTTTTAAAGTGCGGCTATTGTTTTCCCCACAGGTGGCAAGGTGGGTCAGGGTCCCACCTGCACCCAATCTGATGTATGTGTTCATACAGACACTGATGATGATGATGATAATGTTGAGGCGCAGGTGGGGTTGTCAGGGGCCGACACTGCTCCAATATTTGACATCCCCTTTTAGCCACCCCACTCCCGCACACAGTTACAGTGCTTATACATACCCCATCACCAGTGGCCATAGCAGAGGGACAGCTGGTGTTCAGCGGCATTGCACAAAAAATTGTGGTAACAATGCCTACTGTTTTCAGTCACAGCAGGCACAGCCGGATGTCCAGCAGGCTGCCACATAGGCGAATGTCCCAGGGTGCTCGTGGTAGGGCCACTGGACATCATGCCTCTGGCATAGGCAACATAGCTGCAAACAGCATAAGCATGTTCCAGGCTGTAATGGTGGCACAGGCATATATTGAGTGTTACACCAGACAGGGCCTTAGGCTGCAAAGGGCTGCACTCGCATCTGTAAGTGACAACCTCCGTGAACTGCCGGGTGCCATCCGTTCTTCTACTGAGCAAGCTGATAGATGGCATGATGAGATGATGGCCCTCATCAGCCATGGTGTGCCCGTGCTTCAACATGTGGTGGGGATGCGGCGACGCCCGCATGAACGTGGGCCAACAACACCAACAGCTGACACTCAAAGTGGGAGTGCTAGGACACCAAGGGGCTGCCATAGTGGCAATAGCAGCCCTGGCAGTGCAGAGAGTGTGCTGTCCACACGACACCACAGCAGGCCATGTGCAAGTGGTCCTGGCCAGTCTCAGAAGGGATGTGGTACCAGTGGACAAATGACATCAGCAGGTGAGAGTAGCAGTTCAACTCCTGTACCTGCACATGCCCGTGGAACCCCTGGCAGTCACAGTCCATGTGTCCATGGCCAGAGGCAGTGAACTGCACACCCTGCCAGGTATGGTCTGCAGGTGTCCATAAACACCTGTGTAGGGCAGCTACAAGTCAGAACTTGCATGCATACTCACACACTATGCAAACACACCTAGGGCAACCTCATAGCTACATACACCACATCACTTCAGCCAGATCCCCAGAGTACACCCCTCACCCACGCACATGGTGTCAAATGTATGGCCCACCCTTGGCCTCTGGCAGACTAACACCACACCTTGTGCATATGATGATACCTGTGAACCATCCCTGTCATCCATACCATTGTTGCAGGGACAGAATGATATGGTTCTGTTGCACATGGTGACTGTACACCAGTGTACCACAGTGCTGCAGTGTAACATCTTGTAGGGTGTAGAGTGTGAGGCATATTTGATAGGTAGTGTAGCCATCCAGCAATGATGCCTTCTAGCTGTTAGTAACACTGCTTTGTTGTGGTCTCTAAACTGATATGCAATTGTGTTGTAAGTGTACATGTGTTAGCATGAGGATGCCCTGTGCATATGATGATACCTCTACCCAATCCCTGTCATCCATGCCATTGATACAGGGACAGGCTGATATAGTTCTGATGCATGCGGTGACTGTACACCAGTGTACCACAGTCCTGCAGTGTAACATGTTGTAGGGTGTAGAGTGTGAGGCATATTTGACAGGTAGTGTAGCCATCCAGCAATGATGCCTCCTAGCTGTTAGTAACACTGCTTGGTTGTGGTCTTTAAACTGATATGCAATTGTGTTGTAGGTGTACATGTGTCAGCATGAGGATATCCTGTGCATATGATGATACCTCTGCCCAATCCTTGTCATCCATACCATCGATACAGGGACAGTCTGATATGGTTCTGATGCACATGGTGACTGTACACCACTGTACAGCTGCAGTTAGAAGTAGTATACTTTCAAGAGTGCATAAAAGAAAAGATAGTCCCGAAAGGGCTGAGAGTATGGCAGTATCCAACAGGTTTGGAAGAGGGATCAACTTTCCATAAGGAATTAATATGTATGTTCGATACACATGGAATCAAACTACTAGAACTTATGGTCAAACACTATCAGGAAAATTTGGAGGTTTTAACAACAGATATACAGAAAATCGACCAGGAAATAGTTAAAGATAGAGACTTTGACTGGTATAAGTTCAAATACAATAGAACTTTCGATAGCATTAATCAACTTATGGATAAACTACTAAAGTTCAGAAAATGCATAGAGATAAGGTAGCATATAGAAACGGGACAGCATATCCAAAATCTACCCCATCACAAGTATGGAAAACAACAGTGGAGGTACAGAGGGAGAGAGGTAGTTCCAACCCTCAAGGAGTGGAAACTAGTAACCAAGGAGTGGGAACAACAGATAGTTTATCCACCACTGAGAATAATGTGGTACAAAGGAGTGAGAGGATTAATCAAAACAATTCTAAACCTAGGGGCCAACAGGAGGTAAACCAACACTATAACAGTGGTAACAGTGAAAATTTTCACCATCAAATTTGGAACCACACCCCCAGTGGAGTGAGACGGCCCAGCAACAGGAGACGGAGGAGATAGACTATGTGGACATAACAAATAAAAGGTACTGTAATGTTTTAAATAATTCACAGAGCGATTATAAAGTCTTTAACTATACAGAGACTATAATCAAACCTGATATAATTGAATTATGTGCAAAGGGCCAGACGTTAGTTGTTGCAGAGAAAGCACAATTAGCACAAACTTTGAAAGACCTAAAATTATTTACATGCAAAATGAACTTGGCAGCTATGATGGGATCAAGCGAATGTAATACAAATTAATTCTATACAGCTAACACTTTTAATCCGCCACTACATAATAGCATTGCTTTGTTTGAAAAGATGTGTGAAACTGATTTTAGGTCTAATATTGAAAACAGAAAGATGCTAAAAAACGAGAAGAGTATCACAACATATGAAAGCCAGATTATTAATGAGCTGAAAAAGTTACCATTGAGATTTATGAAACCGGACAAGGGAGGGGGGTTAGTTGTTATGCAAATTGAAGATTATAATCGAAGAATGGAAAGTTTATTGAATAGTGAAACATACATCAGGGTGTCCAAAAACAAGCTCAATATAGCGTTTACAAGAATAAAAAGCTATTTTAATGACTTGTTTATTGAGGAAAAAGTGGACATCAATATGCATAAGTATATGAGCATGGTTGCACCATGTATCCCCATATTTTTCTGTGTGCCAAAAATACATAAAAGTCTGGTAGACCCACCTATGAGACGCCTAGTAGATGCACGATATAGCATAATGTACAGCTGTGCTAAAGTAGTGGATGTGATTTTGAAAAAATACATTAAAGAGGAAAAGCAGATTTGAAAAGACTCGTGGTCATTCTTGAAAGAGGTAAACAATTTAGAATTTAAAGGAGACCACAATTTCATGACGATAGATGTAAAAGATCTATATACATCTACATCATACACACCAAGAGGGAATAGAGAGGGCTGCAAGACAGTTACAAAAGCTAAAAGCTCCAAAAAGTGAAATTAATTTAATAGAGGAACTGTTGGATATTATTTTAAGTAATAATTACATCACATTCAACAACTCCTTCTATTTACAAAAAACAGGGGTCGAGATGGGGTCTCCCTGTGGAGCGAGTTTTTCCAATTTAGTGATGGCAAATTGGGAGGATGAGTTTATTTGGGACAACCCCATTATAAAAGAATGTATATTCTTTTATACAAGATTTTTAGATGATATTTTTGTCATCATAAAAGGAGATGAGGAAACAGCTAAAAACTTGCTCAATTATTGTACCAATACTATCGATTTTTTGGGGTTCACATCAAATTTTGAGGACAAAAAAATAAACTACCTAGATGTAGAGTTAAGAAAAGACATTGGTAATAATAGATACTTGAGTACCATACACAGAAAAGAAACATATTCTAACAGCTTCTTGCATTTCACAAGTTGTCATCCATTTTACCAGAAGAGATCGGTTATTAAGGGACAACTTGTGAGAGCTGCTAGAATGATAAGCTTAGAGGCTGACTTTAAAAGTGAATGTGACAAACTTGAAGGAATGTTTCTTAATAAAGGATACCCACAAAGTCTAATAGTAGAATTGACTGATGAAATTATGAACAAAAAGAATAGAGGGATGTACAAACCCATCCTATGGTCTGAACAAAATAATAATCCCAGTAATTTAGCCTCCTATACTAAGAGTAATAATAAGGAAGTAGGTAAACTGATGATGTATAGTTTTGTGACAACATATAGTGTTAACTCAGAAGACCTTAGAAACATTATATATAAGAATTGGACACTGTTAGAAAGTGACCTTTTATTAATAGGAAAATTTCTGAATTACTGCAGATAATTTTTAGAAAAGGGAGAAACATAAAGACAATATTAGAAAGCAATATTGTGAGTACAACTAGAAATCCAGGAATGACCAAGTGTGAAATGTGCAACTTTTGTAAGCACATTGACACGGGCAAAAGTTATTGGAATAAGGACAGAAAATACACCACTAAAAAGAAATTTAATTGCCTATCCAAGATGGTTATTTACCTGGCAAAGTGCCAACAATGTCCTGTGTTCTATATAGGGAAAACTATAAGAACCCTAAGACAGCGAGTGTATGAACACATTTATAGTATAAACAACAAAAAAATGTAGAATGCACTTGCAAAACATGTATCATAAAAACTGGAACACATATTCAATTTCGTGTAATAGACCAAGTTTGTCCAGATGGTAGGGGAGGGCCTGATAACCTTATATTAGTGAAGTTAGAATTGTTGTGGCAGTTAAATATAAATGCTTGTTGTTACCCAGGAATAAATGAAGTTAGCTCCATTTTATGCAATTTAAAACTAAAAAACTTAAATAGGCGTAATTGATTTTAATAATACGTGTATTTGACAGTATTAAGCCGAATGAATTTAAGGCACATGGTGAAAGAGTGGTAGGCGATATATTATACATAGTATATATATATATATATATATATATATATATATATATATATATATATATATATGTTTTTAAAAAAAATAGCAGATTAAACCTGGATCAGGTCATGTGATATGTTAATGAAGTACTTAAGTGAGGGGGAGTGTCAGAGTCGATGTATTTGAAGAAGTCTCGTTTGATTTGAGAGAGACGAAAGACACCTAATTTGACTGTGTATTACACCTGATTGTACCTATAGAGCATTATTTTTTTTTATTTTGAATAACCCAGTTTTCAGTTTTACGCAAGAAGTGACTTGTGGTTACTACAAAGTATACTGACTGGATTGCGGTAGCAGCCATCCTTAGAACTATTTTGTAGTTTAAGTGGTTTTTCGAAGTTTGTCCTGTGGATCCATACCATTGATGCAGGGACAGGATGATATGGTTCTGATGCACATGGTGACTGTACACCAGTGTACCACAGTCCTGTAGTGTAACATGTTGTAGGGTGTAGAGTGTGAAGCATATTTGGTGGGTAGTGTAGCCATCCAGCAATGATGCCTTCTAGCTGTTAGTAACACTGCTTAGTTGTGGTCTTTAAACTGATATGCAATTGTGTTGTAGGTGTACATGTGTCAGCATGAGGATACCCTGTGCATATGATGATACCTCTGCCCAATCCCTGTCATCCATACCGTTGGTACAGGGACAGGCTGATATGGTTCTGATGCACATGGTGACTGTACACCAGTGTACCACAGTCCTGCAGTGTAACATGTTGTAGGGTGTAGAGTGTGAGGCATATTTGGCAGGTACTGTAGCCGTCCAGCAATGATGCCTTCTAGCTGTTAGTAACACTGCTTAGTTGTGGTCTTTAAACTGATATGCAATTGTGTTGTAGGTGTACATGTGTCAGCACGAGGATGGTCTGCAGTCATATTCACAACGGGGAATGTCACTGTGCTGACAGCATGGCAGTGACATATCTGGGGTACAGTCAAATGCATTTCACAGGTTACTATACCGAATACTGCATGTGCCACATGGACAGGTGGCCTGCTGAGATGTGAATACCCTGCAAGCAGATGTAGAACTATCCACATACATGCACACTGTTACTTGCCAACGTTGGGACTAGACCCCTACCTAACAATGTTGTGATACTGACATGTGTGGCTTACATTGCAGAAACACTGCCTTAACCACTCTGTATCCAACAGACCTTGTTCTGCCCAGAAAAAAAATGAGCAGCACTTGCAGGTCATGAACTCAGGGCCCTTTACACTGAAGTCACAACACATGACCATTATGCCATGACCACTGTGGGGGACAGCTGTTGTGTTACCAAAATAGCTGTCATTACCCAAACTGAGTGTTATTGAACACTTGCCTTTACATCCTAGATTGTGTAGTCCTTGTCATTAATATGACTGTTGCATTACATATGTTGTATTATCATAATGTACACACAGCAGATACATATGGTGGGATACATCTGGGAGGGTATACACAACAGTGATGTTTACTCATGACAGGTATATATATATATATATATATATATATATATATATATATATAGGTGTATAGATGTCTTCATGTACATACACAGGTATACACATACATATGTCTGTATATACATCTGTATAGTGCTACATTTATATAGCCATATGTACACCTCTTCATATGTACATATGTATACATATGTATACATATATGTATCTTTATATGCATATATATATATATATATATAGGTATACTTATATGTATATATAGATAAATGTGTATATAACTATATATGTATGCACATCCTATGTGTACAGATATGCCTAGTTATGTTGGTATATAACCAACACATGTAACTATATGTGCATACATATCTATACCAATATACCCACTACTGTCGATATACCTGTAGATATCCATACGTATATGTGCATATGTATGACTATCTGTGTATGTGTAGACATATATTGCTCTGTATATGTATATATCTGGGTGTGCATATGTATATCTATGTACATATACATACCCATCTATATATTTTGATATTTATATGTGTAATTATATATATATATATATATATATATATATATATATATATATATATATATGATTATATGCACAGATATTATTTCAAGACTGTGTTAACGCGCTTCAAAACAAGTTGGTGAATTATTCTCCACAGATATCTGTGAGACTACGCAGCCTTCTGTATTTCAGTTGCCTTATTAGGAATTATGGTTTCGGACATTTGGGCCTTTCTTTGGAACAGAATTCTATATTTTGTTGCTTTGAACATTTGGGACTCATTTTCTTTGTATACACTTTTTGATTGATGTATTAGAAGCATTTTTTATGCAAATCGCGTTTTCCAATAAGTGATTGTGTGAACAAGTTACCAATTTATGTTTGTGATCTTTAACTTCAGGCTACAGTTTGTGAACACAGTGTAATTGGATTCTTACAGTGATTATATTATTTTGGATAGTTTTGCAACTGGTCTGGGGTTATATTATGGTAACAACGATCTATAAGATAACCACAATATGTTTCTATATTGTATATGGTTTGTCATTGCATAACCAAATGTTTCTTTATATACAGACCTACTACTTTACAAGATCATAATTTGGTTTTTATAATGGGCCTGACTTATAACTATTCAAGTTGATTATTTTTAACACCAGTTGCCATCACATTGGAATATCTTGGGAATGAGTCACTTTTTATGGAACAGTGTTTAGTATTTCATAACCTTCACTAGCTGATTTATAAATATCTTTTTACCATGACTTTTTCTATACATTTCTAAACATTTATTATGTAGCATATTGAGCAAACATTGTCCCTTAGAATTAGGAGTCAATTAACAAGTTACAGTTTGTTTTTTGCAGACACTTTTTTATAACCAATTTGTTTATAGCAGGCATGGTGTCTACTTAAATATCATTACTGATAACTGTCTATTGACAATTGTCTATACAGGCATTATACATGGTTTAACAGTCTATTATGTGTTGATTTAGACCTATGGTTGTGTATTGGTTTATTTCAGTACACAATTTACACTCTATTTATACTGGATATTTTATATGTCTTACATGGTTTTATATCTCAGTATGATTATAGTTAATAGCAAAAGTATATATCTTTTATAGATACATATTTTTGTAGTTCATGTTTGGATGGGCCTTTTGTGTCAATTAATTGTCACAAGTTGGGTTAATTTCCCATCATTTTGGTGACTGCGCATTTTTTAAGATTAATATTTTTGCCATCATTACCATATCCCAAATTATATATACAATAGTATATTTTTCTATATATTTTTTGCTTCAACAGTACATAGGGGGATTTAGGCTGTTTGTTAAAGGGAACGTAGCAGTCTAATAAGGAGGCTTTTTGCCTCATAGCTGTTATTGTTCCCCTATAGTGTCGTGGTAATCTATGATTAGCTATTATTGTCAAATTGATCTTGTTATATCATGGCTCTTTTTAATTTGGTTTCTGGTTTATCTGCAGATAGAGCAGATTTGAGTGCCTTTGGTGTATGTTCAAGTGGTAGTTCTTCCACTGACCCCCTGGGTCCTGAGACACTTTGTGGTTTGGCTTTTGACAACTTATATAAACAATTGAAGCTGTTAAGATCTAATGTGTGGCACTCCAAACTTTTCAAAGCTTATATTGCCAAAGGAATCACCCCCAGGGGGTTAAGAATTCGAACACAACCACATGTTGGCCAACCAGACGAAGAACTTATTCACCAATGGTCCATGATTCAACAGCAATCCACTATGTCCTTTGTTGAAGCATTGGATAAATATTATGACAGGATCATTGATTCAGAAATCAATGTAGTTAGGGATTTAAGTAATGATGTGCAAAAATTTGAAGGGGAAATGTTTTTTCAGAAATATCTTACTAAAGTTACCAGTGATCTTACCAATTTGGAGGAGCAGTTAAAAGCAAGGAAAATTAAGAAATTTAAACGGGATGAAAATGATTATCAGGGAGCTAACCCATTTAGTTCCATTTCCAAACATGTTCATTTTAACCCCAATCCGGTTAAGATACCTAGAAAAAAGAGACCTAGGTCTATATTACGTAATAGACACAATACCAATGGTTCTTCCACTGATGATGTTTCATCACACACTGACAGTGACATGCAGCCAACATCGAGTTCCCCGACCCCCAAACGAACCCCGGGTTCTTTCCCTTTAGGGGGAAGTACAAACGTGGAGGCAGGAAACATAAGAAATGTCCAGAATATTCAGAGTCTTACAAATGGTGACACAGAAATAAGCAATGTAAATTCAAATGTTTTGAATTTGTCCAACTATGTTTTGTCCCCAACTCACATGGCCATTCTTAATAAAGGTCTAACATATATTCCTGGTTTTGTGGTTTCTGAGGACCGGTTGGTCCAAGATGTTTTGTCTTTTTGTAGAGTATTAAATTTGAAACTACAGTTTGGTGCTGATGATGGTTTTCAAGATCAGGATAAATTTGTTTATCACAAGTCCAAGTATCTCCCTCCTATGCATCCTGTTGTACATTTATTTCAGAACATGGTTCTCAAAGATTTACATTTCCATAGTTCTGAACTTCGTTTTAAATCAAACAATTTGTCTGTTCAGGAAAAACAAGCTATGGATGAATTATCACACAATAAGGATTTGGTCATTATCTCAGCGGATAAAGGTGGGGCGGTAGTGGTCCTGAATTGGATGGATTATAACAAGGAGGCTATGAGGCAGTTATCTGATAACAAATATTATGCTAGAATGTGTCTTAACCCAATACACAGGTTTAAAAAACAGATTGACGAATTCCTCTGTAATGCTAGGGACATTGGCCTCATTACCACCTTCACTTTACAGCAGTTAACGATTTCAGATTCAACTAATCAATATATTTATTTTCTTCCCAAAATTCACAAGGACCCTACCAACCCCCCTGGGAGACCTATTGTTTCTGGTCGTGGGTATCTTACTGAACCGTTGTCCTTATATCTAACCAAACATCTTAAACCTCTGTTGATACATGTCCGTTCCCGATTGCGGGACACGACTGAATTTTTACAAATCATTGCTGACGTCCAGTTAGAACCTGATTGGCTGATTTGCACACTGGATGTGAGTGCCTTGTACACCAACATACCACACCCAGTGGGGTTAGAAGCAATTGCCTATTGGCTTAAAATTGCCCGTATTTATGATGAAGATTTCAACATCTTTCTTGTTGGCATGGCGGAATTGGTTCTTACACACAATGTCTTTTTCTATCAAGACATTTGTTATTGGCAGGTCAAAGGGACAGCTATGGGAGCATCCTTTGCTCCCATTTATGCTGATCTCTTTTGGGCTTATATAGAAGAATGCATCATTTATGATGCTAGCCATAATATCTACCGTCCTGAAATTGATATTTGGAGGAGATATTTGGATGATTGCTGGATGGTGTGGAGGGCTGATGTTGAGTATCTAATGGAATTTGTCTCATATCTTAATGACAATATATGGGGTTTGCAGTTTACTTTAAACTACCACAAAGAAAAAATTACATTTCTTGATGTATTAATAACAAGACAGCCAGATGAGACATTGGCTACCCAAGTTTTTAGGAAATATCCTGAATACAACACAGTCCTTCACACCTCCAGCTTTCATCCTCCGCACATTGCCAAAAATATTCCCAAATCTCAGTTTATTTGATCAAAACAGATTTGCTCTCAGCTTGAGGTTTTTGATCAAGATAGACATGATCTTATCAGCAGGTTTCGTGATAGAAGTTACCCTATGGGACATGTCATTAAAGCCAGCAATTGGGTCAATACGTGCCCCAGGGAGGAATTTTTGAAATATAAAGTCAAGGACAACAGTGTCACACAGCCAATCAGGTTTGTGACTACCTATGCTAGAAATTCCAATACTCTCATGTATAGTATAAACACCAATTGGAATATTTTATGTAATATTCCAGAACTATTGGGGGTATTACCTGAACAATGCTTGTTTTCATTTCGCAAAGGAAGGAACTTGGCTTCCCATTTTAACCATTATAATCACACACACACTACTGACAACACACCTTCATCTCAAACTACATTAACTGGTGAACAAGTTGTGGGAAGTTTTCCATGTGGACATTGTAGGAACTGTGACAATATTGTCAAATCAAAAGAATTTACTAGTAGAAATTGTCGAAGGGTCTATGAGATTTCATTTTTTTACAAACTGCAGCAGTGAATGGTTAATTTATCTTGCAACATGTAGCTGTGGCTCTTTTTACGTTGGCCAAACCTCTAGGCCTTTAAGATTGCGTGTCTCAGAACATATGAGTAATATCAGGAACAAAAGGCCAAACAATGCTTTGTATAAACATTGTCTTATACATACAACTGCCAAATTCTCTTTCATAGTTATTGATATAATAAGAGGTAGTAGATTTAACAAAACAGGATGGCACTCATTGCTTGATTCAAAAGAAAAGAAATGGATTACTATATTAGGAGCACTATTTACACCTGGACTAAATGAGCAATTGTAATTGCACCAATAGGACGTTGTGCTGATACTATTTAAATGCATCATTTTGCTTATTTTTTATCACTGAAGAAGGCTGTGCTATTTATTGCCAGCTGAAACTGGTTTGTTTTGTATGATGTTTTATTTGTTATTGCAATAAATATTTCATCAGATCTTTCCAGTTGCTGGCTTCATATTTGTTTGTGGACTTGCCTTGCTGTTGCTGTGCAACTTTACCTACGTGCAGGGGATTTTTTCGATTGGTTATAACTTATATAAAAGAGCATAAATTCATTCCTGAGGTAAATGGAAATATTTTGTTTCTGTGAAGATAATTAATAAACATTCAATTACAAGAAGTGTTGCGGCTAAGTTATCCAGTGTCAGTTCATCTGTACACTTAGAAAGAACCTAAGAAACTGTGAACTTAAAGTCTGTAAGTTGTGTTGTTGTGTTTGGACAGCACACTCTGCCGTGTCTGCCAATAACAACACATCCACTTGATATCTATATCTATATCTATATATTTATACATGCATACATACATACATATAGATAGATAGAAATATTAAAGAATATTTTGTGTGCCCATAGAATGCTAGTGATGAGAACTGAAAGGGTTAATGAATCACAATCCATCCTGATTATAATTATGCAAAATGGAGTCAGGTACTTGTTACAGGTGTAAGAATTCATAAAAAACATCCTATGTATTAGGTTCATAGGTTCATATGTGTTTACTAGGCTAATGATCACA